>NC_139723.1:68403658-68668658 GCF_964211835.1 Anser anser | reverse complement strand
TTGCTATCCTTTGCACACACATGCTGTGGACAGCAATGAGGTTTTCACTGGGAAGATCTGCAGAGGATGGGAATGCTTGTAGAACCCATCTGACAGAAGGTGACGTTATTGCAGTTGGGACAGCAAGGCAGATCTTCCTGTAGATAGCAATGACTGAGTACATATATAGGCAATAAATAGACCAAACGTCATTGTTGTATTAGAGTCGGGCTGTGGCTGTACATCAGGACCTTGTCAAGAGATAATGCAGCTTTAAAGGTTATCAGCCAATGCCCCTTGTTGCTGCCTCCTGGGCCAGAAGCAGCTGTCTCCTCTGTTGTGCCAGTAGCTGTAGCTGTGGCTGTTCCTTAAATTCAGTGTGCTTACAATCTGACTCAAAAAAATATCAAACAAACAAAAAGAGTGACCTTTAAAAAAGGTTTTGATTCACCAGGGGAAATAGCATACCTCAGGATAGCTGACAAGGCACTTATTGACAATTTTCTTGGCCCACTCCCCAGCTGTAGGGATGGCTGAGATGCACATGAACGAGCTGCTGAAACAGTGCAGTATACAGCAAGATTTGAAGGTAGATGCCACTTTGTAATCTGCAGTTCTTGGGCAGCTGACCTGTGAGCAGCTCAGCAATCCTTGTCTGGAGAGCAGTGGCTTGAGTTGCCATCCTCAGCCATGCCTCATCTGCTTGGGAATGAGCACTCTTGGCAGAGGTTGCTGGGATTTTAAGCAGGGTCATTGCATAACTTCAACTTAACCAAGCCATAGAAGAGACAGAATAGGCACAACTGTGGGGACAGAAACTTTTGGGATGCTGAGACCAAGCTGCTGGGCTCAGACATTTGGTAATGTCTTGAACAGATCTGCTCCCAACAGATTAGTCATGTGCAATGGGAATCCAGTTTGGACACAGCGATAACCCAGATCAGAGTGCAGGATATGAGTATGACACAGCTTGTGATTCAGAAAGCTAAAAAAGGAGAATATATGTATTCTCCAGTGCCAATGTTTGGAGGTTTATTCTTCCAAAACTTTCTGGATTTTATGCAGTGGAAAAACAAAACAAACAAACAAAAAAAACAACCACCACTGTGCATGGAAAAGAAACAAACACAAAAACAAGAACAAAACAACACAAACTAACTAAATAACTAAGTAAAAGACACTAATAAGAAACATAAGTTTCTTAAATTTAAAATGAAAAAAAAAATAGCTTTCTTCATGGACCAACACTTAAGGAAAAGTTAAATGTGAACAGTTATAAATCCATGGCCTATTCCTGCAAATACTTATTTGTGGTAAGTCCTTCCTCACGTATATCTGCATTTCCTGTACTGCATTCTTCTTTAAATATACATTGTCACAAAGCCTGCACTTCCTTATCCCTTCCGAAATAATTTCAAAATATTTTTCAGATATATCAAGCCATGTCAAATTCATGAGCTGACAGTTTCCAAAGTGTTCTTCCTTTGAGGTTACTATGTGCAGTTACTTAAAAAGATTAAATATTATTTTTGTAGTGACAAAAAGTCTTTGACTTACAGTCTTGAAAAAATGCATAATATGTATCTGTTGCTATGTATATCATTTTATTTTTCAGCACAAAAATCCCAGAATTTTCAATATGTCTTCATCTTAGCATCTTGTTACTTTTTTATGTCTGAGGTGATGACTTCTAGAACTGTAAAACAACCACAATGAATCCATGCTTAAGGAGAATTCCGAAGTATGCATGTTAAAGTTGTCTGCTCCTAACTTTTTGTTGATGCACACATATTTCTTCTAGTAAGATATTTTTCTGTGAATGAGCTTATCAGGAGACACTGAATAAATACCATTGGCTTTCTCTCTAAGCAAAATAACTTTAATAGCTTTGATAAATGCCCATCCTAATTTGGATTTATTTTTGCTCCAACAACTGTTCATCATGCTGAGTAACTGCTCTGGGAAAACTGAGCAATACACGAAGATTGGTCGCAGTTGTATGGAGATAGATAGAAATGTTTGAAACTGAGTATATTTTAGGTGCTTCCAAATAAGCACCTCATCTGGTTTAAAATGATTTTGCCCAAAGGTTACTGCTGTGGTCAGAGTAAAAAATCCCTGTGACTTAAAGGGAGCCAAGACTTCACTTGTCTGTAAGTGATCTCCAGAATCTTGTGAACTTGACAAGTAACAGACCTGAGCAAAGGTATTCCACCTGCAAAAGGATTTTCTCATTTCAAAATTGGGCACACTTCTGAATTTGATTTTTTTTTTTTTACACTTCATGTGAAAAATCTGAGCAAAAATTCACCTGAAATCAACACAAGTATTTTGTGTGGATGAGATGTTTCATTTCAGGTTTAATTGCTGTGTGATTAATTTACATATTATAATATAAAATAAATAACTTAAAATACACAGGAAAAATAATTTAGAAGACAGAACAGGACATTTACACCTTATCAGAATCCTTAAAGGCCTCCTTTACTCAAATGAAATTCAGACGAACAACCGTGCCAAACACCGTTTTGGATGTGATTAGACTTCCGGTTAGAAAATGGTTCCCTTAACTCTTTCTGCTGGCTCTAACTAGCAGTAATGCATGGGTATGTATGTAAAAATGGTGTGGTAGCTTCATGTTAGCTATGCCCCACATAGCATATAACATGGATGTTATATCTTCTTTTGTTCTCGCTTTTTCCCTCGGACCAAAAAAAAGTAACTGTCTTCCCAGTTCCAGTAAGGTATTGATGATAAAATGAGACTGTGGTTCCTTACCCATCTTAGTCTCCTTCTGGCAACTTGGTAGCCTTTAAATGTACTAGACAAAGGGTAGGACAAAGAAAATGGTTACAGATCACAGTGCCTGTGCTGATCTTCAATTTTCCCACATTTTTTTTTTTCCCAAGGGGAAATAAGAATACCAGAATCCAGAAAAGGATGAAGTATTATTTGCAACAAGAACTCAGAAGAACTCAACCTGTTCATCTGTAAAACTGTGCTAATGACCGTGACCTATTCATAAATTGCTTCAGCATGTCCTTCTGTATAATATTGGCGTTAGCTAATCCTGCCCTCACCCCCAGAAAAAAAAAAAAAGACACTGAATATTATTTCTCCTACTATAACAGACAGTATACTGTAACAAATCAAGCATTTCTATTTTTCTTAGATCATGACTTTTACTAACTTGGCAGTTATGCAAGATCATCCATTCTCAGGCTTTTTCAGATGTTACAAGCCAACCCAAATGCAAGACCCATTGCATTCACACCAAGTATAAAATTGCAGGACTGCTGAACTGTTGTTTGGAAGGACTCTCTTGAGGTTATCTAGTCCAACCTCCTGCTCAGAGCAGGACTATTGCCAGCATTAAATCAGGTCAGCTATGGTGCTGTCTAACTGAGCCTTGGGAACCTCCAAGGATGGAGATTTCGCTGCACCCCTGTATTCTGTTCCAGTGACAGAGGAAGATGGTTTAGCATAAAACAAATAAACAAAAAAACAAACAACAAAAAAACCACCCTGCTAGCAGTCCAGTACCTGATAGCTCAGTGTTAGTACAGCCTCACTGAAAATGTAAGCTAAATTTATCTCTGCATCCTGAAGGCAGGATGGAAAGTGGGGTGATGTTTCTATACTTGCTATGCGATCAATCATTTTTATTGGTTTTTGTTAAATGTGTTGTGTGCTCTTACTTTGGCTTATTTCTATTCTGCTATAGTGCTATATTTTGGCTGCTGGATGGTATATTGATCATTTGAACGAAACTTTGGGTTGAATTTCCTATGGCCTTAATGCAATGGGGGAGAGAGCCTCCAGGCATTTTACAGATGCTTCCAATACCAATTTCACTGGCAAAAAGTAAGTTCTTAGAGATGGAGACTCTATTAGAAGCTATCATTGTATAAAAACATTTAAAAGTGAATCAAATAAAACTTTTTTTTTCTTTTTTTTCTCTGAGTTGATTCTGATTACTCTGTAATCAGTATAAATCACTGGTACATCATTACAAGGTTAGAAGAAATGTGATCCTCAAAGCACATCCACAGCAGGACAACTTGGAAAACCCATGCGGCTTTGTGGCTGAAACACTGAATTGGGCAGACACAGGTTTTTATTCCCAGCTTTCTACTTGCCCACAGTAGGCAAACAATTTCATCTGTTCTCCATCTGTGAAACAGAGTAAATGGCAGTGACCTACTTTATAAAATGCTGAGATCTATTGATGAAAAAAAAAAAAATAAACGAGAGACTTTGATGATACTAAATGAAAGTGTTTTTTTTATCTTTTTTTACTTCCTTTTTTTTTTTTTTTTCCCTTGGGAATTACTCAGTGATGCTCTGAGTGTTCATACAAGACATTGCTCTGATTTAAAAATCCTTTAGAAGCCAATTCAGTTAAATCAGTACAACTTCTGTGGTACAGGCAAAACCAAAGCAAAAGCCTGAAGCAATAAGTACAGGGGAAAGGGAATGTATTTGTAGATAGGTCAGGCAGTGCAAAGCAAAATTATCTGAAGCAAGCACTTCAGTCACAACCAGTTCTCACTGGCTTTGACCACCTCTCAGTTTAATGTGGGATCATTCTATATAAGTGACTGTAATGGCAAACGAGATCCATTTTTTTCACCTGAAGTTCACCCATGTGTCATCCTGTGCAGCAATATAAACCATATTTGCAACTTTCAATAGATTGTGCAGGAGGACAAATAAAAAGAACTAAGGAACAACCTGTGCCAGACATGGACTTCCTAGTATATTTTAAAGTGGGGATGATTCATTTTGGCAGCAGTCCAAAGCCTGGGGGGGAACTCAGCCTGAAGGATAGATGGTGTTGTCGCTGTCATCCTTCCTCATAGTTTTGTCTGGAACAGCTTAAGAGCCTTTTCAGCAGCGCATGCTGAATCAACTCATTCTTGGCCAGCTCAGTTTGCTTTTTGCTGAGCCCAGTGCCAACAAAGAGGAGGGTGTGACCACCGCAGCCTCTTTATTCTGCAGACTTCCTGCTCCCTTTGTCATGGTTTCTACTACCTGGACCCAGTGAAAATTCAACTCTCTCCATTGTCCAATGTCTATTGTGACTGGAGTTGCAGTTTCTGTGGATGTTCCCAAAGTGCAAAAAAGCTATGTGATTCACTGTGACATGGTCACAAAACTCCTTCTCTAATCATGTTATCAAAAATTATTAAGGCTAAAAAATATTAATGTCTTTCTTTTCTGACTGTAATAAGAACAGGAGGAAAGTAAAGTAGAACACAATGGCCTGGATGAATTAATGCAATCCTGGATGATTTTCTATTAATTTTAAGGGGAAGAGCATGGGCTTGCAACAAAGAGAGTTGAACATATTCTGCATTAGATGAGTTTGTAAGGATTCCAGTAAGATTATTCAAATGCTTGAATCCAAGAGAAACAGTGTCTAGCCAACCTATCTTAACTGCAATCAATGGCATTTCAACTAAGAAGCACTGAACAAAACGTTAGATCTTTCTCTTCAAAATACTTATTGCTGAGGCAAAGAGGCAGCCCAAGCCATGACATGGAAGCCCCATGATTCGATCATTTCTCCAAGAGGAGATGTGCTTGTGCCTGATGACTAGAGCAGATGGTCTCGTCCTATATCCAGCTTAGGCCATGAGTTTTCTGTGTGATGGCAAGTTGTTACGCTCAATTGTGCTTTAAAAAGTACTGTCATCCACATAAAGTTTGGATGTTCAAAGAATGGCAGTGTAAAAGTTGCAGGTCAACCTTAACAGTTTTCCTCAAAATGAACAATTTGGTTAAGTAGATAGACATCCACACCAACATTAATGCAAAATGCCACATGCTGTCCATTAGACACATGGTGCAAAACACAGTATTTTGATTTTATCTTTGCCTGATTAGGAAAAATACCTTTAATTTTTTTAAGAGGTTCTTTCAAACTTGAACTTCTTACAGGGATGAGATCCAGAACCCGTAATTTTGGGGTCCAGGCAATAGAGGGCTTTGGGAACATGTTGCTTTCCTGAGCCCTGAGATGGACTCAGGAACCTTAGCAGGGAAGGTAACATCCTTCCCCAGGCACCAGACCACAACTGGTGCCCTACAAAAGCTTAGCTGAAGATTGCAGTGCTAAGGAGAAGTGGGCAGATTTTGTCTCTTCTCTGCAATTTCAAAACTTCCTCTTTCCTCTTCTAGACCAACGAACGCCAAAATAAATCATATAGTAAGCTTGGGCTTACTACCAAAATTTTCATTCATACTTTCCCATCTTCTGCAGCTAGACTAGAATGTGAGACATCAGTGGAATTCAGACCTACGACCTTCTGAACATTCACAACAAACCCGCTTTGAAAGCATCATACACTTCAGTCTCAGGACAGCTTTTGTTGTCTTTGGTGCGGTACCATTACTAAAATAAGGTGGTAGGAATGTCTTTCCATGTACCAACACAGACAACAAACACCCTCAACATAGTTCTGTAACATGCATCTGACATCAAATCTACTTTTGGCTACGGTTTTAAACAAATTAATGGCTTGTAAAGGTAGTCTAAGTCTCACATATGAACCCTTATTATGCCAAATAGCAGCTATTTATCTCATGCCTTGTTGGGGGCAAGGGAAATAGAAATGTTTGCTTTTCATAGCTGCAACTTTGGCTTTCATGACATCATCAAAATGCATTGGAATTTATCTTCTCTTCTTTCAGAACTTTAAAAAAAGAGGGAAGGAGGAAGGAGACAGGAGTTTATGTTACGTGCCTTTCTAATATGCTGTCATTAGCAACAGTTTTAAAATGAAAAGTAAGACCTAAAGATAATTTTCAGGAAAAAAATATGCAAAGATTTTTGCTTTTATTGACCAATTAACAGACCTGCTCACACAAGTTAGAGGAATACCTTTGTTTTATGTTAGAGATAAATGAGTTGCTTTAACCACTCATTTTAGGAGAAATGCTGGATTTAAAAAGTAAGATTTTTGTCTTTCTACAGGTACTACAAATTGGCCACATTCTTCCTTCAAAATTTTTCAGAAGTGATAATTTTCTTCAATTTCCTTCAAAGACTGGATAGATTAGGATGATGAAAAGATGTGCTGTGATGTTCTTTAATTTTTAGGCTCTGGTATAGCACTTTACTCACAACTCAAATCTTTTAAAATTTAAATGGGAAGCTTCTGGTGGACACACAGTTTGCTACAGAAATATATACCTGACTGTTGTCTTGAAGCTGAAGATTCCTCAAACCCCAAAACCAAAGCTGAGCATTGAAAATCTCAGGAGATTTTTGGCAATGAGGAAAAGAATAGGGACTCTACTACTCAGGGAGAGGAATGTCTACTGATTAATGATGCAGTCGATGACTATCTATTAAAATCTGATCCGTAGAATAAAAGAATAAAGGAACCATTAAACAGAACTATGAGGCTGTTCTAATATATGAAGATAAAAGTATCTTTTCTTAGGATTTAAGTACATTTTTTTATGGCTCAAGGTCTTTAATGTCTCCCTGTAGCTTAACTAACGGAGAACTGAGCTTTTCTGATACTTAAAATAAAATATTGCCGCAATTATATGTGGGTTCTTTCACTGGATTAAAACCAAATAAGTCTGAATTCACTGAAAAAAAAAGGGGGGGGGGGGGCGAGAAGGAGTATATACTGCCACAATTCATAGTAAACATAGAGAGCTATAATATGTAAAGGAAATTGGGAATAAATCAGGAAGTTTTAGTTTCAGGAAGCTGAAAATAAAAGGAGGCATTATTTTCTTTTTTTAGCTTCTTCATCCCATGTTTTACTTTTACATTTATTATCTTTCCATAATTAAAATACACATGGTATGATCCACAGGGTGCAAGAAGTTATTTGAAAATGGCCTCCAGTAGTTCTTACTGTAGACTGAAAGGTACGTTACCACCCTAAGAAGGATCCTTTGTTCTGGTTAAATAAAGCAAACAAAAATAATCTCACAACTTCTGTGCCTAATATCTATATGTCAATACAAGTTCTTATCTTGGATATAAATTAAAAGATTGTTCTTTTTAACATAAAGCAGATAGTTCACACAGCTTTATGATTAAGATGTTAAAGACTACCTAATGAAGCTAATATAATGAAATTGGCGTTAACATCTGTAAATAAAACCACCTCCAAATCTTGTGTCATGGATGAGAAGCTAGGAGTGGCAGCTCAGTTGTGTTCATTTGCTAACAAAACTCAAGGGAAAATAGCGACATATTAACACTTGCAGTGTTAATACTGTGCATGATAAACTCAATTAAGGCACTGTTATTGAAAAGCTGTTACACAACTCACAGAAAGTGGTTTACATGGTCAATATATTCAACAGCAGGCGGTCAGCTATGTTCTTGAGACTTGTACGCTTTTGTTCAAAATTTGAAGTTTTGGCCTAAACCACAAAGAAAGAGGCAGATAGGTAATCTGTCAAAATAAATGATGTATCCTACCTCATCAAGAGCTATATTAATGCTCTCCCCCAAATCCACACAAACAGCGTCTTCTAGGTCATTCTTAGATTTTCAAGGCTTTTCAGAGAGAAAACACAGAGCAAGTAAAGTCAGCTCAGTTTCATACCCTGACAATGTTTCTAGGTTTAATCAGCTAGGTGAAATGAAATCATAAACATTAAAATTGCAAAGTATATATAATATATAAAATCTATTAGAGAAGAAGCACATATGTATTATACATATATTTACAGTATATGCACAAATTTATATTACATGCAAATTAACTTTGTGGATGTCAAAGATGATCATCTAGTACATCTATTTTCTGTGATTTCAGTATCTAACAGAAGGAAGGTAAGTATGTAGAAACCAGTGGATTTATTTACTTATGATTTATTGATAGGTGAGATTCATTAGTCTCTACAAACATCATAAAAATGTAAATGAACTGGGTGCAACAAAGGAAGCTATGGTATAGGGCTGTAAGAGCTCTATGAATGATAAATGAACCCCAGGAACAGCAAACAAATTCAAGAAGTAAGTTTATACTGTGGAATACATAGCATATTTTTTGTAAAATCTTTTTAGCAATAAAACAGATCTCATGTCCACATCATCTTTGACTTTAAAGGGTGTTTAATATAGACAGTAGCTTGGGACTCCTTGATCAAGCAGTTCTGGAAGCACTGCTCTCAGGGATTGCCACTTGCACACAAGCAAGAAAGTAGTGTTGGTCTTACTGTAACTGCTAGAGGGAAAAACTTACTTAAGAGCTTATGAAAAATACTAAGTGACCTTTTCTAAAAGGTGGCTATAACAAAGATTTGGCTGTTTAGACATAAAAGATCCCGTAACTAATTTAAGGTCTGTAGACTCCTTGCCACCATTACAGCAAAAAGAAATTTGATTTATTTCCGCCTTGGTGCCAGAAAATTGACGGGCTTGTCATGAAGGGATCATATGATGAACCAGGCACTAATGTCACTGCTGAGTTTTGTTGTTCCCTCTGACAGCTGTGAGGGCCTTGGCAAAGTGTGCTTGCTGGATTTATGAAGAGGAACAGCACTGCCACCACTGCTAGCCGTCATGAATGAAAGCATACAGACAGCATTACTAGAGGGGCCGGGTGGAATGAACAGAAATAAAAAGGCAGGAGAAAATGTGCCAGGCAGGATGCCATTCCTGTACCCAGAAATGATTATTCAGTTATGCCCTGGCTCTGGAGAAAGCAAGCAGGGTACTCTATGGAGGGTGTTCTTGCCAGTTCCTTCCCTGTCTGGTCATTATTAAGGGAGGCAATTATCCAGAGAGGCAGCTGTCAAGCTGTGTCCCTCTAGTCTGCCTTCTTCTACAGGATCCTCATACAGCTTGTGTGGCATGTGCTGAATATACCCATCATGCAAGACTGTTGGTTCACAGCCCACAGCCATGCTGTGACACACCAAGAAAACTTGGCCTCACTTCTGTGTTTGCTGTTGGTTGGATGTTTATGCTGTTGTCATGTTACTGTCGTCCAGTAACTGCAGTTTATTGTTGGTACTGTATGATTTGCTGCTGAAAGAGTAGCAGGCAAAGCAAAAGAATAACTGCAGGGTCCTCTTTGGTGTGAATGAGGAAGTGGTCCTTCTTCCATCCTGACCTTTCTTGCTCCCTTTCAATAGGTACCCATATTGACCTTAGAGACAAAAATATCATTAAAACTCTTGCATTTGTTCTGTAATAATTTGGAAATATGTAGCTTCCAACACGGGACAGCTTCTACGGTGTATTAACAGCTGTGCTTATTCCCTGTGCCTTTGCCTCACAGAACAGAATAAGTGCCTAAACTGAAAGGGATGTGACCACCAGTAGTAGCTTTAGAGTTAGGGAAAATGAAGCTATTGCTAGAATCCATAGTCTGAAATAATGCAGTTGTTTTCCACGGGAGAGGGAACTGATAGTGGTGCTTAAAACAGATGTAAGTGCTGATCAGGGTGAGAGCTAGGCTGTCAATTCAGTAGTCTGGAAGAATATAAGAAAAAGAGCTGATGGCTGCAATAATTTTGGTACCTGTTCCCAACTGTTGTATGAGAAGAGGTTTAACAGGTCTTGCCTACTTCATTGTACACTTCCTGTAAGCAAGGGATCACCTGGAAGCTCAATAATATCAAATCCATCAGCCTTTTGTCACGCCTGAGGCAAGGAAATATTTTAGCCTGTTACAGCTGGGAAAATTTGGGCCATTAAAGGACGGTGACTTATTTGAGGTCAGAAAAATCCTCTATAGCACAGCCAGTAAGAATATCCAAGTCAGATGTCAAATTATTAATACTATAAAAAATATCTGAGATGACAAATAGAACTGATTTTAGTAGTTTACGCAAAATGTACTAAATAGCAAGAAAAATGTTTAAGGCAGCGGATAGACTTTTGCTATACAAGGACTGTAGTCTACCTTTGTTCCATTTCTTGTCTGTCTGTCATACTTAGATTGCGAACTCTTTAGGAACAGTTCACCTCTTTACTTTGGATCACATAGCGCATAGACCAAAACGTTTGCCAGTTCGTGACTAGGCCGTAGAATCACATAAAGGTTTGGGTTAGAAGGGACCTGAAAGATCACGCAGTTCCAACCCACTGCCATGGGCAGGGATACCTCCCGCTAGAAGGTGCAGTAGACGCTACAACCAGAGAACTGGCAACTCTGGCGAACATGGCTAGACAGTATAGGACTGTTAGAAGAAATATTAATTCTCATTCAGAAACAGAGAACTGTCCCTTGGCAGAAAAGGGAGGTTGTATATACAGCAATTTTCTTATATAATGTGTTCGATACCTAGGTCAAGATGTAATCTTACGTTTTATGGACCCAAACTATATTTTTAACAGTTCAGTTGTGCATGAGTGGAAATGTGAGGGAAGAAACCTTTAAATGCATTTTGCATAGAAATCAATGCTGAAATCGATAGGTAAACTAAAAAGAAAAATAAGTAACAGTAAGACTAGACATTCCCAGCATCTGAAATGAAGCCAGAAACATCCCTGTAACAGATTTTGTTTCTCCCCGGCTTTCTCCCTCTTGAAAAGTGATATAGCATCCTGATTTTCTTAAGCGGAATAGCTTCTAAAAGGCACACCTGTTACATTAGGAAGTGAGCATCAGCAAGATGGCAAAGCATTTCTAAAGGCAAGAGAGATGCCAGCATATTCTCAGCAGGTCTGTGGAAACACGAATGAAAAGAACCTCAGGCTCTATGTCCTCATTTAGTTGCTTGACTTCTCCATTACACAGAGGAATAAACAGGAAAGGATTATGGCTCAGGAGCAGGTCTGCTTTCCCTTTCTCACAATGGAAAGAATGAATGGAAGATCAAGGTGGGGATAAGTATTTCTACACAGAAGAATAAGGCAGGGAGAATCTAGTCTGTATATGGTATTATAGCACTTTTTGCATGTTTAGTCAAGACCAGAAGCTATGGACTGTGTAATCTCTCATATTTATTCTGTTTGTGGATGATGATGCCTACTTTATGTATTCAGAGGCATGGCAGATTCCTATCTCTAGCGTGTTGAAAATTGTTGGTTATTCATGACACTGTTACAGGTTTTATGCAACAAGGAAACTCCTTGGCTTGCAAAAACTTAGTGCGTTCCCAAACAGAACTTTCTTTGTGTACAACAGTTGATGTTCCAAATGTTGCACGATGCTAATTTGAGGCCAAAGGCTTCTGTTTCATAACAAACCCTGAGTGCTGCTACTTATGACTTAGGGGAAACTGGCCCACTGAAAACTGCTAAAAGTCTCATGTTACCCTCCACAACTGTATTCTAAATTGGAACCTTGGAACTCAGCACTGTGACAGACTGAGAAAGAATATGTGCAAGAGGTAACTCAATATCTTTCTGGGTTCTTTAGTAAGTTTTATGGTGGTTTGTTTTTGTTGTTTTGTTTTATTTTCTACAATCAGGTCAACTCCTTCATTAAATGCAAAAAAAGGGTATTTTAGAGCAGATCACAAGAAAACACAGACCTCTGAATATTCGGTTAATGATTTCAGAATTTAGTACTTCTAACAAAGCACCTGACACACAGTATCTCTCTATTGTACATAAATCTGTGTTGCATACAGGCATAACATTATCTAGCATTCTGGAGTGTGGTATGGCAGGTGTCTTCTCATTTGCCACTGTGTTCCCCGAGTCAAGGCAGAGTGGAGAGACATCCATTCGAAACAATGGGACAAATATAAGTATCACAGCCAAACGTAATTTATTAGTTGGATTTTAGTCAAAAATCAGGGGATAAACAGCCCTTATAAGGCATGCCTTATATCAATACATAAATAGTGAGGTTTGCTTGTTACCCAAAAAGTAACTCAAAGTCTTGCTAGTGCAGGCCTTACTCAGACGGCAAAGCCATGTCTTAAGACAAATGGTGACTGCATTTGTCTGCATGCAGGTGCCTCACACTACCCCTGGATTTCACATTTTGTCCTGTTTTTCTCAGCTGCTTTCCAGAAACCATTTCACCTCAGTGCACATGTACATTCCTCAGTACCCCAGTCCACTCTGACATTTTGCCTCAAATTTCCTGAGTTTCCTTCTCCTGTAGGCTTTGTTGGAGCCTTGGCACCTGGGAGAGCTGTGCCCTGTGATTCTGTCAGACCAAAGGATCTCCCAGATCTAGTTTTATTAGAGATTTGCTCTTTTGTTCTTCTCTCTATCCCTTGCTAACCAAGTGATTGCTATTCAAATCTGCTATTCTCCATGTGACCTGCATTTAGTACATTTGTAAAGTTGTTTTATTTCTTTTCAGAATACTTCAAAAATGCAGTGTGTTTGTTTTTCTGTGAATGTGATTTTATGGCACAAAGGAATGTACAAAAAAGGTATAATTGTGCACTGTTGTTTTTTTCCTGTTGAAAACTACTGCACATGCAGGTTACACTGCCAACAACTGGTAATAATTTGAGTTCATTTCAACCATCTGCCTCAGAATTTGCATGCAACTAATCGCCTCCTGCTTCTACAAAACAAATACTTTTCTCTGCTCTTACCACACTTACTAATATACTCACCGTGACAATAAGGCCTGCTTTAGGAATCCTGCAGAAAACTGTCCCTAATTTACTTACATTTGAGACTCTAAACAAGAAAACTGTTGAATACTGTATTTATGAAACTCAGAACCTCTCTTTCTTTAACTGTACAACCCTGAGCTGCAGATTACAGGAGGATATTTAGATGACCCGTTTATCCCAGAGGTACCTTACTTACAAGATGACAATGAACGCAGCTGACTTTTGCACGGCCTCCTTCACTGGGAAAACTTTCATAAGGACGACCGCAATGTGGCATCTTGACAGACCATCTGAGTGATTCACTTAGCGTGACCTTGAGGCCACGACTGTGCTGATATTAATCGGCAATTATATGGAGCAGCATTTGAAACACTCTCCTTGGGCTTTTTGTCTTGTACATTTGGAGGGAAATAACTCTTTCTTCTAATATGCTTGTGGCATCCTCCAGAAAGGATGCTATGTTTAGGTCAGCATCTGATCATGAATGTTGAGAAAGATTGTGTTTCTGTTAGGAGGTACTTTTCGCCCTGGTAGTTCTTCAGATCAAAGCGGTGATCCCAGCAAATCGACCTGACTACGGATCACGGTCAAGCTGCTTAGTGTTGTACTGGGGGGTCACACAGCAAACTCTGCAAAGTAAATGTAAGATACTCTAAAGAAACGTGGTTTAGGTTGTGCTGAGGGCACAAACCACCCTGACTGTCGCTGAAGGGAAAGCCGAGGAACGCCTGGAGCCCAGAAGGGCTCACGGCCGGGAGCAGGTAGCCTCCCCCCCCTCCGCCTCCCCTCACGGGGCGCGGCCCGCCAACGGCCGACACCTGCGCGGGGGCGGGCGGGGCGGAGCTACGCGCGGCCCCGCCCCCCCGCACCTACCGGCGGCCGCCCCGCCCCTCGGGGCCAATCGGCGCCCGCTCCCCGCTACGCCGTTTGCGCAGACAGCGCCGTTTCCGCAGCGGAGGGGAGCGTTGGCTCCCCCCCCTCTCCGCCCCCCCCCGCCGCCCCCCCGCCCCGACCCGATCCCCGTGAGCCCGATGTGACCCGCCAGAGAAAATGGCGGCGGCGGCGGGCAATCGCGCCTCGCCGTCGGGACTGTCCGCCGAAGCGGCCGCCGCCGCCGCCGCCGCCGCCTGCGGGAGCCCGAAGGGCGGCAGCGGAGCGGGGAGCGCGGCCGCCAGCAACAGCAGCGGCGGCGGCGGCGGGCCCCTGCGTGAGGCGGGCGGCGGCCGGGAGCAGCGCTCCGACTGGCGGCGGAAGCAGCTGCGCAAAGTGCGGAGCGTGGAGCTCGACCGGCTGCCCGAGGCGCCCCTCTTCCTCGCCGCCGCCCCGGCCGCCGCCGCCTCCTCCTCCTCGTCTTCCTCCTCCTCCTCCTCCTCCTCCTCCTCGCCGGAGCCCCCCGACGCGCTGCTGCTCCACTACCTGCCCGGGCCGCGCTCCGGCCCCGCCAGCCCGGCCGCCTCCCCCAGCCGCTGCGCCGAGCCGACCGAGCCGCCGCCGGCCGCCGAGCCCGCCGCCGAGAGGAGGAGGAGGAGGGTGATGATGGAGCCTCCCCTCGCCGCGAGGTGAGGTGACAGCGGCGGCGGGATGGGGATGGGCGGGGGGGTGTGGGGCGGAAGGCTGGGGGACGCGGAGGTGCGGGGCAGCAGGGAGAGGAGGCAGGCTGTGAGGGAGGCTGTGAGGAGGAGGAGGCAGGCTGTGAGGAGGAGGAGGCTGAGAGGCAGGCTGTGAGGAGGGAGGCTGCGAGGCAGTGCCCCCGCGGGCCGCCCGGAGCTGTCAGCGCCCGGTGCCGTCCTCCCGGTGCCCCGCGGCTTGCCCGGCAGCTGGCTGCGCAGCGCTGCTGCTGCTGCTTCTCCTTTTCCTTTTTTTTCCTATTTTTTTTTTTTTTTAAAGGGACTTCTGGAAGGTCTTGAGGCCGGTTCGCGGCATCGCGATACTGCAGGACTCGTGGTTTTTGTTTTTTTGTTTTTGTTTTTTTTTCTTTCTTTTTTTTTTCCTGAGGCTTAGCGATAGAAGGGAAAGCCCGTCGGACTGTCCGACCGTTCCCCTTTCGGAGAGGGAGATGAAGCGCTAACGAAGCGGTTTCTCAGCGCAGCCTGGGCGCTGCCTTCATCCAGTGCCCGGGCTCACCGGGTGCCCGCCTGTCGGTAGCCCTCGCTCGCCTTCCGTGCTCTGCAGCCGACGAGTCCCGTGCCCCGAGGCTTTGCACGAGCTGCCCGCGGTTCGTCAGCGTACGGGGAAGCCTCGGGGAAGGAGGCGAGCATGCCCACGGTGCAGCCGCCTGCCTACTTCGGAGCACATCGTGGCTGTGACGTGCCCTGGCGAGGTCTGGCTGGAAGGCGTGCGGGACGGCACTGACGGTGTGAGGCCGATGTGGGGCTGGGGATTTCTTACGGGTCTCTTGTAAGGCGCTACGTGATGCGGGCTGGGTAGCTTCAGGGCTCGCGGTTAAACGTCAAGAGACCTGTTTTAATGAGAGGCCTTACCGTTTGTTGGGCTAATTATTTAAACCTCATAAGAAACGTATTCCCGGTTTAACAGATGATGGGTATTCTTTATAGCTGTGTCTTATACCAGTTAAACCTCAAGGGTGTATTTTGAAGGTTAACTTGCGTGGGAAAAACTGTAGTAAGAGTTGGCTTCTAGACCGATGTCCTATTTATATGAATTCTGAGCTACTCCGATGAATTTTGGTCAGTGCCTAGGGCAGTGAGAAAATACTTGATGTGGTGGGGTCCTAACAGATAAGTCCCTCTGCGGTTATAGAAGGATTAGTGGAAATCTGAAGTGTTTCAGGAAGGTAAAAAATCGTGTACGAATTTTAGCAAGTAACTTAATTCTGACTCTTTAGCACTATCTTTTCCTCTGTGAAGTCATGAAAGTATAATGAACTGTATCTTGTAATATAAATTGTTGTCTTATGGCAATATTAAGAGAGTTAGGCTGAATATTAGAGATTCGGGAAGGTCAATGTATGTCACATCAGTGCAGGAATATTGACTCCATCCTTGCTAGTCAGTCCCAGGGCAGCAATGACAGAGCAGCCGTGGAATTTTTCCTTTCGCATGGACAGTTTTGCTTACTTTAAATTACCTACATCTGGACAAGTTAGTGTTTTGAGTATGTGTGCAAGTTATAACCCTTCTCCCCCACCCAAATGCTCTCTCACATTTGACTAGGAATGTTCACAAATCACAGAAAATGGTAAATGGCAACTGCTTGTCTCTTATTTATTCATATGTCTCTTCAGAGATGGGCTACTTTGAATTTATCATGAGTATGGTTGAAAACACATGGCAGCGTTAATTGTAAGTGTCCTTCAGAAATATTCTACACAAGGATTTAAAGAATATCTCAGTAATTCTGTATGTCCTGTTACCAGCAAACAGATGTTAGATAAGTACTACTTTGTCAGGCTATATTGAAAATTTAAAACGTCTCTGCCCTTGTTGTGATTTCAATAACTTGTTCTAGCCGAAGGAGGGGGTTATTTGTTTGTGTTATGTGAGTATGCAGTTAGCATATTACACATTAAATAAGTCAGTACATGCAGTTATTACCCAGACATTTATTAAGAGGCAAGCTGAAGGACGTGATCAAAATAATGTGTGATGGTCTTCTGTTCTGGTTTTAAATGGAGCAGTTATGCTCTTCCATAAGGATCTACTGCTCGTTAAAAGATACTGTACTTGCTCCAAAGTCCCCTTGTCAGTCTTTTTGGTATTACAGTCACTTTCTAAATAGATTTTCTGTTTGTGCGGGAAGACCTGCATGAGCCTTAGAATGAAGCTGAAAAGGGAAACTGGCTCTGCTGTTAAGTCATAAATGTAAATATTACCCTTTTTCTTCAGTCTCTCAAGCTCTCTGTTTGTCACAAGAGCAGATCACATTTTCACTAAAAGCTGTGACATTGTAAGCTATCTTTATACCACTGTAGGAGGAGAAGGGAGTTATTTTACTAGGAAATGCAGCTTCCACGTAAAACACTTAGGACCTTTTATTCCATGGCAGTGTATTAATTTGGTTTATATAAATAGGTCCTAACAATGAATTCAGTGGTAACTGTACTAAGATTTCTAGTAACTTAAGCTATAACTTCTGATTTGTGGGGAAATCCATGAAGGCAAAATGAACCTCCTCCTGTGTGATCTTAACAATGTTCTTTTAAAACGTTCAGACAGTTTAAGTGATGTTTATTTGTATCTAAAATTGGTGTAGGTAACTTAATGCATTCCTGAGTGCAGTATTGGTTATGCTGCCATAACCTCATTTTTATAGAAACAAAAAGCAGGAAATGCTGTGATTTGTCTTCTCTTTATACAGTAACCATGCACTGTGTGACTTGCATGAAAATTTAGTGTTCCAATTTCAAAATGTATGTGCTAGATACAGCAAGCTTGTGAGTTCAGCTGCAAGAAAACCTGTGTAGATATTTATGCTCTATTATCTGCAATTCCTGTTTGATGCCTGCTAGAGACAGTAAAAACACAGTGAAAGCAAAGTTTTGACAACAAGGACAGGAGTACTGGTAAAAGCTTGCTGGTCTGGGATTTGGTTACAAATTGTAGCACCTTTAAAGGAGTGCATGAATGCATTAACAGAGCACTGGTTTGGGCAGTGAGGTGGGAACAGGGTGAGCAAGTTCCGTCAGAGCACAGCCTAGCAAAGGTTTGATTTTTCTTTTCTTTTCTTTCCACTGAAATGATACTAGTCTTGGCTCACGTTCTCAGATTGTACTTATAGTTAAAATATATAGGCTATTTACTGTAGCTACTTTCAGCTAAGATAAAATATAATAGTGTGTTTTATTGCTTTTCAAAATTCTTGATATTTTTCACTGACAGCTTAAATAAGCTGCCACATTTTCTGCTTCCAATTTAAGCTGAATCCTCCTGTGAGAGAAATTCCACCTCCTACCTCTTCAGTGCTCTGTGGCTTGAAAGTATTTTTGGAAGAGGGTCACCCTCTCCTATGTCTGATTTTTATCACTCTTAGTTATTGCAAGTGGTAGGGTTCTGCTTAAATGGCTTGATCTGCTATGGCAGTTTCTTTGTTCCTATGCAAAGTAAATAGATTGTAACTAACTAATCTGGAGCTTTCTGTCTGGTTGGATTTAGTGATAGTAAAGATTCAGTCTTCGCTGTCACTGAGGGAAGTCTAGGTGCTGTTATTGAGATGGATACCTGGGGGCAGACATGTGGAACCGGGCCTTTCCCAAAGCTGCAAGATATTCTGTCAATTACAACATATCTTTGACGGTCAGTTTGTCCTTCTGTAGATAGATGTGAACCTCACGAGATCTTCTGGAGCGCCGATGCGTTTGTTATTGTTTGAAGTCAGAGTAAAGGTAATGGTGCAGCTGTGCAAGAGTTTATCCTGGTGCGTGAGAGGATGAGGTGGGAGTGGAAGCAAGCAGCTAGGGGTGGGGTGACTGTGGGAATGCCGCTGTTGGCTTTTGCTGGCTTCCAGTATTCGTGAAACTTGGCTCCAGTTTGCTTAAAATAGAAATTATGCGCTGCCACGTAATTGTTCTTCAAACAAGCTTCCAGAGGTAGTTCTTAGCAGCGGCCGTGAAAGAGAACGGATCTGTCGTGAGCTCTGGAGTTTCTAATGCTAATCTCAGTGTTCTCAGAGAGCTCTGTGGAAACCCCAGGGTCGTCTTGTTTTACTGTCTATCTGCTCTGCTCTCACTTAAAACTCTAGAATTACAGCTCATTCTTTTGCTTGAGACAAAGTGGACAGAAACCTTGTAAGAGGGCTTCGTTACTTGTCTCTGGGTGACTAGGTGAATGTTGTTAAATGGTATGTTGCTTTCTGTTGCTTCCCTCCCTTTTTATCTTTACCATGCTGCCTCCAAAAATCTTCCTAGTTCCTGCTTGACCACTATGCAGAACTTGAGAATCCTGCTCAGTGGTGAATCTTCTTGATTTTTTTCTTTTAACCCTGTAAGATAAATTGGGGGGGGGGGGGGGGGGTGAATGAGGGGAGGTGGGAGGAGTTGTTTGCATGGAGTTTTTTGTTTGTGGTTTGGGGATTTTACTGAAGATTGATTTTTGTTGGATCTTGAC
Organism: Anser anser; assembly: GCF_964211835.1. NCBI lineage: Eukaryota > Metazoa > Chordata > Aves > Anseriformes > Anatidae > Anser > Anser anser. The sequence continues at coordinate 68,649,099 of NC_139723.1, read as the reverse complement.
TGAAAATTGTCCGGGGGGGGGGGGGGGGAGGAAAAAAAAAACAGCACAGCTCTTTTTACTGGATGCTTAAGAATCATCTGAAATTGGGAATTGTTTGACTTCTGCCTGGAGACTGACATGACTTTGGAAATGTATTAATACAACAGTAATTCTCCCTCACCCCCCTTAATTTTGCTCAGAAATATTTCCTAATTTTTTGATGGTGCTTGGCATCCAGTGATGATGGACTTGAAGGTGTTTGCAAAAAGGGTTTTCACTCCTTTTCTGTAACCTTAGAATGTCATTGAGTATTCCTGTTTCTCTGCTATGAGATGAGACGAGAACTGAAGTCACAACCTCAGTTTCACGCTTTCTCAGTATATTTCTTTTGTATCCCTGAAGTGTAAACTGTTTGTGTCATTTGTGGAATTTTTACATAGTCCTGCTTGTTCTCGTCTCCCTTGTCCTAATATTCTGGGTTGTAATGGAATAGCCACTAATGTACTTATTACACCAGGGGACTTATGTCCTCCCATAGTGTTTCTCATCAATATATTGCATATCATTTATTGCTGACACGTTGCTGTTGATATTTGACCGCCTTGTAACTTATCCAGGGTCACTGTGGAAGATGGGAGTGGAACATGGGAGAAATGGACTGTGTCTGCTAGTCCACACTGACATCTAACCACATCTGACGTTTTGTTTTCTGTGCTCTTTTTCTTTTTCAGAGCATCCTGTCATCTTGCTTTTGAGCAAACTGAAATGAGCTTTTGCTCAGTTGTCAGCAGTGATGATCAGGTCACTTTGTGAGCTGTTAGTTAACCCTCAGAGGTGTGCAACTAATACTCCTTGTTTTAACCCAGAAACACGTATTGCATTTCACTAGTTATTTCTGTCAAATAACACTCTTATATCCTGAGGATTTTTTTGTATATCCTAATGACCACTATGCTTGTATCTTCAGAATTGTTCCTCTTGGATACTGTTGAAGAAGAAAAATCTAATGTATGAAAATACTCATTTGAGAAACAAATTTATTTTCTAAGCAAATTCAGTGTTACCATGCTACTACCAGTAAATGTCTGCAGACTTTTGTTTTAGTAATTCTTTAAATAGGCAGCTTCAAAGGTTAGTGGATAATCAGGTCTCCCGATTACCTACAGGTAACATTTACCTGTATTTGAAGAGGCACATGAAATGCAAACATCTGAATTGTGTGATGAATCTTGCAATGACCTCCCATTTGCAGTTCATGTAGAGTTTACTGACCTTGTCAGATTAATACACTCTAGCAGGCAAGTGTTTGTTTACTGTCATGGTTAAGACAATATTCTAATTGTTTTGAATCATGACAGAGTCCTTTAATTTCTGGTTGCTAAATGTGTTCTTTGAAAACTCATTTGTAGTCAGGGACAGTTCTTTCAGTCTATCAACGTCTTGCACTTTTTTTTTTTAATTTTGTCATGTTTGTAGACTGCTGAGTTGTTTGGTATGATACTAATATTCCTTTCAATTTTTTTCCTCTTGTTGTAGGTTAACTTTACAATACTGATTACATATCTGATGGCAAATGTTCCCTTAAAATGCATCTGAAATGTTTGTTTTTTCACTAAAGTAAATATCACTACAGATGCCTAGCCTATGACTAAAGAATTGTTTGCTTAATCTACAAAAATATTGAAGTTGTGATTAGTACAGAAACTCACTGAAATAGTGTTCTTTAAAAAAATTGAAAGTATCTGCCATATTAAGGATCCGTAGTGCTTATTAATTTTGCTGATTTGTTCATAAAGTAAAACATATGTGATGGTTCATGGAGTTGTATAAAGTTCTTTCTGAGGAATTTCAAACCCGAAATGGAAATGTGAACAGCTGGGTTTTAAACAGAGGGGCTGGATGGAGTTTTTCTTAAAACTCCAATGTAAATATCAATAGGCAGAAGTTTACTTTCAAAAAGTTATTTCAATAACATCTTGTATTTCCAGCAAATGAGCACTTCCGTAAATATAGAACAGACGTTTTGTTGTGTGGGGTTTTTTGTTTTGTTTGTTGTGTTGTTGGTTTTGTTTTTAAGCTGTAAGTTCTGCATTTATTTGTAATGCGCATTTCAACACAGTAGGCTTCCTGTGCTCTGCAGGCACATCAGATGCCCCAGCCGGTCAGGAGGGCAGGGGCGGTGTGCTTTCTGTGAGGGTTTCCTTCACAAGCGTGGAAAGTAGTTCGTCCATGCTGCAGAGCAAAATGCAGCCGCTCTTCCACGCCTGCCCTGCAGTTGTGGCCGCAGGCTTCTGGCGAGGCTGCTGGGCAAGCAGAGCTGTCTTTGCCTTCCAGCCTCCAAGGGCAGGGCTGGAATCTCCTGCAGCGGTACCTTCTGCTCCATGTGGGCCCGTTCGCGCCCTCAGACGTCTTCCTGAAGTTAACTCAGTTCCCATTTGGTGCCCTGGCAAGAACTTGTTCTGAGTCAGAGCTGCGTGTTTCTTATTCCTCCCAGAGGTGCTTGGGAGGAATAGCAAGGGAAGAGGTGGTGGAGCAATGCAGGTTGCTCTCTGTGTTTGTTTTAAATCAGCATTACAGGAAGAGGGAGGGGAAGGATCTCCCTCCCCGCCTTCTGTACGAGAGCACGATATGACTCCTTAGGCCACGCGGATCTCAGGCAGAGACCAACGCAGATGATCTTCAGGGCTGTCATTGTGGGAATGTGTCGTGCCAAACCGATTCAGAAAAGGTTGGATGACTGATGCTTTATGGTTCCTCTCACTGTGAAAACTGTTATGCAGACTGACACTAAAACTGCCTCTTTTGTGGAAAGCAGGCAGACAATCCCCATGAAGGAACTGAGTAATGAAACATTTTGGATTAAGCTAAGAAGCCTTCCATCTGTTAAAAGCTGGAAGGTGCTTTCATGTAAGGATGTGTTAAGTATTATAAACTGACATATGCTGATATCTTCAGCAAGCTGAGGGAGGAGAACTATTAAGGACTGGCAGAGTGTTTAGTTCAGGCGATACAGGGCAATTTAGAACTGGTGTAGTGCCTGGCCATTGCTTTTGCTTTCTGTTGGAGGTCAGCATGCCTTTCTGTTGTCTCTGACCCTAGCAGAGCTCTGTGAAGTGATGGGGGAACAGCAGGTCCAATAAGAGAGGATCAGCAGGCATTAAGGAAGCTCTCTCTTCTACCCCTGCTTGGAAACACCATCATCTGGCTGCCTTTTCAGAAGCCAAAGGACTTCAGGTCCATTCAAAAGTGTCCGTGTTGTCAGTAATTTCAGCTTTATTGTTGGTAGTGAAGGATTCAGTTCATAACAGAAATAAAGCTTTTTCCTTTTTCATATATTTCAAAGGCAGGTGGGTCAAGTAACTTTCCTGGAAATGGAAAACATGGAGGAAGGGTTCAAAAGCAGCAGATCAGTAGAATAAACAAACAGAAACTGTTTCCTTGTACCTGAGATACACATTACTTCACACACTACTTCAGCCCAAAAGAATTTCTCAGATGAAGCTTTTTTTTTTTATTAGAGATAAAAGTAAAATCAGGGCTTGCAGACTGCACTCCTGACATATCCTATGAATCCTGTTTCACCTCTGCAGTTGAAGCTAGATGTGCCCTTCTGAAGGGGAAACAAATGTTGGAAGGCTTTGAGCTGAAAGCTGCCCTATGAGATGTCCATGATGCCATCTAATTCGAGTACTTTCTGTACCATCAAATGTTGGTGCTGGTAACTTTCCCTGACTGTTCCTGAAATACTGTATATGATGCAATTTTACTAATAACATCGCAAGCCTTTAGGAAGACTCTGGCATTTCTCAGAAGGGTACTGTCTTTACCCAAAACGCTTCCCTATTTTCTCTAATTAATGATGGTAAACTAATTAAATTGTTTAATGTTCATTTTCCTGAACTCGTTTAGAGTATAATTATATTTGGTCTTGAAGTTGCCAAGTATAATTGGTAACTTACATTGGAAAATTTTGAAGTATAGATGAGCTCTTTAAAAGTTATGTGTACATACTGTAAGAGAAACAGCACTAATGTTTCTTCAGTCTCTTAAGCATGTGTTCCTGCATGTTCAGGTACAATGGTAAGCTATCTTGTCCCAGAAAATATGCTGAAGCATATAATTCCCCTCAATACCTCTGCAGAAAATGAGTATGCTGAAATGTTTGCTTGTTATGACTTGCTCAGCACCATGCATGTGCGTGGCAGTATTTTAGTTCTGCTACCAGCAGTGGAGGTGCCCGATGAAGCAAATTGGAGAAGGACAATGGTTTCAGTATTTTGAAATCAGCTACGTATGAATTGCATTCCTATATTTTAAAATGTACTGCAAAAGGGAATAGCTATTCAGTGCCAGGGCAGGCCACTTGGAGACCCTGGGAATCTAGTCTGCCAGGAAGAGTGCAGCCAGAGAGTTTAGGCTTTTGGCTTCCCTTCAGCCCACAATGTGGACTGCTGAGGAGCTAAGAAGAAGAACCAGTAGGAAATCTGCCAGCCTTTACCATGTAGACTAAGTTCCATAGGGACTTCATCAAATTGCGTCTTTGACTTTTTTTTGATTTGACAAATGATTTTTAAAAAATTTAGAATTTCTTTCCAGGCTGCAACTTGTCTGTACTCATAAGTAGTTCCATTACTTTTAACAATACTCACAAATGTAGAAACAATTGAGAACTAAATGACCATAAATAGCTGGGACCCAGGGGAAAACACAGGTTTTAATCTTGTGATTGAATCTCTAGTAAAACCTCTATGCAATTGTGGTGCCTTATAGGCTTAATTGTTGTTCTTTGTAAGCAAGTGTCCACTTTTCATGTATTTATCTGATTTGTGGTATTGCTGCCTCAGGCTGAGATAAAGCAATGTGTATCACTAAGTAAGTGACCCTTTGCTAATCTGTGTTTCACTCAAAGCCTGAATCCCAACTCAGAGGGAAATCAGAACCAAATTAACACTGTTCACCTTGTAGTTGCATGTGACTCTTGCAGTGTTCTGGATGAAGCTTCTCTGCTCATCAGCCCCACAAAGCTACTGGCAGCAGCGTTATGCTGGCACAAAGACTGCTGTGCTCACAGTAAGTGCTGTGCATCTTGTAGCCCTCAGCTACGTGAAAGCTTGGTATGGGGCTTATAAGATATGGGGGCTTATCAGAAAAGACAGACCTTCTGTGATGCTTCGGGTGACTGTTGCATATAGCCTGAGCTTTCATGGAAGAACCTTAAGCACTGTATTTGTGGTTCAGGCAAGAAAACAGCTGTGAAGAGTAGGGAAACAAAGGCTTGAGGACAGAAGTGTACCTGGAAGAAGATGAAAGGAAGTGGAAGAGGTAACACGTTAGATGAAGGGATACCAACATGAAGAAAACATGGGGCTGGGTGTGGAAGAAGAGAAGCTGGTAATTGAAAGACAGAGAATAAGTAGATGAATGAGTAAGCTGGAGGACTGGAAAGCAATTAGTTGGAGAGAGTGCAGTAGGAGAAGCAGTTGTCTTGAGAGGAGCTGAAAGTGGAAGAAGGGAGCTAAAGAAGATGGAGTGAAGGCTTAGAGAGAGAGAGAGAATACCAATCCACAGAACTTCAGAGAGGGAGGTGGGAGTACACACAGAGACACATGCATATATGGCAAAAAAGCTGGAAGAGATTTCAAAGGGTGACTGAAATAAAAAAATTTGGGAGGAAAGCACGTGTAGAGCTTGGTGGAAGGAAGGGTGTAAGATCTGTTAGCATAGCATGTGTTAAAAAGTGCAAGACCCTATGCTTTAACAGAATCTCTGCAACTAAATGTGTTTAAATTTAGGTATATTTATCACTCTAAGATTGCTTCTGCTAGGCTGTGCTGATAGCGTTTTGATACATGCTGATTTGAGAACTTTAAAATTATGTTTCTGCCACACTTAAAACCGTGATTCGAAAGACACAACAGTGAAAGCTGTCAAATGAAGAATAGGATTGTTCTTTCTTTTTTCTTTTTCTCATTCTTTTTTTTTGTTGTTGTTGTATAATGCACTTAGTACCTCTTCAACTATAAATAGCTATGCTTTAGAAGCCCTACAGTTTTTGAAAAAATACTCATTTGCAGTTTTTTTGCTTAATGGGAAATTACTCTACTCTGTTCCTATACAAGTTTATAAGGGAAAGACGACTGTACAAATTTATTCTTCTATTACCATTTGTACAAGCTCAAATCAAGTTTCTCTGATCTTAAAGCTGAAATGTCTACACATCTCCCTGATTTGCACAATTGATAAGTAGGTAAATTAGCTTGGAACAAAGCCAAGAATAGATGAAGACCAGACTTACGCAACTGCTGTGTTTTGAGATCTGTGAAACCATCTATGCAAAAGAGCTGTACTGGTTATACTAGTGGGACCTGCTGTGCTTTGTCTCCCCTCTGTGGGGAGTATATAGCTTGTGATATAGGAGCTGGTACCGTAAGCGTGACATGCTTTTTTTTTTTAACCTAAATATTTCCAGTAAATCTTGTGGGGAGAAGATACCATTGCCTCTAGATTTCAAAACGCTTTCTTGTGCAGCCAACGTGATGACAAATTTATGGTTTGGTGGAGGCACAAAGCAGGCCTATGGATCTTGCCCTAAAGAAATGCTTAAAACTAGTTTTTCTTGCTTGAAACCACAAATATCAAGTGGGTAAGCATAATTACATTTGAATTTCTCATTGTAGTTAGGATTATTAGCCAAGGTTTTTAGCGTTTGTCAGTAATAATCAGCCTATCCAATCTTTCTTCAGGTTTCTTTACAATCAGTTTCAGAAAATAAAGCAATTATATGGAACTTGTTTTTTACTTGTAAGCTCACTTGCAAGAAGCAACATCACACTTCCCCTCCTGAAGTCCAGCATCTGCTTCACTGGATTTCTGAGCCTTATTGTGGTGAGGTTTGCATTTTGATACCTAAAAGGAAGTGGGAAATGATGCAATCTGGGTCTAGCACTGTTACTCCCTTTCCATGTTCAAATAAATGGCATGTTTTTATAACTGGGAGTGGAAAAAGCTGGCTCTCGTGAGGGAAACGGTCAGTATAGCTAGTTCTTACTATGGCAACTTTTGATAAGGATTTGTCGGGTTACTGTATACTTCTTTGCAGTTGTTAAAATAATCTATAATTACATGAGTAAAAATGTTTAACTCTTTCAGTTTAACTATTTTAGTATTTCAGAGGCTGTGAATGAGCAGTCGGTGTAAGTTGTGAGAACTGTACTCTTCCATAATCATACATCAGTTTTTCTGGTTTTGTGTAGATGAGTGGCTCTCTGGCTAATGCTTAACCCAGACGTACTATGCAAGTAGGTGGAAAGGCTCTCCTTAGATCACATTGACCACTGCAGACAGGAAAGATCAAAGAGATGTAGCTTGAGTCCTTTATTTGAATGTTCACATAGTATTTGTTGTTAGAAGTGTAACTTAAACCAACTGTGCCAATGTCTTTGGTTTTCCAGGACAGAATTGTTTGACAGTACATTCTTCATTTTTCCTGCACAGTCTGGACTGAAATCAGCCCTGTTCCAATTTTATTTCAAAGGCTGCATCTTCTGACATCCAAGTGGACTTGGGGCTCAGTCACCGTAGTCGTGGATTCTGCAGCCCGTTGCCTGTAAGTTTAGTGTAGCAATTAATCCAGTGAGGGATGTTGGTCTTAGTGACTAGTTCACAGCCAGGCCAATTCCAGTACCTGGTCTAAGATTAACCTGTTGAGAAAAGTATTTCCATAAACAGTCCATTAGCATGGCACAAGGGCATGATTTGTTTCATGCACAGACTTCCCCAGCTAAGGTTCCATCAGTATTTCCTGGAAACTAGCTTTTATTTTTGCTTTCTTATATATGTGGTGTATTTTTGTAGTGGTTTGAAAAGCGCATAATGCACCTATTCAAAGAAATGAGACTGCTGCCTTCTCAGTTAAGTTATTGTCCCATTTCTGAGAGATTGTTATTGTGATATAAGTCCTCATGGTAAGAAGTAAAATGAGTCTAAGCCATCTTTAGTCATCACAAATATTTGTTTTAGCTTTGAATATTTTGCTAAAACTTAATAAGGAACTTACCTCTGTGTTAAAGAAAATGCTTTTTTGTCTTTTTTTTTTTCTTAGACAGTTTTCTCATGTAAAGGTCTTCCAGAATAGTGTGCTTTTCAGTGACTTTAAAATCAACATATTTCAAATATTTCAGTGACACTAGTTAAACTTTAATGCTTTCTATTTATGCATTGATTTGACAAGATTCCTCTTGTACTTGCTTAATATATGGCAATGCCATTAAACTAAAGTAAACCTCCAGAGTTCTAAGGTATGGATTCTTTGCACTTTTTCTTTCATGGTAGAACTTATGTTCTGGAGCAAAGTAGGAAAAATGAAACTGGGTTATGAATTTTTAATAAGAGCTGTAGACAAATTACTGTGTCGTATTAAGATGAGCTGTTTTTAACTCTTAAGGTTGGAAGTCCAATCAGAAGAGTCCTAACACAGCGGGGTGGTCAGAAATGGGACCATAAACTAGTACAGTTGCCAAGCTTGCCAGACTGCTTGGTAACCGCCTGTTTAATTTGTTGCTTCTTTATCCTTTCATACATTGCAGCACAGCTGATGAGTAAAAGCTGTCTTAGTGGCGCCTCTGGGAATAAGTTTAGATTTGGTTGTTGGTATTGATCTCGTTTGATTGAAGGAGGTTTCCTCAGTAATGAGGGGTATCTTTTCCCCTTTTTTGAGCTGGTGTTCTTCTATTTTCCCACATTTTTATGGGTATTATCTTGCTATAGTAAGTATTACTGCTTCAAGTCACAATCCTTCTTTGTAGAGAGAAAGAAATGTGACTGAAGGAGATCGTCAGTAGTCCTTAGTTTGTGTGCATGCATATATACTTAAATTATACAATATATACACGCTTCTCCCTCCCCCCCCCCCCCCCCCCATCATACATTAATTGTAATGGCAGAGGGGGAACATCTGCATTATATCTCAGAGGGTTTTATAGAATCATAGAGTGGTTTGGGTTGGAAGGGACCTTAAGATCACCCAGTTCCAACCCACGTGCCATGGGCAGGGACACCTCCCACCAGACCAGGTTGCCTGGCCTTGAACATCTCCAGGGATGGGGCAACCTGTGACACTGCCTCACCATCCTCACAGTAAATAATTTCTTCCAAATAGCTGTTCTAACTCTCCTCTCTTTTAGTTTAAACCATTCCCCCTTGTCCTATCACTCTACTCCCAGACAGAGTCCCTCCCCAGGTTTCCTGTAGGCCTCCTTTAGGTACTGGAAGGCCACTGTAAGGTGTCCCTGGTGCTTTCTCTTCTCCAGGCTGAACAACCCCAGCTTTCATACTGGGGGTATGTAACCCCAGGTTTCACACTGTTTCAACAGTTAATCAACTCTTCATGTGAAAAAATGGGGTTGTCTGATTCCAAAGCTAAAATTTTAAGTACTTGTTTGAACCTCACTTTAAAGTTATGCATTGTATGTTGTGGCAAACATTATAATTCTTATTTTTTTTAAACAAAATGCTAAGTTGTCTTATGCTCCATCAAAATCAAACTAGCTGATAGTACTTAATACTGCTCTTTGAGAAAAGATTTCTGAAGGGCGAGAGCTCATAAGTGGTTTTGCCATGATTGTTACCATTACCAGTGGAGTGTACTTCTTTCTCAAACCATGTGTCTTTTTGAAGTATAATGAACACCACTGGCTGTACACATCAGAGTTTGGCAGCTCCTTGCCTAGTTTGTTCTGTAGGAGTTCAGTAACATGAAAGAATCTAGAATGTTCACATGACAAGGTGGAAACTAACATTTCATTTAAGAAATTATTTAAGGTGTTGATAAGATTACTATAATTAAATTATGTTCTCAGTTTCAGAAGACTTTTTCCTGACCTTTCTCATACCCTACACAAATATCTTAAAAATATTTTTGGTGATGTCCTAATCAGGTGTATTGTTAACTGAAGGCATTAGAAGGCTGTCTTTTCACGTGACATTGTGTTGAACAAGAAAATTTTCGGGAAGCCAGAACAGCTCTAGCTGTAGTTTACAGAGAATGAAAAGAGCTACAAAAGCCTCGGGTGCCACTTCTGTGAATGTACAAACTGCAGTAGTCATGAAATACCGTCCAACTTTCTCGAAGGTATGTGCCAAGTGCTTCTTGTTCTGGTAACAGATACTCGGCTTCTTCTGTCTTTGAAAGAAGGGGTGGTGGGAAACGTGGGTTGCAGGTCTTCCATAAAGTTTCACCATACATTAGGCTCTCAATTTAATTCAGCAGGACAGATACCTTATTTAAAGGTAGGGTGGAATATTGTGCATATCAATTCTGGTTATATAATGAGTACAAAAGGTTAGAAAGTTGTTAAGACAAGTGACCTTAAGGCTCTTTTGTGGCTGTGGTCCGTCCTTAGGCTATTCATTTGTCTTTCAGTTAAAGTTAGCAGATCTAGTTTTAATATACGATTTGAATGAGAGGAATAATCATCATTAGCTTTGTTCTTTTTCTAAGTTCCAGTTCCCTACATTAATATGGCAAAGCTACATTACAGTCTAGTTCAGTACTGTTTGGATATCGGTAGCTGCAACACTTTTTTCATCTGTGTTTTGTTTTTTTTTTCAGTGGTGATGCACAGAAAGTAGTTTCAGGTTTTAGTTGGTATTTGTTAAAGACAATTTAATAAGTAGCCACTTCAGTAGTCTTCTGTATTGTTGAAATGTCTGTGTTGGAGGTGTTGTGTAAGAGAGACTTTCTTGCCTGTTTCTTATCTTTTAATGCATTGCTTAAAAAAAAAAAAAAATCCTTCTTTGGTGTACTGCTGATTTCAGTATGGATTCTATTTTTAAATCCTCACAGATTGTCAAAGGGTGGACAACCAGCAATTTAGTGAAGTGTTTTACTTACCGCTATTCTTGCATAAAATGCCTATGAAATTTTTGGAGGAAGGCTTATAAGGCAGATCTGAAAACCTTATCTTTCCAAATAAGAGTGCATCTTCTTGAAGATAATCAGTTCTTCATTTTCATTTCACTGAAGTAAAGCAGCTATGGCTGTTTGCCACTAATCGCTGAAACTTAGGTGTTGACTTAAGGGGATAGTGAGTTAACTGTAGTGAAAATAATGTATGTAACAGTAAATTGTCATTTTATTAATGGAGGAGATGTATAGTGTTTTCTCCTTCTCAGCAAGTAGCAACTGATGAAAATGTTTTGCTTTCATATTACAACTTAATAGATGTAACTGCTGTGAGTTCATGCTCCTTGTTTAATTTTTCTCATATTCAGTTGAATTTTCATTCATTGTAGTCTTATTTTCCCAGTAGCTAGGCTTTTTTCAAAGTAACTGTCATATTTCCTTTTCATTTTGTTTTGTTGAAAAGTTGAAGTTGGAAGTGGTTAATGGTCTTCCAAGCATAATGCCGAAATTCTACTCATCTCCAAATATATAACTTTCTTGAGAGCTTTTTGTTAAACTCCTGTTTTTGAAGAGAAACTATGTGGCTTTATTCACCAATTCAAAAACTGGTAAGGCTTTTTTGAGTGCACATTAATGGACCAAAATTTATTACTGCATGAAGAAATGATAACGTGACTTTGAAAAGACGTAGAAGATTCAGACGTTGTTAGTTTTATTTCCCTTAGACCATTAAGTTAAAATTAACTACAGAAGTTCTGGGAACCAGAGTAAGACACGCTGGGAAGCACAGATGCACTTATTCTTTCTGGCTTTAGGACATCATGGTATTCAAAATTACTAGAGAATTTTTCATGAGAAACTGTTAATAAATGGAAGTAAAAATCTACTGCAGGAATGCATGTGTTAGTTTCAGAAATCCCGCTAAAACTGTAGTACAAGAAGAGTACCTCACTTAAGTATACTCATTTTGTGTTTTGAAGTAGATAAGGAGCTCTGTTCTAGCAAAGTCCCAAAGTGAAATGTCAAAATCTGCAAATTATCAGGCTTTTGGACTTTTTATAAGAGAACTCCCTGGAAAAACAGGGCTTCAGTCTCCTATCTCAACTTATTTTATTGCCTGTTAGTGAACAAGTTTACCAGCAAGCTTGGGCACGCGTCCCTGTGGAACAAGTGACGCTTATAAGATACAGCAAGTTGTTGTCACATTTTTCATGTGTGTTTTTTTCCAGATTCAGTGTTGTTTGCTCGTTTAGATAGAATTGCTGAATTGATTTGTGGGGCTACCATTAACACCAGCATAGCTCTAATATCTTTTGGTCTGATTGCAAGTTGTCAGTATGTTTTACACTAGAAGCCTTGCTTAATGATAAAAAATTTTTTGAAGCACTGAAGGGATATACAGCGGAATATCATCTTCGCTTTTAATTATGTTAATTGCTGAATATACAAAGCTAGAAAAAGATGCAGACAGGATAGCTGCTCTCTACCGCCCCAAACACTAGTGTCATTTGTTCATTGTGATGAATTAGATCTAGAAATTTTAAAATTTTTGCTCTCATACATTCGAATCCTACTGTCCTTATAAGGAATAAAAACTACAGATCGCTTAATTCAGTAAACTAAAAGAAAACCTCCGGATAACTTAACTAGCTTAACATGTAATTTTTGTTAGCGACTCTTTCACACATTGGCTAGCTTTTATATCAGTGAGAAAGTTGCTTTTAAGTTAATGTTGTTACGTAGATGCGAATACCTTTTTTTGCTTATGGGGTCCTGGAACAAGGAGAGAGAACAGTACGCTGTTCTATGGATCACTGTAGGTAATTTGCTCTATGTGCAATGCCTTGTGAACCTGAAGGTGGTAGTTAGTAAGTGGAATAATCTGCTGCTACTTGCATAGTAACTCACACCTCCCAGATTAGGTAATATTTTCCTTTACCTCTTCAAACTAGCTTCATTATATGCAAACGACACAAGATTTCTTTTGTAAAGAGAATAACTATAAGATAAATATTTGCATTTTGTGAACAGTAGAATAACTCCTCTCCCCCCCTCCTGAAATAGGTCTGAATTTCTTGCTCTTAGATGAACTGTTTAAAAGAAGACGCATGAGCCAAACTGTAGATAACAAGTGCCTTGTGCTTTTAGCTTAGCTTATGCATCTGTTTCTTTAGTTGATACTGAGATTGCTACAGACTTGATACAAGGGGGCTTACTGCAAGAACAATTCCCCATGAACCTGTTCTCTGGTGCAAGAAAACAAAGTACTGATCTCCGAGTTAATGTTTCCTGTTGTGTTCTTAATGTGTCTGTCATAGCAAGCTGTTTACCATTTAAGCAAATCTTCTAAAGAATACTACAGATCATATGGTATAGCAAAATTCATTTCTGTGCCGATCATGTGTGTCAACTTTATTAACTATTATGTACTTCAAATTGAGCCAGCTGTATACCATGCTATTCATAACCAGTTCAGTGTAAAAGTCACGTAATACTGTTTGTCACACATTTCCCTTCTTATAATTGTTAAAACAAACAGCTGTATTTCTACATTGTCCAAACTAACTGCTTTGTTTTGTTTGGTTGGTTTTTTTTGTTTGTTTGTTTTTAATCTAAGGATTCATAGAAAAGGAATTGCTGCACAAAATGTGCTCAGGCCTTAGGACAGAACTCGAAAATAACCTCTGTTTCCCAGATTTCTGCCCTCCATTAACTTAGTAACAAACATTTGATGTGTTTTTGTGATTTGAGGGAGAAGGAGCTTTTCTTAGTCAGGAGTAACTGAATACATGCAGCTAACTTCTGCAGAATGGCTTTTCATTTCCCACTTTTGCAAGAGAAGGATTCCTTCTGAAACCTTCTTCAGCTTCCCCTAATAGCTATTTTTGTCTTTGTACTACGTGTTGTCAGATACAACTTTCCCAAGTGTATTGAAACTTAAGTATTTGTTCTTTTTGTTTCAGGGAGAATAAAATGCATCTTTCTGGATGAATGTCTAATTCTCCTCTGTTCAGGCCTTGGGAAGGGATTGCCTTTTGCTATTAATGCCTTCAGGAGTTTGGGTTTGTTTTTGTTTATCTTTAATTCTGATGTAAGCTTTCCTTCATAGCTGAGATACCATTTTCAGTGTGATAATGAAACAGTATCAACATCCAGCTATGTTAATCTATTCCTGCCCGCCTATTAAATGTTAAGAAAGTGACTTAATAGTTTAGATAGTTTTGCAAAGCAGGAAATTACAGACTTCTTACAGTTTGTCACTAACTTCAATGCCTAGAGCAGGAAGAACTGCTAAGATCCCTAAGAACGTGTTCCAGGATGCAAACATGTGGTGTTTCTGTTTTAGTTTCAACACTTATAAGGAAATTGGTTTAAGTGACTTAAAAATGCAGAAAAGTTAATTTTGATAGAAGATGATTATCAACTCTTAGTTAAGATACGACTTACAAGTGATTTTTTTCACAATCTGGGGATCAGTCAGACCTTATTTCTAAGAATTCAGTGCTATAGTATAGTTGCTGTAGAGAAAGCCTTAATGAAATAAAGCTTGCCTTGCTTCCTCTGCTGTTTTGGGCTGTATGCATGTGATACACTGACAGATCTGTTGTTTTTGTTGTTGTTTGTTTTCTAAATGTCTTCTTGCATGTACAGCTTCTTCTGGAGTTTTAACATAAACCATAGTTGCGTAGTGTCTCCCTTTTTCCTCCCCAGAAGGTGAAGAAGGGAGTTCAGAATTCCCCATCTGCCAGTTTGGTCTGTTGAGTGAAGCATCCATCAAATTCTGAAAGTGTTTTACTATCAGATGTCCTAATCTCAAGCAGTATTTCTCTGTCTCCATCCACCATCCACCCTTACCCCTAGAGGAGAAAAAGTTTTAGGGAAAGCTAAGGTGATAAATTACATGTATTGCTAGGAAATGCTGACTGTAAAACTGCCGGTAATATCCTGGTAAAATGTAACTCTGTAGTTCTCCACACTGAGAGAACAGTGGTGTTTTGTTTTCTTTTCTTTTGTAGTTTAAATGCATTTGTATATAATGGCTTTTCTGGCATAAGTTTGTCGCAACATTGAAACAGTGGCGTTTTTTATCAGTATTCTTGCGTGTTCGTGCTGATAGTGTCATGTGTAATCAAGAACATGTAATCTCTTTTACCTAGGGCAGCTAAGTACCTTCTTAAATTATTAATAGCAAAAATAAGGAAAGCAAAGCCCATGCTCTTATGGACCAATTAGTTTTACTTAGTACTCAGGGGGAGCTCGAGGTGCTTGTGTCTTTACAGGAATTCTTCAAGTTACTGTATCCCCAGACCTTCCTTTTTCTGTTTCTGTCTGTGGGGTTGTTCTCCAACCTTCATTTGTACACAAAATCAGTGTAAAAGCTGACTGGAATACACAGTATGCATTTACCTCTGTGTTCCTAGCATACCCTTCTGTAACTACGGTTAATCTTGGCTAACAGCAATCTTTGCTCTTTTCTCACATTGTGGTGTGGTAAGTAAACTTTTTTCCCCTGATGTCAGCTTAAATTTTTTTAAACATCTTGGGTCACTTCATGTGACATTCCTTGGTTTCCAGTATGCAGCCTACATGCAAACCAGAAGGTAAAAGTTTACAGCAGATCAAAAACTGATCAGGCAAACACGTGCAGAGACATCCTCCTCCAATTCCTCTCTGAGGCCGCAAATTGTAGGTGATTGTGAGGAAGAATTTGAGTAGAGGAGTTGCTCCAAAGTTGTTCTTGTAGTTTTGCCATGATATCCACAGGTAGTTGCCATTTGATGTAGGATACTAGGCTAGATGGACTTTGGGTTTGATTTTATAAAAATGATCTTAATAAAGATGCTCTCATGGGAGGTTCTGTGGAGTCGCAGACTGCAGCTGGAAGCCTAATGAATGTGCAGTAGCTGTAGGTAGTTGCCTGTAAGCTGATTCCTATGTTTGTCTTCAAATAGTCCTATCACACTTCCTTTCTGTCCTGAAAATGTTTTTCTTCCTACCGTAAGTAGTGAACAAAGGAAGTAGTTATTTTGGGGAGTAACCTCTTGAACAGAAAAATCAAAAAGTAGCATTAATCGCTTTCAGAGCGTTAAGTCCTCCAATACAAATAACCTCGTGGCTGCAGGTTCTAGCCCCGATATCTTGCTGAGCAAATTCAGATTGAAAGAAAACAAACTTCAGATTTTGGTATGGCTGTAATTCCTACTTCTTCAGCTTCATTTTAGTAATAAATCTTTCTCCATCCTATGAAACAGTGTTCATCAGTTTGTTAAATTCCATTGCTGTGTTTGGGACATCTTCTCTACTGGAAAGTGTATCACAGTGTATATATACATGCTGTGTGCATATGGAAGACCTAAGTACTGTGTCTGCAGAGAATGACTGAAGTTTGTTGCTAAGAAATGCCGTCCTGTCTGTTTTCCAGGGAAACTGTTGTGGGACCGTGCTAGGAATTGCATTGCAGAGCAAATCGAGCTCAATGCTTTTCCATTTTTCCTTCTTCCTCTCCATCTTCAAGTTTCAAAAATGTTTTTTAAAGTCAGGTCTACAGCAGTGGGAAAGAGTAGAAGTGAATAACATAGGTAGAGAGGAGGAACTCCTTAAGCTGATAATGCTGCTGAGAAGATAGAATATGGAACTGTTTCAGCGAGTCACCTACCAAGATTAGGGTAGCTTCTGACCCTTTCTTCCTCTGTAGTGGCGTATGTAGCTGTTTATTCAGGGCCTAGGTATTTAAATTACCTAACATGTTTCTGTGCTCACTGTCACTCCAGTTCTAATGTTAGTACTTGATCTAAGATTATTTTAGTGGCAAATTCAAGATCCTACTTGCATATAATCTTTTATGGACTCTTTGCCATTTGACTTTAAGAAAAAAAAAATCAATGTAGTTTTTCATGTTTAAAAGCATATTAAACACTTCAGAGTTTTGTAGATTATGGCTGAGTTAGATTTCTAACCAAACTGAAAATCTTGGAGTAATCACAGCCTGTGAAGCTGAAAGTCAAAGCTGATACTTTACTGCATAAAAATAAAACCATGCAGGGATAATTTGAATAAAATCTCTGTAATGCAGAATTTAAGTTTCTCCAGCGCTGTTCTAAATAAAATGCAAAAATCTGGTTAATTCCACTGCTTCATGAATCACTCTCACTGTTTCCTAGTAATGATTATTCTTTTAATCACGCACTAGTGGCATTGGCATCTAAGAAGCTGAGGAAGATAAACAACCTATCTGTACTTCTACATCTCTTCAGGTGGCTTCAGGAGGATATCACTTGAGGATGTTATTTTTGGGGGAGTCACTTTCAGAAATGTAGGAAAACATCAGTTAAGCCAAGAAAGTGTTCCCAGTTGAGTGTGTTTGTTGGTAGTGAACTTCTGTGCTAAAGATTTCAAGGGTCGAATACAAATGAATAAAATACAGCCACAGAAGCAAAAGTCATGCTGTTAGTCTCCAGATCTACTTACTGATGGAAGACAACTTTTTTCTTTTTTTTTTAAAGGTGGGGGGAGCAGAGGTAAGGTATTTGGGGGAGCAATTTAAAAAGCTGAAAGCATGCTTATGTGTTCATGCTTTTTCTTTGAAGCTGTGGACTTCACTGAATGTTGCTATCTCAGCTGAAGCAACGTTTGAGGATACTGTGCAAATGATTAATAACCTATCTGTACCTTTCTGGGTCCTATAGCATGGGTTGACTGCGTGGCCATTCTTAAAACCGTGCTTTCCCTGGTGATATCACTGGTCTTAAATGGTAATTAATGACTGACTGGCAACATATAAGAAATCGGAACCTACTAGCTTGAATGCTGGCAGTCAACGTCTGACAATGTAAGTCTTAATAATTTTAAAATATATTCTTTCAACATGAACATTTTTCTCAATTAAATGTGAAGCCTGGAGAGTACATTTACGGAAGTGAACTCTTGGACTGTATGCATAAAGCCTGGGACGTAATAAATCCACTGGATATCTCTGTTTCAGAATGAGCAAATAAATTAGCTTCTGGAAATTGACGTGTACTGTAAAGATCCCAACAGAGTTTTGAGAAACTCTGAACAGGGAGGTTTGTTTTTGTTGCCGTATCAGAGGTTTGGGGTTTGCTTCTTTCCACTTCTGTGAGAGTTTGTGTTGTTTGACTGTGGGCTCTAGTAGGCAAATTCTTGTAGAGTTTGACTGCAGCAGCTTAAAATGGTACTGTCCGTGTGCACAGCCATGGCAGCGTGGATGGAAAGGGAAGCACATTTGTTTGCATTGTCCCAGTTTACCCCAGTCTAAATAATACCCGTGTAACCTTTACCTGGCAAGTAAAATTGATTTGGTATTGTTACTTGTCCAAAACCAAGTAGCTGTTCTTTTTGAAGTTATGTGAATGTATCGTGTGTATATATATGTGATTTATTTATGATATATCTCTATATATAAAAACAGCAAATGCTACGAGGAGAGAAGGTAGATGTAATAAGAAGCTGACAAAGACAATTATAAAGAAAGTTTTGATGTGTTTCTAATGGAAACTAAAGATAAGTACTAGGATAGTAGGAAAATGGAAAAGAAGTAACGTGGTCACTACTTGCCCTGAGCATCTTTTCCAGCACTAATGAATGAGGAGCTCCTGTTACTTAAAGCATGAGGTTTCATTCTAAGGTGGAGCTCATTCTGTTGCTGTGCGAACCTGCTAAAATATGGGTTTGCTTTTAGAATGTTCAAAAATAGTCTAAGGCATTTTATATAAGAAACTTATGGGCAGATAATTCATGAGAAGAATCTGAAGTCACACACTTTTAAATATTTAATACTGACAAACATCCAAGATGGAATAAATACTGATACTGAGTATTTTAAAACAAGCCCCAGAGAAACACAAACATGAATTTTAAGTGTATCACAATATTTCTATGTAAGTTCATTTTTTAAGAGAACATGATGATAGAGAGATCATTGCCATTGAAAATGTCTCCTCTGCCTGAAGTAAACAAATATATGCCAATGCTCTAGATAATTCTTGTATGTTTGGCACGCATCTCACTGAAAATACCTTAGGAGCTTATCCTATAACCAGTGCTGTTTAATGCAGTTCTCTCAATAAGCAACTAAATGCTTTTTTTTAATAATACTTGTAGTTTCAGCTGTGTGAGACTACTTCCTTCTCTAAGACAGAGAGGTCATTTCTTTTTGTGCTTGTAGGTTAGCATGAATTATAAATCTTTCTTATGAGTCACTGTATCAAAGTATCAAATTAAAGAAAATTACCTGAGGGCTGCAGTTGAAATAAGTGTTTTTGAAGTTCCAATCAAAAATACTAGTGTCTGCAGAACTTGTGTTCTTGATCTGTGCTTATCCCTGTTTACAAATTTCATGTTTTTCACAAGTTTATTTTTTTCATTCCCCGATTCTTTTAGATCAATAAAAAGATAACATTGGTAAATTTAGCTGCTCTGATTTTGTTTTAATGATAGTATGTCTGAAAGTTTGAGTTACAACAGTAACTTTATCCTGGTCAAAACCAATACTATTACTTTGGGGAGAAGATTTCATAGAAAACTTTGAGGAATGCAGAAAAGAGATTTTTTGGGGTAGTTCATAGTTCAGCCAAACATAGGTGCAGTTGGCACGATCTGAAGTGTATTACTCACATTAAAATAATATCACTACTTATTTTCAATATATTTTATGGCCTTAAAGTCCCAGATGGACCAAATCTGTCTCTACTCTAATTTCAACTACCATGTAGGTATATGCACCGGAATACTTGGGTAATGTAATAGTGGAAAGCAGCTGAAAATCAGGGCAGATTTTTTGTTCCATGCTGTGGTTTATGTTGTCATGTTGGTCATTTCTTTCTGTACTTCCTTAGATACAAAATTGCTTTCAGTGTTCAAAATAGCACGGTGGCTTAATCAGTAAAGTGATGATACTTTACAAAATCTTGCAAAATGATTGCTCTACACGGCCTTGATGGAAGGAAAAGATTTCTTGTAGCTGGAAAGCATGGCAGTCCTGAAAAGTGCTATCCTTAGGTCAGAAGTTGCTGATAATTTCAAAAAGAAATTCGAGAAGTGAGAAGTCGGTAGACTGCTGGAAGGCAGAAGTGAAATCACCAGCTCCAAATTCCGATTATTTCCTTGATTTGAATCCGAAACATTGTCTGACTTTTTTTTTGCAATGCATGCGGGTTTGCTTTATTATTATTTTTCCCCTGTGCAACTTTCCCTGTACTGGTTACTGAAGCTGTTGATCTAGAGAGTCGTGGGTGTAGTCCAAGTGGGATGCAGGAGCCAGCATGAAGAGCTGCACGTACTCAGCAGAGGGTTCAGGAAGCAAAGGGTTGACAGAGTTCTTGATGGCCCACAAAACCTGATGGAGGCTGGCAGCTGTACATTGGCAGTCACTGTCTTAACCCAAGTCTGAAGGTAACGGGGGCATCTCTATTTATACAAATCAGACCAATGTCTCCTTCAAAGCAAGGCATTGCACTTTTATATCAAGTACTGATGCTTTGTCATGAATCTGGACTTAGTAGGACCACATACGTTTTGCTAGATAAAAAAAAAAATTTTACTTGCTGCATTTATTAGTATTGTTTCACAGGGAGGAAAAAAAAAAATGATATCCAGCTGACTGAATAGCTCTTACTTGTTGCATCTTCCCTCAAATACTGTATAAATGTTTAATACTATTTCTAGTTAATGATGCACAGTATGTCTTAAGGGAATTTGACTATTTTTCTATGAGTGTGCTTTGCTAAGTAATATATGCCTGTGCTCCCACATCTTTTTAGATTTACGTAATGCTATTTGTATATTTTAGGGCAGGGTGCCCATCATTTTTTGAAACTTTTTTTTCCTAGGTGCTTGCTTGCAGGAGAATGTGTTGTCTGGCATCCTGGGAGAGGATGGCTCTCCTGAAACCTGGATGCAAGGACTTTTTAACCAAATTCTGTTTCCTTCATGGATCACTGTATCCTTTCTCAAATTACTGGTGACAAAATGGGGCTGTTGTAAAATGATGTTTCTTTACTGGTATGCATTCACACTACTTACTATATGAATGTGTTTGCAGTTTTTGTGTCAAGTTTTAAGCAAATGCTGAAGATATCCCTTTTCCTTTATCCAGACCCATAAGAAAGAGGTGTGAATTCACTGCTTTTTCTCTGACAATATGCAATTTAGTATCAAGAATTATATTTCTAAAGTGTGCCTGCTATAAGTTAAAAAACTTGAGAACATCGTTAAAAATGGCATAGGAATGTAGCAAAGATCCTCTCTCAGGAATAGACTGAGAATAATAACAAAAAAAGTATATGTATTTTTTTAAGGAGTAGTCCATATACTTGCTGTCCCATAGTCAGCTTCCTTGCCTTGTTGTCACAGGTGTATTTGTTTATTACTCTTTTTTTAATTGCAATTGCTTGAGTTACCTTACTAAATACTCTCCTCATCAGATAAGATAAAATAAGTGCATGAATCTTTATATTCTATGGATTTTAAAGAAACTGAGATAGGAGATGCTGAGACCATAACCATTTTTAGCCATATGCTTGCAGAAGTTTTGAATGCCTTTTCCTGCCATTTGTTTTGTCATGCTAGCTTGTTATTATCTTACAAAAATAAACATTTAATAGCAGCAGCCATTGTTAAGAGTGGGTGTAGTTACTGTATGCTTGGCCTGTGTCTAGACTAGTTGATGGACATCCCCAGGTATTCGCTCCCAGTTGCACAGAGAGGTAGTGCTCTCCCCATACGGCACACAGAATTTTGTGTGGCATGCAAGAGCACTATATGTGCCAGAGCTTAGGAACTGAAGATCCTCAGTCCCTCTGGAAGGCAAGAGCAGAGATAACCTCTGACTTTCTGCTGATCAGAAATAACCCATCCATGATGGATCTACCATGTGCGTGAAGGGGTTTAGTATGTCTGTATAGGTTGGTGTTTCTTCACCCAGCAGTTACTCAAAATAGATTGGCAAGGTGGTTTTTTTTACTTTATTTCTGCACCCTAGGAAAGATTTTTATGCCAGAGTCAGAAATATATGCAAAACTGTCTAGTCCTGTTTGGCTGTTGGAGCAAAGTTCAGCGTATGCATGAGTATTTGCAGGACAAGGACATTTGAATAGTGTCTGGTGATCAGTGTCAGTGAGTGAGACGGACCTCTCTTTAGCATGGTTTAGTGCTTCTTTAATACAGCTTATTGAATCTCCGTATCATAAAGAATCAAATCCATGATACTAATTACAGTGTAACTCAGTTTTTTTCTTCTCACCTTATATAGCTTGTACGTATACTTAACAAATTAGAGTATAAGATTCCAAAAGCTGAATACCAAATAACAAAGCCAGACACAGGCAAGATACATAAGAAAATAAATTGAGATGATCAACGTACTAGGGTCCTGCTTCGTGCATCCTTAAATGCTGCTTTTGTCCAACTAGTAGATGACAATTTGTTACAATGCCATGAAACATAACCCTGGGGAGAAATCTGATTTTTACCCTGGATGCATGGCATTCAAATCATTCTTCAGAAACAACCAGAGCGAACTTGTTAAAAGTCTTTCTGTGTCTCTGGGCTCCTTCTGTAAGGCTGTGGATTGGTGGGTTTTATAACTTTTTGAACTTATCTCTAAGTCACTTACAGATTTATTGTTTGTTTCGAAAAGAATAAGTTTGGTTATCCATTTGCCTTGCATACCATTTGCAGTCTAACCAGTTATTTAAACTTAAAAATTTTAGACTGTTATGTTTGTTTGCTAGAAATAATGTTTATAACGTTGTATTTTTTTATTTGCTGTCTTATGTGGCTTACTTCTATGATCTTTTGCTGAGTGTACTTTAAAATTCTCATTCTAGGAGCAATCTTGGAACAGCTAATATCTGCTGATAATTCTACAGTTTTGAGCAGTGCCAGAATGGTCCAAATTTTTTTCTTTTAAGTCCTCCAGAAATTATTTAATAGGTTGTAGCTTTGGAAAATCTGTGTAGCTAGTCCTGTCCAAGTTACTTCTTTTTACACTTATTTACCCCATCCGTTTTGAAGTGGGATTGTATTGTGCATGGTTTTGTCTTCTCATCCCTATCATCTTTAGCTGATTCAGAGTATAACTTTTATTTTAAATGTCTGATGTTCTTATCTGTTGAGGCTAGGGGAGTCAAATTGTCTAAGAAAGTTTATCCCATGCATTATGGGTGGAGGCAGTCATCCAACATGCAGTAGGCAATTTCAGCTTTGAAGCAGGACAGACATGAACTCAAAACAGCATGAATGTTCTTATACATTTAATATATGGGTACGCAATAAACCGACTGCATTGGGAACTATGGCTTCTGTTTTGGGTTTTATCATACCTTTTATCCCATTTTTCTGCCAATGATTTTAGATTTCTACATCAGCAAGGATGACATGTATTTTGACCTGACCTCTTCTGAATCTAGGCCAATTACATTTCACCTAATACTCTTGTTTTGGGGTATGACAGACTTAAAGAAACTGAAGCCGAAGTTCAGTTTGGTGCTTAAGAGATTAAACTGTGTAACACCAGTGAAGAATTTGATTGTTAAAAGTGTAGTTGAGTTAGGTGGTGCATGACCAAGCGAGTACTTGGTCTTGTACTTCAGCGCGAGAGAGCAGAGGGCTCAGATGGACTAGCCTATGGAAAAGTCCCTTTCTGATACTCTACGCATGCAATCCTGTGACTTTGTGTAGATGAATTAATTGCATAGTTGACTGTCAGTGAGCATTCATATTGCAATCTTTGTTTTTAATGACATTACTGCAGTTCTTGGAGTAGTGCCCAGTAGTGTATCACACAGGGATGGGCGCAGGACACGCACATTCTCTTCTGTTGCCCCAACATGAACTGGGCATGAACTGGATCCTTCTCTCTGGGTATCTGGAGTTTGTCATATAGTAATAAACGTATTGAATCCTTGTGTAAGCTCTGTTATCACGCTTAGATACGTTCGAATACATCGTTATGAGAAAAGAATTAAGCTGCATAACTGTTAGTGGCCTTGGGTCTCCATCAATATAAACAGTTGTGTATTTCTCATGAGACTGTTCTTCCAGAAATTCTACTCAATAATGGAATAATCTTTTAACTGTACAGAGATAAAATACCAATCTCCCTCTGCAAACCTTCTGGTATGAAAACAAAGTGTTTGATAGATCCTGTAAAGGAACTGCTGTTTTTATGTTTTGAAAATAGCACGTGGACACCTTGGTGCATTTGAGTTAGTATTGAAAGATTAAGTAACAGCAGGAGGGATTAGAGAGACCTAGGAGCTTCCGTCATATTCACTTCAGATGTCTGACTGCTTTCCTAGGAAGCCAGCAGAACAGAAGTGCATGTCACTGCTTTTCTGGTAAGCATCCGTTGCAGACAGAGGCCAGCATTTCTAGTCCTGCTTTGTAGGAGAGCTTATTTTCAGTGGTACCGAATAGTCCCTATGACTAGGTGGCTTCAGAGCAAGCAATCCAGCTAACTTTTTTTAATACTTGAGATAAGTAGATTTGACTTCTTAGGGGTTAGAAAATGCAGGCAGATGGTATACCTTCATAACTTTAGACATCTGTCTTCTGAAGGTCTGAGTCTTTGAGTGGTCCTTCATCACCAGGGCTTACGAGATTCTGCTGGAGCTGATGGCTCAGTTTGTACATTTCTTCTGTGTCCTGTTACTGGTGAAACGTTTTCTTTGACAAATGTACCTTTTGACATGTCAGTCAGATACGCTTGGCTGTAGTGGCCTTTGAGGGCAAATGACTTTATAGGGAGAGAAGATGAGGGATTTAACCAAACTGAGTAGGTAATGAATATTACTAAACTAGCGGAGGCTCAGCAGCTTTGGGTTTACAATCAAATAACAATTTTTTTTCTGCTATGTTTTCATATTCTATGGATTTTTTTTCCCTTTTACAGAAAAATCATGGAAGAAATAGCGTAGGCTCTAGCTATTAAAACTAATTTGCCATGAAAATGCAATGGCTGTCACCTAACGGTGTTTTCCACAATGGTTTCTCACACTGTTGTCTGGAATCCAGAGATCAGTGGAGGTTCCACAGAAGCCTTCCTGGTATTTAGTTTTGTCTGTTTCGTTACTTCACAGGCCCCATTTATTCTTTTTCTGTGTTTTTTTCTAGCATGTAAATGTATATATAATCAGTAAGTATGCTTCAAAATGTATGTAGAAGATGCATGTTAATATGCTTGAGGTAAATAGAAAGGTGTTTCTAACACAAAATATTTTGCAGTGATTCATCAAAGTGACAATCTTGTTGGTGTGAGGGAAAGGCAAGCCATAAATGCAGAGCACCACTCAATACATTCTCCTTGTGAGCTTCAGGGGACAGTGTGTTGGCCAAATGTAACGGTCTGTGTTGTTCTCAAGGGAAGATGATGAAGAGCTATTGGAGAAGCCAAGGGAGCTAGGAAAAAGGGAATACTATTTATTGTTTCCCCTTTTGTATTTGTCAGCTACTCTAATAGAAGAATGGAACTTAATTTCACACTTACATAACTTTTGGCTGAAATCCCTGTAACTATTTTAGGAAGCCAGATTCATTAGTCTCTGTGAAGTAGTGTGTTTAGTACTGTCTTTTTGTGGCAGTTGTTGCCATTTAGAGTTAGGTCGAGAGAGTTTCCTGTTAAGTTTTTCATTGTAAAGGAAGGTGTCATACTTCATCTTTTGCTTTGTTAGGATGGACACAGATGGTTAGGCGATGGATGCCTGCAATAGTTGTTCAGGAAGAAAAGGAGCAGAAGACTGGCAGGAGGTCAGACTGTGTCTTGCCTGCCCATCCTGATCTGATTTTAATGGTCTTGATAACAGTACAAATATTTAATTGCTAAAGAAACTCTAAGCACTACTGCAAATGTTAGTGGCCAGAAGTTATCTAAAACACTAGTAGCTGGCCTTCGTAGTCGAGCGAATTTGCACTGAGAAGAATATAAGATTCCTCCCATACTCTTTCCTTCTCATTCGCTGCTTTTCCCATCTAACTCCGGGCTCTCCTCCTCACAACCTGCTGTTAAATTCATCAATTGTTCCCTGATAGAACTCCTGTGTGACCACTTTTCTTCATCAATATTTACTATAGCTGTGGTCATCATTTGACTGCTGCTGGTATGCAAGTCACCTTTACAAACGTGTTTCAGACAAGTATTTGAAAAAGAGTTACTCAGCAGTTAATTTTCCTCCCTACAATTGGGTATTTGTGGATATGGCAGACAGAGCTTCCCTTTTACTGGTGAATTGATTCTTTCCTATTTCAGAACTTTCAGACCTCTTTCCTGTTTTCCTATTGCTAACAAGAAAATCTGGTCCAATGTGTTTTTTGGATAAAGCTGTACACCCAAATAAGATAGCAGAGAAGCCAAGACATTTAACTGACAGTTTCTAAGCATTGAGAAACTCAGGAAAATGTACTGGAGCTACCATTCAGCTTTTTTACTACTGTTATATGACATTTGTAAGAAAAATACTTGCAAAGAATTAGTATTAAATTCAGTGAGCTGCTCAGAAGTAAAGTTTGTTTGTATCTTTCACAATAGTTCACTGATTAATGTGTGTATTGCATACCTCGTATTAAAATATTGAATCATTGATCCATAGAAATCCAGTTGTTAATAGTCTAACTAGTTCAATTACTGTTTGCAAGCCTTCAAAATTAGGACAGAAGCACAGGACAAAGTTTTGTCTTCTGTATTTCACAAGATTTCGTTAGACATGTATGTTCCCATACAGTGCATTAATCTTAGCTTTGTAGTTCATGAAGCAATTAATTCACAGTGAAAAATGCAGTTATTAAGATGCATACCACTGAAATTCATTAAAAAACAGTATTTATCAGCTGTGTATCTGTAAAACTACTTAAAAAAAGAATTTAAAGGATGCTTAATGCTGTCTTCTTGGTTTGACAGAGCAATGACTTCAAAAGTTGCTGTTTTCTTTTTCCTAGAAAAAGCCTTGTATTCTTTTTGGTTGATCCATGAAAAGCTGAAAGATTTAAGAGCAAAGTCTTTGATTCCTGATGAAGCAGGAGGTGGTATGTCAAGAAATGTCAGGCTCCCTAGCCCAAGCTAGCACATTAACTGAGATTAGTGACCTGCTCTTTAGCTTTGAATTGCTGTTCAAATCAAGTACCACCTGACAGTCACTTACATCATTACCTTGACTCAAGAACAGCTTTTGCTGTATCAAGATCAGGATGCCCTGTATCTTCTTGCAGGGTCAAATCCTCTGTGGTGTGCCCTGTGGGTTTTTTACTGTTTTTGTTTAGTACTAAGTTACAGCAATACAGGGACTGACAGCCCAGTCACATGGGCAAACCTAAGTTTGACTAGAATATTTTTTTTTGTTTTAGATTAAAAATAAAGAAACAAAACCTCTGTAGGTTCAGGACACAAAATGAGGGTGTCTGCCAGTATACAGGAGACTTAATGGAAAAAATATTTTTCCTGTCAATGCACAGACTCAACAGCATAAGAATACATAACAAATTATAATTTTAGCCGAGTTTGAGTTAAAATATGAAGCTTTCTGGAACGTTTTGGAAACTGTTCTATGAAAACTCACACGTTACTTAAAATCTGCAAAAAAAAAAAATTGGTTTTGCTAAGCAAAAGCTTTCAGACTTGGTCTTTCCACCTGCATGTAAGAAAAGCACAAGAGTTCTTTGTGCAGGCAAGAGCAGATTGGTTTAACTGTCACATGAGAGGAAGATAGTTGCTTCTAGTTTTTAGAGAACAAGTACAAATTGTGAAGCCTTTGCTGTTGTATTACATTGTTCATGAATTTGAGTCCAAGGGCCTCTAAAAGACTTTTTAATATCTGTTGGGAACTCTAATAAGGCTTATATAAGAAATAACATACTGTGTCATTCTTTCACTGCTGGGATAGTGTTTTCTCTCTTGTATACAAAGCAACTGAATATCTTGTATTCATGCAATTGAAATGGTTTTTGTCATGGAATATCTAATACAAAAAACAAACTAACCTATATTTTTAATTTGCACCTGTATTTTTTGGAGCTTTGTTTTTCTTATGTAGATGAAGATTTTTGTCTTTGGACTTTACATTTTTTTCCCCAGACAAAAAAAAAATAATCAAACCTGTATAAGAATAGACAACAGGTCTGCCTCTCCCCCTTCCCCCCATTTTCAGCTTCTGGCATGTTTGAACTTTTCCTGTTGCTGTAATGTCTTTTCTGTGAATGAAGAATCACTAGTTCTTGTGTCTTTTTCTAGAAAGTAACAGTATAATTTCAGTGCCAGAACAAAAATAATTTCTATGTCACTTGCTTTAGTTTTGAAGTTAAGGCTTACCACTTAACATCTGAAAAAAAAATTCTTTGGTCAATTGTTTTTCTATTTTTAAACTTTAATCATTCTTTAATCATTAAACACGGTTCTGAGTATCTAAAATGGGTTATTAATGGTAGGTTTAAATGTTGCTTGAAAGAAAATGTATTTTGTTTACAGTATCCATCTGCTTATTACATTTCAGCACTGAACAGGAAGAGTTATTTCCTGTCTCAGAATACTTTGTTTCCTTTGTCTCTACAATAAGAGAAGAAAAAACATCATGCATTCTCTTTCTGATCAGTGAAATGCTCTCATTATTCCAAGTCCAGATTTGTAATAAATGAACCTCAGTAATGTAGTGCTGGTGAAGAAAGATGTTGTAATTTTAACATCTTTTTATTCCAGGGAATGTTGTAGGGAAAGTTTTAGGTCACGCTGTCATGCAGTCACCCAGTACATAAATGCAGTTGTGATTGCATAGCTAAACATTTTAGATGTTGAAGACTGCAGGCATGAAAGCTGCAGCTGTAAATATGTAGTTGCTTCTCATTGTAACTAAGTTATTATCTAGCAGTTATCACCTTCCACTTAAGAGTTGTGACTTTATTTTTTTGAAATAAAACTTCATCATGAGAGTTGGCTTAATTAGGCTTGCTTATTTTTAAAGACAGCCAACATCAAGAAGGTGGGCGGGGATCATGTGCTACTGCTTAAGAATGTGGTTTTCTTGGTGATTTAGCAGATAGCTCAACAGAATCAGGAAATCTTCCAGACTGCTCATATTTCTTTTTCAGTGTCTGAGAAGGGTTTTTTTCTTTATTTCCTGTTGTTGCCAGCAATCACAGGCAGCTACATTGCTGTAGGTCAAAAAAGTACAAGCCAGATGGATTACACTTTCATTTTACAGATGTGAACTTGCTGTGAATTTTGCTATAATTGTAGCTGACTAGGAGTGCTTTTGAGTCATCAGTCACTCAAAGCAACTCTCAAGGACACTTGCATTACTTTTGTGACTTCTGTGCCTGGTTTAAACGTACTTTGTGTATTAGTTTACAAGCCCTCTTTTTTTTTGAGGAGTTCATGTATGGGAAGAGGCACTACATAGTTGCATGCTTTTGCATCCAATGAAGATGTGAGTTTTTCATTTATACTCATTTTGCAAATTGTTTTTGAAATAGAGATGGCAAGCTTTGAACTGCCAATGCATGCATGAACAACACTTCTGAAACTTTTGGAGAATGGCCTAACATATAGGGTAATTTTTGTATTGGTTTAATATTTGCCAATTCCATTTTTATTCCAATAATTGACATTATAATTCCAATTATTCCATTTTTAGTGGTTGTCCAATACAAGCAATAAATACATTTTTTGAGGAGCATTTCTTTAAGATGTATGCTGCAGAGTGAAGAATAGCAAATTAGTTGCAGCAATTCTTAAGAGAGTTGCTGCAATCAGTTGGAATTAATGTTTTTTTTAGTAGATTCATTGTAAGGAGAGGGAGAATAGGTTGGTACAAAGATTAAGAATGCTATAGTATTATACTTAACTAAAAATAACTGTATATTTTTTTTTTCTTTGCTGTAGTCGTGACATGGAGAATAAAGAAACCTTGAGGGGGCTGCAGAAAATGGATGACCGCCCAGAAGAGCGCATGATCAGGGAGAAACTCAAGGCAACGTGTATGCCAGCTTGGAAACATGAATGGCTGGAAAGAAGAAGCAGGAGAGGCCCTGTGGTAAGCAGCATTGAAGGGCGGGTGTTATCTGTAACAACTATTACAAATAAAAGTTCCTTAAGATTTTCTTTTAGAAACCTATTTATCTTAACAGTTTGCAGGCTCTTAACTGTGATCCTCTTGTTCATTTTTTTTAGTCTGTTTAACAGGAAACTGTGGTTCACTTTCTTAAAGGTACACTTTCAGAAACAAACGTATAGCTGCTCTGCTGGTTTTGTAGTATGGAGTACTGCTGTGGCAATACTGCCCTCTTATGTCAACAACAAAAGTAACTGTTTTTCATTCGGTAAAAAACTGAGTGCAAAACTGCACGCTAGTATTCTGTACTGCCTTCATTCTTAAAGGTTTTATGGCTTTATTTCCATAGTTTGAGAAAGTTAAATTGAGGTTTTCAGCATGTTGTAATGTAAGCATATGGAATTTTTGTTAGATAGGAAAAATGAAACAAACAGCAAACAAACAAACAAACAAAAAAACACCTGCAAGCATACTAGAAACAGGGAAAAGCAAATCTGAGTAGCTCCTTCACATAAGTCTTAACTCTGATAAACTTTGGATGCCAGAGAACCTCATTAGCCTTTTTCAGTGTGGTTTTTTTTTTTGTATAAATGGCTCAGAAATAATTTTAGAATCATAGAGTATTCTGAGCCGGAAGGCACCTGCAAAGATCATTGTGTCCAACTCCTGGCTCCACACAGCACCACCCGAAAATAAAATCAGATATCTGAGAGCATTGTCCAAACCCTCCTTGAACTCCAGCAGGTTCAGTGACCACTGCCCTGCGGAGCCTGTCCCAGAGCCTGACCACCCTCTGGGTGAAGGACCTTTCCCTAACACCCAGCCTGAGCTTTCCCATTGCAGCCCCCATGCTCTTCCCTCAGGTTCTTTCTTAAGTAATTTTATTTTTAAGAAATTGCAGACAGATCAACCCCCAAACTTATTAAACAATTCTTACACCAATGTTAAGTATAATGCTAGTTAATCAATAGCAATTAGTTGCATGCAAATGTGGTTGCACTCGTCAATGTGACTCCCAGTGTCACTTGACGGGAGCGCTAATTTAAAGCTAAGATCATCTGACATAGTACACAAGTGTACTGAAATAAAAGAAAAATGGTCTATTGGTAAGTTTCTGTAATAAAAAAGAATGCTGAAAATACGTAACAGTGCACAAAAAAAGCAATACCTCAAAACCTCTAACACAAAACAGTTCTTAATTTTTTTGAACGTATCTTATTATTGCATAGCTTGAAATAGTTATTGCTATACTACAGAAATAGTTATTGCATAGCTTGAAATTATGTTTCTCTGTTTAGCTCACTTTCTTTGAGGTGTCTGGGTTTTTACTGTAACTTTCTATGCTCCAGATTCTCATTTACTAGTATTTTAATATTCAACATCTGTCAAGCAATAGCAACTGGTAACTGTGACTTGTCCATATGTCCAAACTCCTCATTGTCGTATTTTCCCTTCAGCCTGCTGAAACTCAATGCATTTCTGGACAACAGCGTTGCTATGGTTAGATCAGTTAAATCCTGTTTAAAAAATAGCATCACTACCTTGTGGTTGCAGTCCAATACAGGAAGAAAGGAAACTGGTCTAGATGTTTTGTCTTACATGCCCTAAGCAGGGAGAACCCCTTCCCCCTGACCTATTTGGTTTTAGGAAAAAAAAAATGTTAGACAAAAGAAGAGAGACCTCTGCAACTTCACAAGAGAGGTCTGCTCTTCTAATCTGAAACATTGTCTGGACTTCCCTTCAGCTTTGAGTCAAGCCTCTGAGTCACAGAGAAACGTAGAATTAAAACTGACTCTTAATTGGTGGGATTGCTTTCAATTATACTCAGCTTTTAAGTATATAATTAAAATTTTAATTTAGTTATTATTATTTAATTATATTTTCCCATAGATTATGTAGGTCTTAGGGCCAGACATCTGAAAGTTATGTTGAAATATTCCATATCTCAGTGCCGAAATTTGGTGTCAACGCAACCTGTATTAGGAGTGTAAATGCTCACTCTGGTTGAGCACATACCTGTGCAGGTAGTGTGGCACTGAGCACTGAGATTAGCTCACTTATCAGAAGTGATGTAGCTGTTCCAGTTGTATTGCAGGGTTCTCAAGGGGCACAGCACACCTTAATTTTGGTGTACTTGGTTCCAGGTTTAAAGTAATCTTATTTTGCAACGAGTGGTCATATTGTTCTGTAAAAATAGTAACCCTGATATTTCTCAACTGATACTTAGAGTAGTTGGTAGATAACTCTTATATAGGCAGTCAGTGTCTGGAGGAAAATATTCCTTTCGATCTTACTGTCCCAATGGGGAAACTGTTGTCCTTTGATATACCATGACTGACAGAGAAACACTTCAAGAATAAATCAGTTGCTGCAACAATTAACATAAGTGGCACAAAAGGACAGTAAAAATGTTCTTTCTTTTCTATGTTTAGTATATAGACTAACAAGATATAATGCCTATGAGATGTTAATAACGAAGTTTAGGAAATGTGCAAAATTCATATGTCTGAATAATGGCTTAGTTATATAATGCTAGCAAAGCAAGTTTTGATGGATTTGTGTTGCTTTAATATAAAATGATTAATTTATAATTCTAATGTTCATGGTTTAATTCTTGCAAGGTGGTGAAACCTATCCCTGTGAAGGGAGATGGATCTGAAATGAACAAGCTATCACTAGAACCTCAAGCTGAAGGACAAAGCACTGCTTCTTCACCTACGCAGAAAGGAAGGCGTAGTCCTTCTCCTAGTAGCTCTTCTTCATCATCCTCCAGGACTGTTAAATCTGAATCACCAGGTGTTAGAAGAAAAAGGGTATCTCCAGTACCTGTAAGTTGCAAGCTGTGATGTAATTATTGATTTGGATATATTCTACAATCTTTTGCTTAAATAGAGAGGCAATAAATATGTAATTCTCACTGGGTAAGGCAAGATGCTCATGTAGAGGTGTTACAACACAGAGTGTCTCACTTGAGAGTGAGATACGCAGAGCGTATCTTATGTTACATTTCTCTCGCGTGGAATTTTATTCTACGCTCTTAGGTGTTTCTTCCTTTTAATTCAGTCAAGCTATCGATTTTTATATTATTTTTTTAGGAAATAAATGAGGAAGTATAGATATGAATGTTCTCCTAGCTTGATTTGCACAAGGAGATGCCAGGAGTTTGGTTTTACTGTAGTTTTGCATGTCAGTTCTCCAAGCCGATATAATCCCTTGAGGACAGGATTGATGATTAGAGTAACGTTAGAGAATTACATACCTGGTTCTGGCTACATACCAGTAACCAGAACAGTTACTGGTATGCTATTTGTGATCCTCTGTTTCAGGACTGATCTTTATGTACAGATTCGGGAAGTTTTAGTACATGCATTCTTAGAAGGTAAAATCTATACCATTACATTTGAGAAGATAGGAATGGAATGGAATATTTTGAACATTAAGAACTAGGTTTATCAGACAAGTTTGGGAATATAACAGTTTGAGCAATAGTGTCTAACAGATTTGTTACTGCAAACATGCTCATCCTCATTTGACTCATCTACAATTTCACAGTGCAATTACAGTAAGAATAAAATCTAATAGCCTTCACTGTCCCATTGTTCTAAACAAGGTTTCCAAAATCACTAAAATATATACTGCTGTTCCACTGAACTAGGGATGAATATCGCACAGCACTGTAGAACTCCTTTCCTCCTGATGAGAGAAATGAAAATGTTAAAAAAAAATAAAAAAAATAATAATAATAAAATTGTTCAGCTTTTTTAAAATTGTTCGTAATTGTTCATTTTTTATTTTATATCTACCTTTCACTTGAGAAACCCTGAAGTTTAGAATATCCTTTACTTAACTGATGGACAATAAGTCAATTACAACCTTCTGCATCATAACTTAAAATTCCAAGTAAATGCAAATCAAAGCAGAAGATTTGAAATTGGATAGTCATTAAAGTATTTCATAACATTAGAAATGTGAAAAATTCAAATGAAAACGATTTTAATAAGAAAGGGCCACTTTCTTGTTGTTGTTGTTGTTTCTCATCATCAAAAATAACAACCTGAGCCAATAGTTGCTCTAATTGTGTAAAGGAGAGGGAGCTGTATCATTTTTCTTTGGAATTTCTTAAAGTCAATTCTTATTTCCTTTTGTAAACTCTAGGCATAGGATTTCTTCACTTGTATTAACACTACAAATTTAATTTAATATTTCATGACTTGATCTATTGAGTCATGAGCAAATGATGATCTGGTTGAATTATACGTCCTAATTCAGTAGTAATATGGTAAGTTTATCAATGAAGATTTGAAAATTTAAGCAACTTAAAAGACACTTTCCCTCATAATATTAGACTATTTTAGTTACAAAATTGCAGTTTTTCTTCTATTTCTGATCATAGAAGTGAAAATGAATCCCTTTAAATTCATGAAGTCTAAGCAGGTCGTGGTTTCAGGTCTGGGGGACATGTACTGTATGTCATCCTGAACAAAATACGTAGCTGAACTGATGGAACTGGAAATGATAGAACCACTTCTGTAGTTTCAGAGTGGACGTATAACACCACCTCGAAGAGCCCCATCTCCAGATGGCTTCTCTCCATACAGCCCTGAGGAAACAAATCGTCGTGTCAACAAAGTTATGAGAGCCAGGCTGTACCTGCTGCAGCAGATAGGACCAAACTCTTTCTTAATCGGAGGAGACAGCCCTGATAATAAATACAGAGTCTTTATTGGGCCTCAGGTAATGAACATGTTTGTGTTATCTATAGCTTTTATTAATTCATATTTAATCTTGGAAAATTGTGTACAAAACCAAAACGGATTCAGTCACCAACCTTTGCTAATGGTTCTGCAAAGATACCTAATTGCTTAAAAGATGCAGTCTGTGCTTAGCTTGTATTTTTGTCAGATATGTCAGGTATTTATAGCAAGTACTATTTTTGTCCAGAGCTTCTCTTATAACTTTTTTTAACTAGAGTCTTTTTCTTTGTAAATTTCTTATTCCTACAAGTGGCTCTTAAGCATGTCTTATTAAGCATTTTTGGCTAAAATTTGGCAGCTTTCCTAGTTTCTCACCCTGAAATACTTCCTTTCCTTTTCTTTTAATGGAGTATGTATAAATGACAAGCAATGTCACAATTACTCTAATGGAGTGATAATACCGTTAATACCCATAATTATATCATTTTCAGAGACTTTGATAGGACTGCCTTGTTTCTGTATTGGAGAACATACGGCTTTTGTGTAAACAGAAGCATCTCATTTAAGTTTGCTGTTATGGTAGAGATATTTTTTAAGATTAAATGCATAAATTTCTTTTAGTATAGAGAATAGCTATAGCTTTCAGTTGATTTTTAAAAAATGAAAGGAGAAAACTGGTATTATGAGTGTCTGATTTTTTTTATACGCATTCCTGAATAATGTTTTGGGAATTCACTTTATGTAGGGCCATGTAAGAAGATATTTATACACTTATATAAAATACTATTTTGCTTTTTTTGAAAAATAGGAGGGCCTAGTACATATCTCTTTAATGCACCTCAGTGTGGAAAACTGATCCATGTAATTATCTAGTCAGTAGAGCCCTAGCATATATTTTTCTTTGCAGACTTGTAGCTGTGGTCGTGGAACATTTTGTATTCATCTATTGTTTGTTATGCTGCGAGTGTTCCAGCTTGAACCCTCAGACCCAATGCTATGGAGAAAGACACTGAAGAACTTCGAGGTAATCAATCTCATAAAGATCTAATGGCAATCTAAAATCTGTCAGGTAAAAGCCTTCAGGGCACTATTTTAAAAATGCTGAAAACTGCAGTATTTCAAAGCAATGAGAATTAGTTTTTAATTGTTTTTCATCTAATCTTCAGAGAGGTGTAGGTAGAAAAAAACCTGCAAATAAAAGGTGTAACTAAAAGAATTAGTAGAGAGTTGCAGTGTGGTGAATGATTCAAATCTTGGATTTTCTAGTCAAAGCTATTTATTTGCATCTCTGATTAGCCGAAAGTTAAATAAAATGTGAGTCTTCAGAAGGTTGTGTGTATACTTAAAACGATTAGTTATTCTTAATAAATAGGTTTTTGATGTAAATGGTGTTTGTTGTGATCTGTTTATTAGTAAAACTTCTGAAATTCCTGGTAGTTCTGCTGCTAATATATTATTAAGAAGGTCAACAGATTTCTTCTAGTAATAGTGAAGCTTCAGTAATGTTGTCTTTAAATACAAGCTATTCATAGCATAAATGCTACTGTTGCTATCTTTTTCTGATGTTAGGTTGAGAGTTTGTTCCAGAAATATCACAGTAGGCGTAGCTCGAGGATCAAAGCTCCATCTCGTAACACCATCCAGAAGTTTGTCTCACGCATGTCAAATTCTCATACATTGTCATCATCTAGTACTTCTACATCTAGTTCAGAACACAGGTTAGTATTTTTCTAAAGGAATTAAAAGCTTTATTATGTAGTTTTTATATAATTTTGGAGGTTTAGAATCACCTACATTCTTTTTGTTTAAAGCTGCTTTCATTTCAAACCATGTTAAATATCTATATTTGCAAACAATCAAGACTCAAACGTGTGTTAGTCATTGTGGTAAGAAGTGGGCATATTTGCTTTATACCTTCCATATGAAAAATGTTAACTAGAATTGGGAAAAGAATTTTTACTATTTATTAATTTGGGAAACAAGTTTTAGAAATGTGATTATATGCAAGACTGAAACATATATTAACTTTAGAAACAATTATTTATGTGCATTTGTTCAAATACAGCAGTTGTGCAAATGTTGACAAATGAAGAAACAGGGTTTCATTTTTTCTCATGTCCTAGTAAATTTGTACTACTTTGGAGATATGCTTGTACATATGAGAATACACTGAAAATTTTCTGGGTAAACACGCTGCGTGCTTGTAAACATATACTAAAATATCTGAGCATATGTTTAGATAAATTCTTAAAAGCCTTTTTCATGAAAAATGAATGATTAAAATACTTTGAAGGGAGTTAAATTAATGTGATTTTTCTAGTTTATACCATATTAAAAGATGCCTTTTTTCAGTTTTAAGTGATATTTGATTATTTGATAGCTTTCTTTTTTTCTACTAACCTCTATTACTTGTGCTCTTGCATGTTCTTTTCCTGATATTAAAGATCTTGTTTCTTAAACAAATGATTTGTGCATGAATTAGTGGGCTGAGTGAACTAGGCATCCTCTAGAGAGGCCAAACCACAGAAGGCAACCAGAACTGAGACTTTTTCTGTAAAGTGATACTCTAATATAAGGACTACCTTGGTGTATTATTTTTGATTATAATCATATGGCTAGATGACTATATTCAGACAGGTTTATAATATTGATGTACAGATTGTGACCTTAATTTCCCATTGTCTTTCCATTGTCTGTTTTTTTCAAATTGTCACTATAAATAAACGAAGTTTTAAAAAAACAAGATAAATACATAATCTACTCTGCAATCACTTATGTGGCCAGTTCTTTTAGTTAGGTATCTTGTCTAGAATTATTTTTTTCATCAGGATGGCTTCACTGGATTGTGAACTTCATTGTAGTGCTTATCATTTTTGGCAGGATAAAAGATATTTCTGTTGTTTGCCAGTACACCTCATGGCTATTTTCAAGCATTACTGGTTCAATGCGAGAGGTTACTATTTTGTGCAAGTCTGTGTTTGCATTATATAAGTATTGGAGAACAGTGAGCATCAGATTCATTTGAGATAAAAGTTTACTCAGTTCTGATATTTACTGTGATTTGCAGTTATTTTTGGTTTATTACTAATTCTTCAAAAATAAGTTTCACAGTGGAAAAATCATATCAAGTTTGCAAGGAAAATAGTAATGAATATATATGTAGAGAAACAAATGTGTATACAAAATATTTTTATTTTAAAGACTACTGTTGCTGAACAAATACAAGATTCCTTAAAACTTCTAGACATGCCAACTATAACTTAAGATTTTAATATGAATAATAAATTTTGCATGTTTAAGGAATATTACAGAAGATTATATCAGTTTTTCTTTAAATGCTGTTTAATTTTTATTCTTTTTCCTGTTGAAATCACCCGTTACATGAATTTAAAACTTAAGGTATGGGGTTGATAAAATGGAAGCAACGTGCAAAATAGGCAAATGGTGTTTTTTTAAATCTACGTGAGATATGTTGGTATATTCACTTTATTAGTGAATTCATTACATCTGTTTCTGTCAATGACAGAAAACTTGAGTGTTATCTTTTGTTAATTCTTGAGTTTACTTACGTTCATCAAATAGTATTTACAGTTTTCTGTAATGCTCTAAAGACTCACTCATGACTCAGTACTCTGAAAGGAGTATGATGGGGGAAAAAAAAAAGTATGTAGCTTTAAAAATCTGAAAAGCTCCTAGCTTTTCAAGACTAAACAATAAGTAAAAAAGCAAAGCTTGGTTTGTTAAAGAAGCCTTGGGGGAGAGTGGGGGGGCAGGGGGGTGAATCTAAGTGCCCTAGGCTGGGCCTTTCAGTCTCTAATTGGTATCTGACCTAGTTTGAAAAGATGTCATGTGTTTTGTGACTTTCATTTCAACAAAATGTTGTCTATCCTCAGTGCTTCTAAAAATTTGGTTGCTTGCTTATGCAGACCAAGTTTTAAGGAAAATTATTCCTGAATAGCACATAGTCATTTAGAAGTGATTGTTCCAAAGTGGAACTTATTTTTTTTATGGTTAAAGCCTGTTCTGAATTCTGATATGCTGTTTTAATAGTCATAATTACCTTTTTTTTTTGTAGTATGAAGGATGAAGAAGAACAGATGTGTCCCATTTGTTTGTTAGGCATGCTGGATGAAGAAAGCCTGACTGTGTGTGAAGATGGATGCAGGAACAAATTACATCACCACTGCATGTCAATATGTATGTTGTCATCTTTGTCTCATTAAACTGTGGTGACTCTAAATATACAAAAGTATTATAACATAGTGAGTTTCATTATTTTGTTTGTTTTAAAAGATAAAAGTTAACAAACAAAAAAATGCCCGTACATGGTAATTGCAACTCTGTGAGACTTTGGTACCATTCTAGGGACTACTGATACGCTGTGTTATATCAGTTATTCACAATCAAGCTTGTAATTTTGTGTTTTGAGAAGTTAACTGCAATGACAGAAATTTCACTCTCTTTTAACTTAAAGAGTATGTCCAATCAGAGTAAGGTTAGGAACAGACTTTTACTCCTCAGTGACTTGCCATTAGAATGCATGAAAGTCATCCACTGTCAGCTTGGATTATGTAATGAATTACGGAGTATTCTTGCATACTACATTAAATGAAGTATACAAATAGTTTGTTTTAACAAATAAAATTCAGCCCTATGTATGTTTATACTTTTTTAAAAAATATTGCTTATGTTTGAGACCCATATTTCAGTTTATTACTTGTAATATTACAGTACTCAAATGAAGCACTTATTGAAGCAGAAAAGTTTAACTACACATTTATTAGGCTGCTGGAGATGGCTCAGTTCAGAAGTGTGCATCCTGAAACTGACATTCTTCAGTAAATCTTGAACTTACTAATGCCATCTTCCAGTTATATACACAGTAATATATATTATCCTGTTGCTTTTTTCCAGGGGCAGAAGAATGTAGAAGAAACAGAGAGCCACTTATATGTCCTCTTTGCAGATCTAAATGGAGATCTCATGATTTCTATAGGTAAGTGGTCAGTCTGAATATAACAGTCTGTTTCTGGATCTCTGTTTATGTTCTTAAATATGGTAAAGTGTTTACTTTGGTTAATGTTTCATTCATTGATCTGTGCTGTTTGTTGTTAATCTGTAGTCATGAATTGCCTAGCCCTGTGGAATCATCTGTCCTCCGTGTGGTTCAGCAACAAACTCAACAGCAATCTACGGTTGGATCACAGAGAAGAACCCAAGAGAGCAATTTTAACCTTACTCATTATGGGGTCCAGCAGATTCCTTCTGCTTATAAAGATTTAGCTGAGCCATGGATTCAGGTAATTTTTCTTTTTATATCTGAAGCTTCTTTTACAAAAACATTTTGAACAGATTTGCTGCTCTTAGTGAATATTACGTTTGCACAGCACTAATGCAAAACTACTTGCATTTCCTTCAGAAGAACCTATGATCATTGTGTCTTCTGGAAAGCATGAAACATGCTTGTATATTCACTTGTTCTGCTATTCTTAATTACTAAAGGATTTTTTGAAAGAGCTTGGAATAAGAGGAGTAACGTTTTGTTTTATACCTCCAACTTTGTTTCACATTTAAATTTTGCATTGTTGATGCTATCTGTGGATGCAAATGTGGAGAAAAGAGGAAAAAGTGAGTTTCTTAATACTATTGATTCTGAAAAAGGTTACGATGGTGGTTGTGGTGGTATCTAGTGAATCGACCAGGTATAAGAGAACATTAGCACAAAGATCATAGGGATCATTGGTTTGAGCTGGAAGGGACATTAAAGGTCACTCAGTTCCACCCCCACCCCTGCCATGCACAGGGACACCTCCCACCAGACCAAGTTGCTCAAAGACCTGTCCAGCCTGGCATTGAGCACTTCCAGGGATGGGGCATCCACAGCTTCTCTGGGCAACCTGGGCCTCATAGTAAAGAATTTCTTCCTAATATCCAATCTAAATCTAAGTTTTTTAGTTTAAAACCATTACCCCTTGTTCTGTTACTACACTCCCTGATAAAGAGTCTCTCCCCATGTCTCCCGTAGGCCCGCTTTAGGTATTGAATGGCTGCAATAAAGCTCTCCCCAGAGCCATGTCTTCTTTAGGCTAAATGACCCCAGTTCTCTCAGCCTGTCTTTGCAGGAGAGGTGCTCCAGCCCTGTGATCATCTTTGTGGCCCTCCTCTGGACCTTCTGT
Organism: Anser anser; assembly: GCF_964211835.1. Lineage (NCBI taxonomy): Eukaryota > Metazoa > Chordata > Aves > Anseriformes > Anatidae > Anser > Anser anser. The sequence continues at coordinate 68,608,295 of NC_139723.1, read as the reverse complement.
AACAGGTCCATGTCCACCTTAACGCTGGGGGCATCAGAGCTGAATGCTAGGACTCCAGGTGGGGTCTCACAAGAGCAGAACAGGGGGCGAGAATCACCTCCCTCATCCTGCTAGTCACTCTTCTTTTGATGCAGCCCAGGATACAGTTGGCTTTCTGGGCTGGAGGTGGTCTTCGCCAGATCATGTTGAGCTTATCATCCACTGGTACCCCCAAGTCCCTCTGTGCAGGGCTGCTCTCTATCCAGATGTCACCTAGCCTGTATTCATGTTTGGGATTGTTCCAAGCCAGATGCAGGACATTGCACTTGTGAACATAAATCACATGTTGTTTGCACGGGGCCTTCTCTCTTTGCTTAAAGTGGACTATTTGAGGTAGAGCTACAATAGGATTCTATTGTATGAGTGTCTAATTCTAGAGCACTTGTAACAATTCAAAACTTACTCTGAATCCCATCAGTTTTGTGGTTGGCTATTATTGGAAATAATTATATTCAATTTGCACAAAGAAAGAAAGGTTTCCCAGTCATGTTTTCACTTTTTTCCTTTTTTAGTTTCAGACTTAATCTGAGGCCTATTATTAAAGGTCCATGTAATAAAATGTAATATTTCTAATCCTCATCTTGACTGTGCAGGTATCACATAAATACAAAGTTGTCAATTACTGTTACCTACAATCGGTTGCTGGAGCCATATAAGATAAATACTCTCCAACCTAGAGGTGGGCTCAGCTGAGCAAGGATCACACTGTTTAAAGAAGAATGGTGGAACTTGTTTCACCTTTATTTCTGTTGCAACTTTTGCCTAATATAGCTAGAACTTGGCTTTAGGGTTGTTTATACCAAGGTATACAAAGAGACTGCGTAGTGAGTGATTGAAACACAGTGAAACTGGCCACACCATCATCTCCCAACTTGTCCTAGCAGAGTTTCTGGAGAACTGATGACACATTTATGAGAGTTCATTTCTATCATAGAATTTTTTTAAGAAATACTGTATACCCTCTGACACATTCTTGCTATTAGACTTATTTAGATGGTATTTCAACAGAAACATTTTTCTCTTTTCTGGTTGCTGCTCTTAAGTTGTAGTGTTATTCAATTTGACTCATGCAAGGTTGCTTCTTCCTTGGCAGGTGTTTGGGATGGAGTTAGTTGGCTGCTTGTTTTCTCGAAACTGGAATATAAGAGAGATGGCACTTAGACGTCTTTCACATGATGTTAGTGGTGCTCTACTACTGGCTAATGGTGAAAGCACTGGAAATTCTGGAAGTAGCAATGGAAACAACACAAGTGCTGGAGCTCTGGGAGCAGCTAGTGGGTCATCTCAGACCAGTATCTCAGGAGATGTTGTGGTGGAATCCTGCTGCAGTGTGCTGTCCATGGTCTGTGCTGACCCTGTCTACAAAGTGTATGTTGCTGCTTTAGTAAGTAGTTGTTTACTCATTGTATTCGGGTAATTTCAAAGTTACTTCACTTCTGAAAGGGGAGGGAGAAGGAGTAGGTGTATGAAGTCAGAAATTGTAAATATTGTTAAGCATCACTGATGACTTGACTATTAAGTATCTGAAAGCAGGATGAGTAAGATCCACAGAAAGAATGAGTTGGCGTGACTCTACTGGATAAAAATAAGGAAATGCTTGCTACAGTGTGTAGTATTAACAGTAACTATATCGCTGACTTCTTGCCAATCTCAAAGGATACATGACTAATTCTAACAGCTAGTACATATTAAGCTATTTATCTTTTTAAAATTTCACTGATATTTTTAATTTATATAAAACTATTTGCAACTTTAATTTAAAAAGCAATCAAAATGTATAACTAAACTAATTTCATATATATTGTTTTTTCTCCTTTCTCTCAGAAAACCTTAAGAGCCATGCTGGTATATACTCCTTGTCATACTTTGGCAGAAAGGACTAAACTACAGCGACTTCTCAAGCCAGTTGTGGAGACAATATTAGTTAAATGTGCAGATGCCAACAGGTATGGTGTCCCATGAACATCATACCTATTGTAACTGAAATGCCTTGAAGCTTAATTTATTGATATTTTATGTGAAACTAGAAGACCATTTACAGGTGGTGGTAAACTATATATGGACCATAAGTATAAACATACCATGGTATGTTTTTGTTAAAGAGTAGTTGCTACAGCCAACTTCAGTCTTGAAAGACACAGGTTTTGAACACATCTGATAATATTTTTCCAGTGTTTACAGATCTTATATAATGCTTTGCTTTCATAAAGACTTTTTCCCATAAAATGAAAGAAAATGTCAGGTTCAGTCTCCAGCCTTTCAGCATCCTTTTCAACTGGTTGAACTGCTTTAGTGTAATTATCCTGACTCCCCTTTAAAACTCTACAGCAAGAACCAATTACCAGGTTTTATGTGTTTAATATATTTGCATGTTTCCTACTAAAGCAAAGTCTGTTGTAGATCTATTTCCTTAAGTGTTAATATAATACTGTTAGTTCTTACTTCGTAGCATAATGATAGAAGATGGCTGTTCTTGAATGAATGTCTTCTGGCAGTTCTGGCTTGAGCAGGCTTTGTACTCCAGTCCCAAGCTACCCTGTCTGCTCTGCCAGACCAAGCATTTCTTCAGCTGTGTTTTGTACTAGATGCAGAAGACCATCAGCATGATTTCTCTTTCGGTTTAGTTCCTAATAAGCAGCATTGCTTCTAAAATCAGCTGGAGATGTTCCCTACCCCCACCAGCAATAGTCTAGCAATAGAGCATCTAAAATAAAAGAAAAAGTGAAATAAAGCTGTTGTTGGATTTCTGAATTTGTCCTGTTTTTACAAGAGACAGTTCTAACGCCCTGTTGAATGATTTCTTTAATAAAAGAGATTATTGCCTAAAAACATCTCTCTAAGAATTTGAGAAATGGGGATGTACTGAGAGATGGGGAAGCTGACTGCTATTTGTTTTATTTATTTGTTAGTGATAGATACTAAGTTTCTGGAAATGCCCTTGTAAAAAAACTCACTGCTAGTGGTAGCTTACAAGATAGAGCATTATACAAGGCGATTGGAATAAAATGATGTGAAGTTGATTTCCAAGCAGAGTTCCAAGCTAATGGTTATTAAAATGTTTTAATGTTTTCCCTTGAAATCATCAGCTAAAAGAGATAATTTTGTTTTTAATTTCTTGTAGTCGAACGAGTCAACTTTCAGTCTCAACACTACTGGAGATGTGTAAAGGCCAAGCAGGAGAGCTGGCGGTTGGGAGAGAAATACTTAAGTCTGGTAATAATAGCTCTTCATATATAAATGAATTATAATTACAAGCAAACATACTGAAGTGTTTTAAATTAAGTACAAAATTTATCCAAAATCAGCAACAGCATTGCTCTTTGGAGTTTAGAGATGGGGTTAGTACCCCATAGAGAGATGGGGTTAGAGATGGGCACAGGTGTATTTCTGTGTGACGCAGTTCTGATCCCTAAGGAATTTAAACAGTGAAGGTATGTATCTAATCCTTATTTTTAACTACTTTTTTTTTTAGGGTCCATTGGTATTGGTGGTGTTGATTATGTCTTAAATTGTATTCTTGGAACCCAAACTGAATCTAGCAACTGGCAAGCGCTACTGGGACGACTTTGTCTTATAGACAGACTTCTGTTGGAATTTCCTGGTGAATTTTATCCTCACATTGTCTGTGGAGATGTTTTACAGGCCGATACTGTAGTAGACAGGTACTTGCTTACACTATTTGACTATTACTCTTTGTAGTTGAGCATATTGTTGGTGATCTCTCAAAAAATGGCAGGTTTAATTCCTGTAGACAAATAGTGTATACTACAGGAAACAGTGAACCAACTTTAGAGCAAATGGTTGCCATTTTTAAATTTCTGATCTGTTAAATAATTCTGTAGCATCAGTGCAGCCGTAAGTCTTTTTGCTACTGCAGAACTGATAGCTAAATACTTTGTCTTGAAATGGCTTTCTTAGCACAAGTTAACTAGAGCATATCATTGTATAAAACATTATCTTTTTTTTTGTCAGGTATAAGAAACTTCTCTCCCTCTTAAATTTCGCCTTGCAGTCAATTGACAATTCCCACTCAATGGTTGGTAAACTGTCGCGGAGAGTATTTTTGAGTGCCGCAAGAATGGTGGCAAGAGTGCCTCATGTTTTTTTAAAGCTTTTAGAAATGTTGAGTGTGACAAGCTCGACTCATTATGCAAGGATGCGTCGACGTTTGATGGCAATAGCAGATGAAATGGAAATTGCAGAAGCTATCCAGCTAGGCATGGAAGAAATGCAGTCCGGGGATTGTCGACATGAAGACTTTTTGCAGCTACCTGTACCAGATAACTCTCCAGAAGCTACAGAAAATAATACACCTAACAATACTGTCCAGTTATCAGGGAAAAGTGGGAAAGGTTTAAGTGACAAAAAAATGAGTGCCAGTCCAGAGGACATTTCTGAGACACTGGCTGGCCTTGCTGTGGGACTTCCTGTTTCATCAGTAACCACTGAGCAACCAAAGCCAGCTGTTCAAACAAAAGGAAAACCCCACAGTCAGTGTTTGAACTCTTCTTCCTCATCCAGTCATTCCCAGTCACTATTCCCAACACTTCTCTCTCCTTCAAACCCATCTGTACCAGCTGGCACTGTAACAGATGTCTCTAAACTCAGACCTCAGGGATTCATTCCCTGCAAAATCCCCTCACCTTCTCCTCAAACACAGCGGAAACTCTCTCTCCAGTTTCAGAGAAACTGTTCTGAAAATAAAGAAGCAGAGAAACTTTCTCCAGTCTTCACCCAAGCCAGGCCATTGCCATCCAGTCACATACACAGGCCAAAGCCATCACGACCCACTCCATGTGATATGAACAAGCAGGGGGAAACGTCAAAAAATGGTATGACGCTTGACCTGAACGATATTTCACAGTGTGACGGCAATAGTAGTAATAGCAGCGCAGTTATTCCAAGTGAAGAGACGGTGTTCACACCGGTAGATGAGAAGTGTCGCTTGGATGTTAATGCAGAGCTCAACTCCAGTATTGAGGACCTACTCGAGGCTTCCATGCCAACAAGTGATGGCACAGTTACGTTCAAGTCCGAAGTTGCAGTTCTTTCTCCTGAGCGGGCGGAAAATGATGATACTTACAAAGATGATGTAAATCATAATCAAAAATGCAAGGAAAAGATGGAAGCTGAAGAAGAGGAAGCTTTAGCTATTGCTATGGCAATGTCAGCGTCTCAAGATGCCCTGCCAATAATTCCCCAACTACAGGTTGAAAATGGTGAAGATATCATAATTATCCAGCAGGATGTAAGTATACACATGGAAATTTAGCATAAATTGAGATTCATGGAATTTAAAGCAGTGTTGGTATGTTTTCAGAGTTACAGAAACACAGACTCAGTATCCTCTCCTAGAAGTTGGAATATAAACATACACCCTCGGTACGCATATTGCATGTGCGAATAGAAACCTGTGGTTATTAACAAATTTAGAGAAGGTGTTTGGAAGAGAGACATTTAATGTGCCAACCTTTAAAAAAGCAAATAAGGAAGTGTAAAAGTGAGGAAGCAGAATATGAGAGTTTTCAGGAAGGAGTAGAACTGAACTGGGTCTTAGCGCTGATTTACTGTGAAGGCTATCATGTAATACTAAATTAGTTTCTGTAAGAAAAAGAGGAGTAGGAAGAGATCATGCTGTCAGCACGTGTTGAGACAGAAGCTGCGAGATATTTAGAAGCCAGAAAAACAATGATTGCAAGTGAACAGAAGCACAAGAAATAACAATAGAGAGAGAAAGGAGTATTTTATGAAAGTTCACCAAAATGGTTGAGTGTATTGACTTGATGGAGTAAGAGACGTGCTGAAAGCTTTTGAGGCTACATGCCTAGGAAAGGTGGCAGAATTGGTAATGTTGCTGGGAAGAAGAAAGAAATCTTACATTGTTTTTTGCGATCATTTGCATGAGGTAACAACATGTGAAGCACAAATTGCCAGTAGTATATTAAGTAGAAAACATGATTTTGGTTCTTTAGAGTAGACGATAAGTAAAAACCTGACTAGAAATTAGTTCAGAAATAGAAAAAGCCCTGCTCCTATTTGTGTCTTTATATCTTGCCTTTCACCTTTGGTCACTAACATAGAGGAAGCACTCTGTTATTAGATATTGTAGGAATGTGTGGATTATGGAAAATGAGTGTTCTGATCTCATCTGAAACATGTCTAACATGCAATATAAATAAATGTATGGGCAAAGAGAGGCATATAAAGATGGAAATTTCATAGCTTTCCAGAACATCTACATCTTAGATGCATGCTAAACAAGTAATTGATTCGGAATTTAACTTTTAGACACCAGAAACCCTGCCTGGACATACCAAAGCAAAACACCATTACAGAGAAGATGCAGAATGGCTTAAAGGTCAGCAAATTGGTCTTGGAGCTTTCTCTTCCTGCTACCAAGCTCAAGATGTGGGAACAGGGACATTAATGGCTGTAAAACAGGTAAATATTTCACTTCCTTCAATGTATTCTGCTTGTTCTTCAATATTTTGGGGGGAATATTTTGTGTAAAAACCTGCTCTCAGACTGTTCCCTAGTTCTTTTGCTCCATGTCGTATGTACTCACATAACACATAATACAAAATCTTTATATTCATGTTATTAACATAATATTTTCAGTCTTTCACTTTTTAATAAAATAAAAAATACTGTACTTTCTAATATACATTTTGAAATATATTTTTATATGGTCTTTTTTTTTTGTAGTTTTTCAAGTGCATTTTTGCTTTTATCAAGTTTACACATCAGTGACAGTTAGGAATGGAGCACAGATTTCTTGGTTCCAAAGTGACGCCCTATTTTCCTAGTTTAAGCACAGCAAAGTGAAAAGGAAAGGTTCTCTACTCCAGAGATTGTTAGTGTTTCCCCCAGAAGATCACTCTCACAAGATCACTCTTGACTGTCTTGCATGGAGATGAATTCTCAGCTGAAGGGATTTGAGATTAAAAGAACAATTGAAGTTTTTGGATGGTGAACAGAGATAGAAAGCCATCCATTCTTGTTGCTGTACTGAAAGGATTTGGGGAGGGGGCACAGTTACAGAACAGATAATTATGTGAAGTAAATCTGAATGTCATATTTCAAAACAGGTGACATATGTCAGGAACACGTCATCTGAGCAAGAAGAGGTAGTTGAAGCACTGAGGGAGGAGATACGTATGATGAGTCATCTGAACCATCCTAATATTATTCGCATGTTGGGTGCTACATGTGAGAAGAGCAACTATAACCTCTTTATTGAATGGATGGCAGGTAAACAACTGCATGTGGAAGAAAATGAAAGTATCAGTTGTCTTGGAACTGTAGTTTCTGCAAAAATATACAGCAAAATATTCCCTGTGTTGCTTAAGTTTGCAAACTTCTTTTCTTTGCTGATTTAAAGATTTGTGTTGATTAAAGAATAAAGATTTACTTGCTTACAAAACAGTTGAAGCAGTCATAGCGGTTTTCTTACTGGGATTCTTTTTTGGCTTGAAATTTTCCATGTCTGATTTGTTATACAGTTAATGCAGTTGAAAGCCCTGAACAGAAATTTTAATACTTTGCTCATATTCTGCATCTAAAGAAGGTGCCAAACTTTGAGACAGACACCTTCAGCTTTATATGTTTCCAGAGTTTTCTGTGTGGCTCTGTTTAAATAATTTAATAATGTAAATAAGTTTAAATAATTATTTAAAATAACTTTGCTAGAAATTTTGCAATACCCATCACTTGTTTCTGTCCCAAGCATTTTCTTAAAAACTGTGTCAGAAGACACACAAAGGCATTTGAGAATTTAAAGTAACTTTCTAATAATATAGAGTAAGTAGGATGCTTCAAGAAAAAAAAAAAAGGTAGTTCAAAATCTATTAATTTGTAATTTAGTAGTATTTTTTTCATTATTTCATACAGCAGGGACAAGAAAGTGTTTTTTTTTTTTTCTTTAGGAAGGAGCTTTATTTTATGAATGGGATTTTATGTTGTTGTGGTCTAGTTATCAAGACTAGATTTGGTGGTTTAGACATTCTATTGCATGTTTCCTATGCAAGAAAGCATTGCACTTTATGGTCTCTGGCAGAAACTACTTGGTAATACCAGGGTGCTAACAAGCAAAGCTAAAGTAGGTGTTTTTACAACCAGTAGTGCAGAACATCTTTTTTCTTTATTTTTCTGAAATAATATTACTTAAGTAATAAAATGTCAGGAGATGTCTTTACATCACTCGAGCCCAAGATATATTACTGTACTTTGAAAGCACAGTGTAAAATCCAGATCCTTGAGGATCTATATACCAGTACTTGGTGTGTTAAAGTATTTGTATTTTTTTTGTAAGGAAGGTTGATGTTTCTAGGAAGCATAAACATCTATGTCATTATAATATGTACAGTTCCTGGCAGAAAGTAATCAAGTAATCAACTATATTTCTGTTTACCTAGAGAACTGCAATTTTAGGAGGCAATGCTACATTCCATTATATGAAATATGAGTGTTGATAAATTCTGTTTTTATTTTCTAGGGGGATCAGTTGCTCATTTGTTAAGTAAATATGGAGCTTTCAAAGAATCAGTTATTATTAATTACACAGAACAACTGTTACGTGGCCTTTCTTACCTCCACGAGAATCAGATAATCCACAGAGATGTTAAAGGTAAGAATTATTTAAAAGGTCTCCTAAAACTTAATGTTTGGAAAGCAGCATCTATTGTGGCGTGAGAGCTGGTGTTTCTCTTGGATACCATCTCTAGAGTAGTGTCTGCTGAGTACATCTGATCAACTTAGGAACCTTTGTTCTACAGAAATTAATCAAAACATTCATAGCATGCTTGGGGATATTTCCTACCTATGCCAGAGATACAGAAAAATTTGTTTTCTGGATTGCTAAATTGAAATATAAAGTCACCATGTAGCTTTAAATGTTAATTAGTTAAATTCATGTAAATATTTACTGTGAAATGATAATAAAATCTGAACAAGACAAAACAAGGAGGTCAGGTTTCTAATGTATGGCAATATTGTGATTTCTTCTTTTATCCTGATCGAATGTAAACACAGTTGTGCTGTTTGACAAAAACAAAATTTGGACTTCACTGGGAAGTTCAAGCCTTATTAAACTTCTGCCTTTAATATCACTATATCTGTCCACAAACAAGAGATAGACCCAGATAAGTATCAACCTAATAATGGCAAACACTTGTCTTTTAATATTTCTCCTTAAAATAGGAAAACTTTCATTTGCTATGTAATTCTTTTTAAAACGTCTCAAAGCTACCAAAGGATGAAATAAGTTTAAATTTTATAGGGAGCTGCAGACAATGAAAACCTCCAGGGTTTTTCTTTCATTGTTTGAGCTCCAGGCATTGTTCCAGAATCCTGTGTTTGCCCTACTTAGAAAGTTTGATTCCTTCTCTAAATCTCTCAGACGGCCTAAACCTATGTGCAGTATCATTTGGACATGACAAAAAAGTGACGTTATTAGACTTGTCCTTGACTTTTTAGATTTCCTTGATAGTGGGGGTGGAATGTGAACATATAGTTTTGAAATGGAGGGAGGAAAATTGTCTGTTCATCCATTTGCCTTTAATAGAAACCCAACTAGCAGTATTTTTATTATGCTGTTGACAGGTGCCAATTTGCTAATTGACAGCACAGGTCATAGATTAAGAATTGCTGATTTTGGAGCTGCAGCCAGGTTGGCATCAAAAGGAACTGGTGCTGGGGAGTTTCAGGGACAGTTGTTGGGAACTATTGCATTTATGGCCCCGGAGGTAAGAAAGCAGTTTTGGAAGTTACTTGAAAAATTGTTTGAACTCTGTAAGCTAAATCATACAGCTAAATAACAGAACACTGCTATAAATGCTTCTAATGTATTTTAAATTTAGTTGCTCTAAAGAATAGGAGTGATACCAACATAGGAATAATGACATTTCTTTATTGTTGTCAAAGTTGATACATGTAGTTTTTTTGCAAGATATATCATGAGTATTATTACAAAAGCCCAAGTGACCATTTGGTCAAAAGAGTGCAAGATTATTTGATTTGTCCCTTAATCAGGCACTTCACTAGCTCTCCTCTATGGCTTTCTAGTGGCATTTACATCACTTATCACTGTTAACTAGAAATGTTGATCAGAATGCACTTGATTATTTTTTTGACAGAATTTAACTTACTTAGAGTTAAGAAACTTTGAAGTGGATAATCTGAGCTTTGTTTTGTCTCTCTGTTCAGGTTCTGAGAGGTCAGCAGTATGGTAGGAGCTGCGATGTGTGGAGTGTTGGATGTGTTGTTATAGAAATGGCTTGTGCTAAACCTCCCTGGAATGCAGAGAAACACTCCAATCACCTTGCTCTAATATTTAAGGTGAGGTATTTGTTGCTACAAATATGCTACAAAAGACGCCAACCAGTTTCATCTATATAGCAGTGTGAATTTTAGAAAAGCATACAGGTTTAGGAATTGTTGCAATGGCCCTTCTTAATATGCAGAAAAAGCTCTGTTCTGAGATACATAATGTATCAGGCCAAAAAAGAAATTAGGAATAGAGATGATCAAATCATCTTTCTCTAGTCAAGGATTTGAACTCTTACTTACAGATCTGTAAAGTATGGGAGCAAAAGAAAAGTGTTTCTACCATAAAACATTTGTGTATTCATATTTCATAGTGGGGAATGTCCTTCGGTAAAACCTGATGTTCCACGACCAGATTTCACCAGAAGATTATCTATCATTATGTCATGCTGTATATAAATATTGTCCCTCCCTTTTCTAGGTCATCAATTTCAGCATTCGTGCTTCTTACTAAAATTAGATACATTTAATTCTAAAAATCTAGATGAACTGTAGGCATGAATGAAGAAAATACTGCCACGGGTAAAGAAAGTGATAATTGTCTTCACTAGCATGACTGAAGAAAGTGTTTCCACACTTTCCACACTAAACAAAATTAGCACAGTAGTATTCAAATAAGAAATGTAATTGTCTTAATGATTTGATGTCTGTGTGAATCTGGTGGTGTCACCATAGCGTTCTCAATCTTGTCTAGCGAAGCTGAAAATGAATTTGGGGAGTAATCTTCTTCCATCTGATTGTCTTGTGGGGTGGTAGCAGAAACACAGTAAAGACAAAGCAAGAGAGCAAACCTAGATTTAACTGAGCAATGTTGCATAATGGTATGTCAAGCTGTGTCCATGCTTTCTTCCATGATGGCAGTTAACACCAATGGCAAATAGTAGACTAAAGAATACCCACAAGTTTGACATAAAAGCTTTTTCTTATGGCATGTCCTGCAGCTGGTCACTGAAGAATTAATTGATGTAATCCTCAAACTGCAGTGGGAAATGTGCTAAGTGGGTAAAAGTATGCGGTATAACTTGACAGCTGAAAATGATCAGCTTGTTGAAGGTTTTTGGCGTAGAAGAGGGGGCTTAAGAGTCACTGACTTCTAAAAATTTTTTCTCTTTTGTTCAGATTGCTAGTGCAACTACTGCTCCATCAATCCCTTCACATCTATCTCCTGGTTTGAGGGATGTGACTCTTCGATGTTTAGAACTTCAACCTCAGGACAGACCCCCATCGAGAGAGCTGCTGAAACACCCAGTCTTCCGTACTACGTGGTAGTTAATTATGTGTAAGGCTGATATACTGAAGAAGATGCTACTGAATATGTAATAACTGTCTTTCAGTGCAGTTAAGCACAGCAGCTTGTGTTATTCTGATGGCCTTAATGACAGATACATCAAGGACTTAAGGCCAGTGGAGGACCCTACTTAAGTATGTGATTGACAGATCGAGATCTTTTACCTAAGCTTAGTATTCAACATTTCACAACATGTGCAGAGATTTGTAAACTGTGCCTTTTCAAACATCTGGCTCTGTGTCAACACAAAAGCATTTTGCTTTAAGTCTGCATGATTATTTAGCAGATAAGTGATTTTTACTTTATTTGGAGCACTTTTTCAGCAATATTAGCGGCTGAGGGGCTCAGGATCTATTTTAATATAGCAATCACTGTTCCATCTTACATCACGTACATGTCAGCAGAGGATTCTGCAATTACAGTCAGTTTGCAGCACTGGTTAAAAGGAAGTTATGTATCTGTCCCTTTTGATTATACAAAGTTCTCTGTGTAAGAAATCCAAATGTTGATGGATACTTTAAAAAAAAAAAAAAAAAAGAAAAAATTGCCTTCCTTAAAGTAAGAGCAGGCAGTTGAGGTTCACTGTGCATTTACTGCTGGCTGTGTAATTTCTTTTGAAATTAAAGTTTTGTGCTTTCATTGTATTTTTAACTTTCAGGGAAAGGTGATCTTTTAAAATAGTCTTTAGAAAAAGATGCAAACTGTGTCACTGAATATCTTGCTGACACAAGTTTTAAAAACAGATTTGCTGGAAATATGGAATGAAATAAAATGCCACCTTCAACAAGTCAGTGTTTCAGGCTCTCATAGTATAGTTTACTATAAAAAAAAATGTTCTGCGTAAAACAATTCAGAGTCTGAATCACGCAAAAAGTTGTTGAGCCTTCTTTTCATATAGCTTTTTGTACAATCTTTTCTGGCAAATTAAGTAGAGAAACTTCAAGTCAAAGGCCTCAAACCCAGTTCACATTGAAGTTTATGGGAGACTTTGTCCTGTACTTCTGTGGGAGCAGGTGCCAACTATGAGTAAATCTCATTCTTTCTGTAGCAAAACTGAGGTCGCATACGTTACTGATAATAAGTTTTACCTGCTGTTTTCCTTCTGCCATACATCATCTATTTACTGTAGCTGTTAGTGATAAGTTAATTTCTAAATGTTTAAAAAAAAATTTACCATAAGAAAGGTATTTATTTTAACAAGAAAAACTTGGACTTGAAAAGCAAGATAAAATGTGAAGTAAAGCTTCACCTATATATAGTGCAAAACTTTTGTTTTTAGCAGGTGTGTTTTTAAAACATGTTTTTAAAATGATTCTAAAGGCAGGTTTTTAGATTCTGATGCATGTAATTCTGAAGGAAAATGGCAGCTTTTCTTTTGCTTTTTTTAATGGGGATATTTTTAAATCATATACTGATTGTGTTTAATCCATTTGATAAAAATACTGTTTGTGTTTTAACTCTTCAGAAGCCAGTTGAATTGTGGGACTGAAATAGAATTGGTTATTTTCAAAGACTCAGGACAAACTAAATAAGCTATAGTACGTTTAAAAATGTACAATACAAATTGGAAGTAAAACATCTTAAAGATAAGTTTACAGTAATGATAGTGCTCATACTAATAAAAAAAAAGCAGTGTCATTAGTTGTGAATGTCTTTCTTTTGGAAATTTTACATTCCTTTGTCTTGGCAGATTGGCGGACTTTGAAGAGTTAAAAAGATAATACCGAAATGTGAAGTTTGGTAGCTCTAACTGTTTTGTACTTGACTTTTTTTTTTGACCACTTTAGAATTTCTCATTCTAATAAGATTGTTTCCATGTCTTTCTTATGTGCAAGCTTTAAAGGATGCACTCTTGCCAATTCATGTACTGGAAGATCAGTTGTCAGATTAATACTGTTTCTGGCAGAAATGTAAACTGTATAAACTGATGAACCTCAGCTAATCAGTATTACTTTGTAGATCACCATGCCTACCACATTTCAAACTCAAACTGCCTCTAGATGTCCAAATGCATTTTGTTTGAGTTTGTTTGCGTTTCCCTCAGCTTGCTGGTAATTGTGGTGTTTTTAAAATGCAGATGTGATGTAATATTCTTATTCTTTGGATCAAAGCTGGACTGAAAATTGTATTGTGTAATTATTTTTTGTGTTCTTAATGTTATTTGGTACTTAAGTTGTAAATAACGTCTACTGCTGTTTATTCCAGTTTCTACTACCTCAGGTGTCCTATAGAGTTTCTTCTACCAAAGTTCACTTTCACAATGAAATTATATTTGCTATGTGACTGATTCCTAAGATTTCCAGGGCTTAAGGGCTAACTTCTATTAGCACCTTACTGTGCAAGCAAATTTTACAGAAATCTCTGGGTTAAGAAATTTGGCTTCATTATATCCTTTGTTATTTTAAATATATCAAGATATTTTAATTAAAAGTTTTTACCCCATTGAACCAATTTTATATAGTATAATTTGTACCTATTTTGGTGTTTTTGTCTTTATAGTAAATAAAAGTTTTTGAACAAATATTGTCCTTTGCTTATTGTCAATACGTTGAGTTTACCAATGTGTTCCAGTGCCTCACAACCCTCACCATGATGAATTCCTTCCTTATATCTAATCTAAACCCTCCCCATTTTTAGTTTGAGTTACTATATACCTTCGAAGTTAATCCACTCTTATGATTTTCAGTGAAGTGGTTCTGCTGCTTCTGATTTAGTAAACATAAACTCTTTTTTTTCCCTCCAAACAGCCTGAATATGTATTGTAAAGCTAGGGCATGTGTTTCTGGTGATTGCCTCTTTTTTTTTGGGAGGGGGGGGGGGGGATGAAGGAATATTTTTATTTAAAAAATGATTAATTTTAAAGTGTTGTTTTGTCACTACTGAATTCCACATGTTAAGGGATCAACCTCTATTTCCTTCATTACTTACGCAGTTTTCTGAAAATAGAGGTTAATGCATAAGTTCAACAGCAAAACTTGGCAGCAGCAATCAGCAGTTAAATTATGATTTTTAAAAGATGGAAAACACACTGTAATGTCAAGAAGGCAAATACATGACAGAACTCAGATAAACTGGGTAAACTGAGTATAAATGTTTCTGTTTGAGAACAAGGGATGGCAAAGAGCACCTGTCACCAGCATTGGGGAGTAAAAGTCAAGACACCTGTTTTAGGAAATACCTTTTCAAATGAAGACATATTCAGTTCTTCCACAGGCAAATATTAAGTTATCCTCATTTTGATTTCCTTTGGTGGGAACAATACTAAATTTCTATTTCTAACTAAAGTTCTAAGTGATGGTCATAGGTTGAGGTTTGACAGTGTTTCAGCTTTGCAAGATCTCACTGAAAGTTAACAATTGCTTTCAGAGCACATGGGAATGTCAGGAGGATCGCGTGTCTATCAAAGTGGCTGTTCTGTCCTTCCTGTGCCTACCTTGCAGGACATCCCCTTGCATTCTTTTATATCCATCCCCTGATTAATTTTTCTCATGGCTTAGTGTTCGTTGCTGAGCTGAGTCCTGAATGTGACAGTCGTCTTTTTAAGAGCAGCAATATACTGTGGCAAACCTGTATGGTATTTTCTAATTACGGCACACTGCTGTTTGAATTCAGAATTTCGGTTGTGAATGTTTCTTCGGTGTCATTACCCAGAACGTCCAGAAGAGGGCAGGAAAGCACTTTGATGGAGCCAAAGACTAAGGCTTACCCTGACACACTGTGCTGTTGTCATTTCCCTAGGTTATTTCAGTTTGCATCGTTCAGTTCCTGCGCTTTGAAGAAATGTACAGGGCCAATAATAGAATTAAAGCAAATATGGAGCAAATCGAGAGGCGATTTATATGCATTTGCAAGGCTCTGAGGTGGGAAGGGAATTCTGTTCATGTCATAGCACTGGTGGGCCTGGCTCACGGAATCCCAAACTCTTGTCAAGAGCTCAGGTGCGCAGTTAGGAGTACAATAAGCCTTGACAATTTGCTTTCTCTGCTCGACCAAATGCTATCTCTTTATGGTTATTTTTACAACTGGTTTCCTAAGAAAGCAAGATCTGTGCTGTCATGTTCCATCTTGTCTTCCCAGTAGATTTTTACTTCAGCAGCAGACTTTGAGTAAAACGGGAGGTCAAGATCAGCATCCAGAGACAAAGTTTTACGAAAGGAGGTACCGAAGGAGAGAGGGGAGCCTCAGCCGGCGCTCCAGTGGGACAGGTAGCTGCTGCGTGAGAGAATACAGGGGAAGTGAGCTGCTGGGAGCACCCCCGGTTACAGGGGAGTAACTTTGTAGTGCTTTTGGGGGACGTCCTCCGTGTTTTGTGAGGCACCAAAGAGCCTGGGGACCACACTTGTGCAGACCACGAGAGTGACCGAGCAGCTCACAGAGCTGTGCTTTCCACACAGACGGCTTGGCTTTCACACCGTGTGTTTGCATTCTCCTATTTCAACCCCAAGCCGTGAGCAAGGAGAAGCCGTTATCTCTCGGTCTTCGGAAGCCTTCGGAGGCACCAGCCGCGGACGTTTGGCCTTTAAAGCGACGGGCACCGTGAGCACGGCTGCATTTACCGCTGCCTGGGCGGGTGCAGACACCGCCCCCCCACACACACCCCGCAGCCATGCTGCCGCCACCTCCCTCTTCCCCCGCCCCGTACCCACCAATAGCATCTCCGTATGCAAATAGCGGCGCGCTGCCCGGTTGCGGATTGGCTGCGACGCACGGCGGCGGCCATGTCGCGGGGCTGCGCGGCGCCATGCTGCGGGGGCTGCGGCGGCGCTGGGCCGCCTACCGGTACCGCTTCGTGCCCTGGCTGGCCCTCAACCTCCGCCGCCAGCGCAGGTGAGGCGGCGGCGGAGGGGGGGAAGGGGGTTAAGACGCCGCCGTCGTGTTCAAACGCTCCTCTTCCTCTCCAGGACCCTCCGGTACGTCCCCGAGAGCTCCCAGGACAAAATTATCCCCGACGAAGACGTCTTAGAAACGCTGCTGAAAGTGTTCGCGGCGTTGTTCGCGAACGACCTCGGCAGGCAGGCGCCCGTCCTGGCCGTGCGCCCGGAAATCAGGCGCAAATACGAGGAGCCGGCGCCCGCGGAGCCCCGGCGGTCAGAGGAGGGTGCCCGGAGCCAGCGGGCCCTCGGTCCCCAGGAGGTCCTGTTCCAGGCGCTGGGCTTCGGCCTCGCCCGCGGCAGGAGCTCGCTGCCCGCCGCCGGCACCGGGGTCTTCGTCAGCAGGGGCGGCGCGCGGCGAGGGGCGGTGGTGGCCATGTACCCCGGTAACTGCGCGCCGCCCCACCGGGCTCGGGCAGGGCGGCGGGGTGCTGCGCTGAGGGTTCCGCCTGTGTCCTGTCCTATCGTCACCTCACGGGCTGTGGTGGACGAGGGTGTTTCTGTGGAGAAGCCAACCCGGGCTATTGTGCAAATGAGCAAAGCGGTATTGGGGGAATGGAGGGGATTTTACCCAAAAAGTCAAACAGCCTCTTAGTATGAAGGCCTGATTTTTCACCTGCTAGAGAAGTTGTTCCAGATTCTGTACACGCAGATGTGTGGGAGCAACTTGAAGCAGGTGGACAGCACGGTGTAGTTCTTTGGGGTTTCTGTTTTGGATGCGTGTCTGAAGAAATGGGGGTTTGAGGTGTCCACACAGATGAGGGGATCCACACACTTTCTTCTTCAAAGCACAAAAATATATATTGGAGAATGAAACTAAACCCCTTATTTAGTGGAACTCTTCTCCATAAAGCATGTTTGGAAACGTGCTTCCTCTTCCTCATATCTTGGAACTGTATTTGGTTACGTTTTTTAAAAGATTCGTAGTTGTATAGGTATGGTCAAGCTAGGGCAGCTCTGTTGAAGAGCTGGGATTTGTTTCTGTTTCATGCGTCAACATAAGCATCCCCTGCACGTGATCCCTGCAGCTTCTGCCAGTGGTACCAGAGTGGGTCCAGTCCAAGAACTGGGCCATGCAGGTTATTTTGCCGTGCCAAAGTAGGGCTGTCTGGCTATTGCCATTGACCTGTAAACTGAGTAAATGTCCCATGAAAATCACGAGGAACAAGCCTGCAACCTTGCAGCTCACTTTGGATTTCAGGCATGTGTTAGACACGTAGGCTCACTGAGGGTCTCGTGCAGCAGCTCATCCAGCAAAATGAGGACAAGCTGTTGAAATGCCTTTTTCATAGGTGACAGGGAAACCAGAGGGCTGCTGGCTGGGGAAGGGACCAGTGGCGAGACCAGGTCATCCACTGCTCTCCTGGCTGTTGTTTGGCAGTGAATTCAGCCTGCCAGAGGGGTTCCTTGCCTATCAGCCTGCAAGATGTCACTGGAGGTTTTCTGCAGGGGGTTGCTGAAGATGTAGTGGCTGTGAGGGATGCACAACTGCAATGTCAGGAAAAACGACAAGCCAGTCAGCTCTCACTTGTCTATGTTTGAAGTGCAGGGCATAGATCTGGGGAATGTTGTGCTAAAATGATTTGTCCTTGGCGTGGCAGCATGGAATTTTCCCCTCTCCTCTGTCAAGCAAAACCTCTGATCAGGGTGATGGAGGGGGGGGGATTTCATGTTTTTTGCTTGTATGTGTGGTTTTCAGACTTCTGGCACAGTAGTAACAAAGCAGCTGGGTATCTTCAGGGGTGCTTTCCTGAGTAGACATCACCTTTTCCTCTACAAATTCAATCATCACTTTTTCCTTTCTGATCACTTTTTCTCTCTCAGACCAGTTGGTTGTGATGTTTCAATGTTTCATCTACCTCTCACATGGGTTCTTCTTTTTAACAATTTCCTTCGATGGCTTCTCTTTGGAATATCTCAGCTGACGTAGATTTTTTGTATCCCACAAAGATGCATCTAAAAGCTTGCAGACATTTACAAGAGTCAAGGTCATGAGCTGAGAGAAGAGATCTTGCCTATTCCTTCTGTCGCTTCAGGTTCTGTGTAGAGGAGGCTGGATGATGTTGTAAGCCTGTTCTCAAAGTTAACGTATTTTCTTCTGAAATAATCGTATCTATCTTGCAACAGGTACAGTATACAGAAAGCATGAGCCCATCTTTTTCCAGTCCCTTGGCAATCCTTTTATTTTTAGGTGCATAGACGGTGTCCTTATTGATGGAAATGATAAAGGACTATCAAAAGCAGTGTACAGGTAAGCAATCATAAGAAATAGGGGAATGGTACTCAGCTGGTATTTCAGAAGCTAGTACTAATATTGTCAGGTCTCTCTTGTCTTACCCTAATTTTATTTTTATTTGAAATATCATCCACTTCTGTGTATGTCATGTTGTAAAACAGCACAAGGGTAAGAGCTGCTGGACATGATCTACTATGTACTTGTGCCTCTGTAACACCAGTGAGAAGCATTTTGATGAAAGTTGTATACAGGGACTGTTTCTTGTAAAGAAAATAGTTTTAGTAGGAACAGGACATAGCATATTTTTTAACATGCTTCAGAACTCTTTAATCAAATCTGCTTTGTGAATGGGGAAAAAAAAAAGCCTCCATATGGACCTGCTAATAGCAGAAGGGCGAATCTGTCATCTCTGTCTCTGGTCTGCAGATGGGCAGCACATAAGAAGGGAGCTGCAGCCCTTAACAATAAGCACAGAGCTGACATGAAGTGGACTGTTCTAGCTTACCTTAAAATACAAGTTGTAGGAACTTTTGTGGAGCAGTTTCTGTGTTTGAAAATAAAATGACTAACAAGCAAAAAGGATCTAAAGTAAGGGCCAACTAATACCAGGTTTGAATTCTGGGAATGAGTTTGATGATGATGCTGTAGTGAGCCTTCACATCTTCAGAGGTGAACAAGGCTCTTCTGTGATCGTAAAGTTGGATGCAGATTTCTGGAATTGTACATGGCATTTTCATGCTGGTTCTCTTGGAGTGTCAGAGACAACCACTTCCTGATAGGAGTTTTAAATGTACTTTTTAAGCAGTCATCAAGGTATTGTTCCTTCCAAATGTTGTCCTGGCTATTTGTGCAGATGGAAGTACGTACCACTTGGTAAGTGAAGGAGCAGTGATATATGTTAACACTGTGGGTCATTTCAGGTCTTGCAGCAGGAGGGATCAGCTCGGCCCGTTCCAGATGAGTGATGTGAGCTGGCTCACGGCTGCTCCACAAAACCCACTGGCAGTGGGACAGTATGTTAACAACTGCTCGTATGGTAAGTTGCCAGGTAAATTTTCAAAGGTTGAGTTTGTCTATGTGGATATAAATTACTTTGCAAGTGACAAGGAGAATCAAATATTGATGGGGGATGAAGGGCAAAACTGTTTAAAGCAAGATAAACAAGGAGCAAGGAGTTTCTGAGGCTCTTTGTGAAAACCGTGTGTTAAAATCGCTCATCGCAGCAACTCTCAGAACTTCCTTAAGCTTTTCTCACCAACTCCCACAGATGTCTCCTTGCTGGTATGTGGTACAGAAGGCACACATCCCAGAGTGCAAGTATTTGGGAATAGATACCTGCCAAAGCAGTTCTGGATTGAGGCAGTACAGATTGAGATTCCCAGTACAGTTCCAGCAGACTTCTTGAGAAAACCACGTGCGAAGTGGCATGTACGAAAAGATTCTGTCACTCTTCATTATGGACTATAATACTTTTTTAAACTTAAGAAATAGAAGTGCACAAAATACAGGAAGTTGTTAGTATGACAACTGTGGGACATGACGAGAACAATTTATTTCTTTTGCCTCACAGTATGTGTCGGTCTTAAGGTTTGGGGGAAAAAGTGGGACTTATGCAGATGGTTGTGAGATACAGAAAGTTTAATGGCTACCATAGGTAGCCTGTAAGTGGCTTTCATAGCCTGCATTACACCGATACTATTCTGCTTCCAAGTAGCATCCAGAAAGGTAGAGTAATTAAACACGTATTGACTGGCACGTGGACAAAGCTCTGTCCCATCAATCCGCACATTCCAGGTCCAGAATCCATGTAAAGAAAATTCCAGTGTTTCTGCTGGACAGATGGTGATTTTCTCCCTGTCTGTTTTTGTGACATATTTTGCTAACGTGGAAATTGACACCATTTGACAACATTTACTTGTTAACTGTACAAGTACATTTTTTGTTAACAAATTTACTTGTTAACTGTACAAGTAAATGTTGTCCTAGATATTAGCAATGCTGTAAGCTGTCTCTGGTGTACTGCAAGTTGTGCCCCTTCATATCCATGCTGATAATCAGGTCATCTTTTTTTAATGTAATAAGGATAAATTAACCTCCAACAGCTGGTTATGTTGTTTATAGCTGCTTGTGTAAATTCACAATAGGACTTCAGGGGAGTGTAGTAGCTCTCAGCAGAGGCATGGTTTTCAGGCTTGATGAAGCATCTGCTACTTTTGCAGCAGTACATTTTTTACACATCTCTAACCCTTACCTGAGAATTTCTCAGCATCATAGGATTTTTTTTCTTATTTCTAGAGAAAGCAGCCAACGTGTGTT
Organism: Anser anser; assembly: GCF_964211835.1. Lineage (NCBI taxonomy): Eukaryota > Metazoa > Chordata > Aves > Anseriformes > Anatidae > Anser > Anser anser. The sequence continues at coordinate 68,587,222 of NC_139723.1, read as the reverse complement.
ATCAGGAATTTGATGTGCCAAGATGCTTTCCAGTAGAGCTGAAACAGTACCTGCCAAACATCGTCTACAGCCATGACATACAGAGGTTAGCAGTCAGTCAAAGAGCTCAAAGATTTGTGTGACACAGAGCCTGCTGCATTTGTGAAAAGGGCAGACATGGTCGAAGAGAATATTATTCCATATGAGGATGAGTTACATAGAAGCGTGTACCTGTAAGGACAATTTATCTCTTTGAATAGGTCCGTTTTAAATGGCTTACAGGATGGTGTCTTTTTGTTCCTTTCCCACATATTTGGACATGAGATAAGCATGCCTCTGAAGACATGGAACATAAAGGCATATGATTTCTGGTTAAACAATTAAAGCATGCTTGTTGTGAACTGAATTTCCACCTCTTTTAGAACTTAAAACATTTGGAAAGCTTCTTTAGGTTTCTCACTGGAGGTGTGTGGAAAGTGACAGTATTTATATGGAGCTGACTGGAAATGTGAAGAAGTAAGTTGTATGTCCTGAAGTACGTCCTGAATATAATACACCAAAGAATTTGAGTTTCTGGTCCAGTTGCTACCCCAGGAAACAAATAATTCTCTTAATCTAGAGGATGCATAAGGATTTTAGAGAAAACCATCTAGACTTTGAATCTATTTCTGGAGCTATTCTAAAACTGAATCTTGATTGGAGAGAGTTACGGTACATGTTGGAAAAGTGGCTTTTCTTATTGACCTTAGGCTTTGTAGAGGCAAAGTTAAAGATGCACGTGTAAACTTCAGATAACTAAAGAAATGCTAGTTAAAGAAGAGGTAAGACTGAACTTTAAGAAAACCTGGATGCTGTGCTTGAAGTGTGAAAGCACAGTGAGTAAAGATGGGACTGTTTCAGAAAGGGCTGTATGTATAAGGGCTTCTTATCCTGTCTTTATTAGTGTCTTTTCCTCTGTCGCGATTAGTCCATTTAATTTCTGAGTCACTGTGTGAATGGAAACACTATTTGCATACCACATGGGCTGCACTTTTTTTGGTAATGATACCAGTTCTGAATCTGTTTGCTCTCGCTATTTCAGTGTTCTTTTCACAGGCTTCCTGACATCTTAGTTGTTTGCTTACACGTTTTGCTTTTCATTTTTTACAGCCCCCTGAGGTGTGTAGTGCTTGTCACTCTCAGAGACATCAAGCAAGGAGAAGAACTTTTTTCTAATTACTACACTGTCATCAATTGAATTAATAGATTCAGGACTGAAGAAGTCTGTACCATTACAATACTTTTTGTGTGTACGTCAAGCTTCATGAGCATTTTTACACAATGAAGAGCTGTAACTTCAGCCTTTAGAAAGAAAGTTGTGGGCTTATATTTCCCTGAGATTACGCCACATGTGGTGCAGTGGTGAAGGTTTAACTGTTTACATCACTAGGTTTTCAGCTACCTCCTATCATGGATATTATTGCTTATTGCTTTTCAGCTGTCCATACAGCTCATAAAATAAAAATTTAAGTTCTGTACGTGTCATTTAATCTTCTAGTTTACACAGTTTTCTGTAGCTGGGACTCAGTATTTTGCCACTTCGTTGCTCATGCTTACAATGGACACAGTTTGTAAGAAGTATTCCTCTCATGAAGTGTTTCTCAGGCAATGCTCAGTAGTTTGTGGTGATTACTGGTTCTTATTCTGTTTTTCTTGGAGTCAGTTCCACTCCCGTTGGTATCTCTTTCCTTACAGAAAGTATTTCAGTGTAGGCAGTTGAGCACATCTTTTATGAAGCCTTTCGGAAGGAGCAGGGTCAGTATGTACTTAGGATGTGCCTGCAGGGTGCGCAGTCACAAAAAGTACAACTTCAGCTGCTCACTTTTAAATCAGGAGGAAAACTGGTCTGATATATCAAGGTGCCGTCCAACTCCAGTTTCTGTGGTGCTGTGGGTTTCCTGGCACGTGGCAGGAGCTTTCATAGCTCCTGTTCTCAAACAGAGAACTTCGAGTTGTGGAGTAGCTGTGGGAAGCGACGCCAACTGAGTGTGCTGTGTATTTTTTTGATGAGTTACTGGCATAAGCAGAACCAGTCATTCCCACGTTAATTCTTGGTGCTGTCTGCAAACTGCTTTCACAAAGTAAACAGGAGACAGCTTGTCAGTCTTCGGATCTGGCTAAGCAGCTTTCTTGGAACGAGAAAAAATCATCCCGGTACTTACTGCAAAGGTCCAAGCAAGCCTCCTGCTGAATCTGTGGTTGGCATGAGCTCATGAGAAATGAGGAGCCGGGAAGCGACGTCTGTCAAATCTGGTAGTGGCTGTGGCAGCCAAGGTGCCTTGCTTAGCTGCAGAAGCACCTACTCTCTTTTTCAGAATCCATAGCTTTTCAGTGTGTTTTACTTGTTCTCCTTCCAAGCCTGAAGCTTGCCTTTCGTATTCATCTAGACGCCCTCAGTCAGAAAAGCCTGGGAGTTTCAGGAAGACGTAAAGAACAGAGCTACAGGACAGCGGCGTGCGGCTCAGCACGGGTCATGCGAGGCTGATGAAGCTGCTGGGAACAGCCCCCAGGGACAGACCTCACCGTGCCTGCACTGTGTGGTAACGGGTTAGAGCAGGGGGTGGTCTCCAGCCTACGGAAGAGAACAACTCATCCCCCATCCCTGTGAAGATCCCTTCTCTCCTGGGCTGGGCCTTCTCCCCCAGCTCTCTCGGAGGAAGTTACTGGGCATCTCTTGGTCTGTGAGCAGGGGACTGTTTGTCAGGGTGCCTGCGGTGTTGCATGGCTGAACAGGTCAGGGCTTATGGCTGGGGGGGAACACCAGTCTGAGCCTGCCAGGAAAGGCAGGTGCTGTTCGTGTCTCCAGGCTGAGGTGCTGTTTATGCAAGGGCACAGATTACTTCAGCTGTCTCGCTAACACACTTGCTAGTGATTTTTAAATGACCAGGTTTGAAAATAAACTCCCATCTGACAACTGTGGAACTTATTTTACAGCTATTTTGTTAGGAAAGCATTTCTTTAGTGCAGTGTCTCCTGGGTCTGAATGTACCTGGTAGTGGAGGACTGCAGTGCTGAAGTGCGGGCTGCGTGTCTCCTAACAAGACGGGTGGCACTGGTTTCATCCTACTCAAACACTGAAACCTGACAGCCTGCGTTGGTGACTGGTGGTACACGAAGGAAAGCAGGACCTGGCCTGCAACTGGCAGCAGCGATTGGCCTCTGTCTGCTGGTGGCTACAGAACAGAATACAGCAGTTCAGTTGGAAGGGATCTTTAAAGATCATCTCGTCCAGCTGCCTCACCGCTTCAGGGCTAACCAAAAGTCAGAGAACGTTAGTGAAGGCATTGTACAAACGTCTAAAAGTGGTGCTGCAGTAGATACTCTGGACAACATCTGCTCTGCTGTCCATCCCCTTAATCCTCACCCAGAGGCTCTACCGTGTCATCCCTAACAGCAAGGGCTGTACAGCCTCATCTCTCCCTTAGGTACAGCAGCTCCACATCCACCTGCCCTGCCCGTCTCTCCTGAACCACCGAAGAGCCTGCATGCCAGTCCTGTCTCAATAGTGCCAACACAGCTCGGGGGAAGGACCAAGGCTTCCCGTTCATCCCGTTTGCTCCTCGTGTTGGAACAAACGTGTGTTGGTGTGCAAGCATTTCAGACGTGTTCCTGAATCTGCAGCACCCCCTTAGCTTTGCCACCCTCAGATGGTGCTGTGCCATCCCTCAGCTTAATCTCAGTGTTCCTGATGGTGTCCTCCTCCCACGCTGATCCTAGTTTAAAGCCCTCTCAATCAGTCTCGCCGAGTTACAGACCAGGAAACGTTTCCCCCTCTGAGCCAGGTGGGTCCAGTCTGTAGAAAACCAAAAGCCAGCAGGGGGAAGAGGTGCAGCCCGGTGGTACTCAATAGCAAGGAGTAACACAACATGGGGATGGAGCAGGAGAGAAGAAAATGGAAGGGTTAAAATAACAGTTCAGTGAAATGGTACAGTCTGTGGAATGGCTTCAGGCCTATCGAGTGTTTCCTTGTCTTCCTAGGATCCGTTTCATCGTTAAAGAAAGGTGACAGTCATTCCAATTCTCTGTGTCCATTCCTACCAAATAGACACCCGTAGAGGCAAAGAGCAGGATATGTTTTGACACAACTTCAGATGTAATGTGCACTCTGATAATACCCCTGTAGTTCTCAACGTAATCTATTGTTTGTTTGTTAATAATAATTTATTTATAGAATGGAACAGAACAGAACAGTTCAGTTGGAAGAGAGCTTCAAAGAGCATCAAGTCCAACTGCCTGACTGCTTCAAGGCTAACCAAAAGTTAAGACTATTGGTGAGGGCATTGTCCAAACACGTCCTGAACACAGACAGGCACGGGGCATCAGCCACCTCTCTAGGAAGCCTGTGTTTGACCACCCTCATGGTAAAGCAATTTTTCACAATATCCAGTCTGCACCTCTCCTGGTACAGCTTTGTGCTGTTCCCTCGTGTCCTGCCATCGGTTCCCAGGGAGCAGAGACCGGTGTCTCCCTCTCCGCTTCCCCTCTTCAGGAAGTTGCAGAGAGCAATGAGGCCACCTCTGAGCCTTCTCTTCTCCAGACTGAACAACCCCAGTTCCCTCAGCCTCTCCTCACAGGACATGCTCTTCTCACAAGAGCGGAGCAGAGGGGGACAACCACCTCCCCAGCCCTGCTGGCCACGCTGCTTTTGATGCAGCCCAGGACACGGTTGGCTTTCTGGACTGCAAGTGCACGTTGCTGGCACATGTTGAGCTTCCCATCAACCAGCACCCCCAGGTCCTTCTCCTCAGGGCTGCTCTCAATCCATTCTCCTCCCAGCCTGTAATTGTGCTTGGGATTGCCCTGACCCAGGTGCAGGGCCTTGCACTTGGCCTTGGTGAACCTCATGAGGTTCGCACAGGCCCACCTCTCAGGCCTGCCCAGGTCCCTCTGGATGGCATCCCTGCCCTCCAGCATGTTGACTGCACTGCACAGCTTGGTGCCATTGGCAAACTAGGTGCGGGTGCACTCAATCCCACTGTCCGTGTCACCTACAAAGATGTTAAACAGCTCTGGTCCCAGTACTGACCCCTGAGGAACACCACTCGTTACTGATCTCCACCTGAACATTGAGTTCATTGACCACAACTCTGAGTGCTCCCACCCAGCCAATTCCTTACCCACCCAGGAATGGCCCATCTGTCAAATCCACATCTCTCCAATTTAGAGACAAGGATGTCATGGTGGACAGCGTCAAATGCTTTGCACAAGTCCAGGTAGATGATGTCCATTGCTCTTCCCCTATCCACTATAGTACTGTAAGATATATTTTTAAACTCTTCATCTTAGCTCCTTGAGAAGGGGAAGGAAAGCTCATTAAATTACTTGGCAAATTACTTCTTGCTGGTTAGATTTATATCAGCTTGTGCTCCTAGCTAATTTAATCACCGTCATCTCTTCTTTACATGAATCTTTATTGTGCCATTCATTTCAGAAACAAGCACCCTGGACCTAGGAAAGCACAGCACAAATTCTGGTCTCTGATGGAATTGTTATGTGAGGTCTCAGAAGTAATGCAGTGCTTTTCAGGGTTCAAGATCAGTAATCCTTTTTCATGAGAGAAAATAAGATTATAAATAACATTTTAAATAGGACAATTTAAGTACTAAGACTAAGCAGAGTCGATTTTTTCCTATCCACACCTGTGATTGAGCCTGATGTGTGGATCTATGCTGTGGCTTTATGGATTTGGGCAAGGAATGAAGGAACAGAGACGTATTCCCCACAGCTTACTATGTAGTTTGAATAACGGGTTATGCTGTTGTGCTGTTACTTGGAAGCCATGCTCAAGTCCTATCTAAGATTTTGCTGTGCTTAACCCCTAATGTTTGAGGAAAACCATTGCTTATTATTTTACTTGTATATCTGCATGTTACATTTGTCACGCTTCACATTACATGAGGCAGAGCGGGAGCATGTACTTTAGTGTTACCCGGAATGTTATAACATGGTCAGTTAGTGCTAAATAATTCTGAAAATGAAGTAACAAACATGGTGCAGATGCATGAAAAGCTTTACAAGTAAAGAAGGGTTTCCAGACATTTATTTCTGGAACTGTACACCAGATATTAAAATACAACAAATACAAAATAATGCTCAAAAAAATCAGTGTTTATGTACAAATATTAAAACCAATGCAATAGCGACTTCCTCTTGAACATCTGATACTAAAACATGTTCCGATTGTCACTAAATTTATTGTTATGCACAGGGTACTTACTTTGAACTGAGAATAACTGGAATCTCTGTTTTATTAAGAGGACTATAACCATATGTACTTATTTTACAGTTGATAGTATTTTCCTTTTTTTCAGTTAAAAATAGGAATAAAAGAAAAAAATAGTAACCTGGTCATTATTTTATAAATTACTGTATTTAGTTTTCCCATCTGTAGACAATGTGCTTGTAATGCTGGGCAAATAATGTCCCTATTGGTCAGTTTATCCATTAGTTTACATTCAAAGTTAAAATATTCACTAGAGACTTTGGTTAAGTTATGTAATATCACTATGTTCTACTGGATCTGATTTTTTCATTCATTTTTGACCCTCAGTTTTAAAAATTAAAAACAGGAAACAATTGTACAATTCATTGACCTAATTGTACACAATTTAGTATTCTTCAAACAGTATTGTACATCCTTCAAGTAAATTCAGCAGTTTGAGCATGACAAGAGGAAAACTAAACATTTAAAAATCTAGCATGAGAAGATGATGTATGACTAACAAAAGTAAAAGTATTGCTATAATCACAGCACCAGTTACACTTCTAAATGAATCAGCTATCCTCTTCAGATTCCCTGTACATAAAAAGGATACATTTACCAACACTGCAATTGCCCATTATGGATTTTTGGTTTGTTTTTATGAAGAAAAAGCGTGGCAAAGAACAAAGAATTCATCACAGTTTGTTATAAGAATTGTGCTTCACCATCTAAGAACCAAGGCAAGGTAATTTCTTCATATGCTTGCAATTCAGTTATCTTCGTGCTGACTTTCAAAACGCAATTCTTTTAATAAACAGTAACAAGTTCTCCATTTAAATGTTTAAACTGAGAGAAAAATATGTAAGTCCAGCTTTTAAAAGAAAAATTCAATAAATAGCTATTTTACATGGATAAAGTCATAGTGGTACAAATTTATGAATGTCACATCAAGCATGCACAAAAATGTTCCTATACACAGAAGTAGTCAGAAAATATTGAAATAGATATCTAAAAAGATATGAAGAATTTACATATTTACAAAATCTTGCAAATTATTGCCTCATTTTAACAAGGAATTAAAAGTAAACGATACCAGCTAGCTAGCCAACAGGCTAAATAAGATCAGCATTTAAAAATCTACTAGACTAGCCGGAATTCATTTTTCTCTCATATCATTTTCTGAATTTTGGTCAAAAGTCTTTATTAAATAACTAAAGTGTCCATTCAACTTGCTGACAATCCAAACCTTAGACAAGTCTCTGTCTACATTAAGATCTCAGCAATGCATAGATAAACTGAATATATTACTGCATCAGCTAATGAGAATGGGCATGTTCATTTAAGTGCAACTGGTATAAGCATTCAGTCATCTTTGTGTAATGATTTTTATACACACCAGCCACTCACTGTAAACCCATAGATAAAATTGAATGTATAACAATGAAGGATTATGGCCAGTATTTTACAAAATTACATAAAAATGTGTTGATTCATAAACAAAAGAAACAAGATACAAAGTTCAGCACAAAACACAGCAACAAGAAGCTGACAACTTGGCTAAAAAATGTCAGAGTACAACACAGGGCCAAGGCTACCCGTTATTTACTGTGTACTTACCAAAATTACACGTTCCGGATGTATAAATTAAGAACTGATTACAAATTATCTCTACTTTTGTCCACTGTGCTAAACTGATCTGCATTTAATATGGTAAATGTGCTATTGTGTAAACAATTCAAAGCAATCTTCATTACAATGCCATAAACTCCATACTCTGCATCCAAAAGTCAGGATGACAATGCAGTTCACAGTATGCATAATAAATACCCTCTTCCCTTTCAAATATTAGTCACTACTTTCTAATTACTCAGAATGACCTTGAAGCAACTATTACATATATCAACAAAGCAAATCACTTGAATAATCAAATCACTTGAACAATGAAAACAAGTTAGTGGCAATTAAGTTTATAATATGAACAGTGCAAAGAAAAGTATGGAGGGAAAGCAGTAATCTTACTGAAATAAGGTTTGGATTCCTATTAAAAAAATTCCTATTAAAAAACCTGCAAGTTGTATGCTACAATATGCTACACACCAATACTGTGTTTGATTTGACTCTCCCACAAGAATTAGAACAAGCGTTTGCAAGACAGACTTTCTGGATGGCTGAACTGGACCCAATGTACGGAACAAAAATTCACTGAAGTAAAATAGTTACTTTTATGGGAAACATTTTCACTTGTCCTTTCCTATGTGACCAAGCTAGCAAAATGCCATTTTTCAGCCAATGACTTTGACAAAACAAATAAATGCAATCCACACTAAAGAAAAGCTTTTAAATACATACTTCAAGGTTCTACTACTTCTGTATAAACTAGACAGTCCCTCAAAACTGTAACACTTTGAACTGCAGTGCTCCAAACAATTTAAGATGTCTTCCAAAACATAGACTGTTTAGTGGTAAATCCTAAACTGTGCAGACTGTAGGTTTATGCAACAACAGCTGCCTTAGGAAAGTTAAATTACACAATTACGTTACTCTTCAAGTTGTGGACAAACCCCAGCAGAATACAACAGCCTAAAATGCATCTCTTTAAGCCAGTCAGTTTAAAGTACACAGACACCTCTGGCAGTATAATTACTTCTTGTAAGGTAGCCATGGCCTATAATTTTGCAACAGCATCCAAGTGTAGGTCTTCATACTTTACTCGTGTTAAGTCCCTTGTGCTAGCTTCCACCAAGATGAACTTGCTGTTTTGTAAACTGAAGTGCTCTAGTTTAGTATCACATGAGAGAAGGTTCCATTTAAAAAACATCCTTGTATGTTTGTGCAGTTTAAATTAAAGAAGCCCATCCCTGCCTTTATAAGAAAAAAAAAATGCTACATTGGGCAGGGATCAGGATCGGTACCTGTAAACATTGTTATTCCACTGCAATTGTTACAGCAAAAGTAACTTAGACTAAAAAGCCACTCCAATCAGTTCAGAACTTCTGTGCTGGTTTTGAAATGGTGGCCTCTGTCTACAGGCTTTAAAAAAAAATTGAAGCAGAGCTTAAAGCTGCACCACAGAGTTCTCATAGTCCCAAACTCTGCCAAACATCCTATGACATTTCCACATTTATGGACTGAAAAAAGAAATTACTCTTGATAAATCAAGATATAGTTCTATACATACAAAGACATCACTGATGTCATAATGTTCAAACTTCCAGTGAAAGACTAAGCAAACCTGATAGCTCCCATCAAGTTTACTACTACTGCATAAAGTACCCACTGTTTGTTTCATTTTCCACAGTCATTCTGAGTGAAGGGCAGTATGTTGGTGAAGAGTGTGGGTGTTGATAAAACCGTTTGTCTCATTTGAAGATAGACTACTGAAGTCAGCCACTGAAACAGCCATTTTGGCACTGGTAATATGGTGCGTATGGTTCTCAAAGTCCACACCAAGGTTATTTACAGAGACATCATTCATGAAGGATTCTGGGACAGCAATTCCCATTTTCAATCTCTTTGCGGGTCTTTCTGTATCCTCACTGCACATGTTCATTGGGTTTAGCTCTGAATGATAAAAGCCAGTCTCAAATAAATTAAAACAATCACTTTCACCATTGCTTGGCAAGTTAAGCAACTCTTCTGTTCCAACAGGCACATGATTAACTGGTGCTCGGGGTAAGCTGTCCATAGGAGGAAAGGCATCATCCAGGCAGTTCACATCTGAAGCATGGCAGACTGTAGCTACACTATTTGTCAATGCTGGAAAAACAGACGAACACAAATGTAAATGAAACAGTAGTTTATGTAGTCACAACAGTTAAAAGTTCTGTTTTCTTTGATTTACCTGTCAACTCATTGGCAGTGATAGAGTTCAGAATGCTTAGCTGTTGATCAGGAACGGTTTCTGTTCGACTATTAGATGTTAAGGCTGAAGTGTGCACTGCTCCACCAAGGGCTTCTGCTTCATCTACCAAACGATCCATGTAGTCCCTAAAAGAATAGTACAACCACAATGGGTTACTTAACATGAAATCAGAGCATAGAATGATGACAAAACTTAATCTTAGTTGCCATAGCCACAGCAGCATTACACGGCAATGATGGGAGAAAAAAATCTTCTACATTCAGGATTTGCAACAGAAAACATATTCTAGCATTGTACTTACGTAACTCCTGGATGATGATTATATCTCTTCTTTCCAAATCTTGTTTGCTGAGCAAAATAATCATAACGTTCTGACTTCTTCCACATGTAATAGAAAGCCACACACTCAGCAACTGTTCTGGTTCTTACCTAAAAAAAGGCAAGAAGGACTGACAAGATTAATGCACAGACGTTTTGTCATCTCTGCAGCTCCCATATCCCTGCAATATTGTTAGATTTATTACTCCAGGATCTGGAACAAACCAATTCAATAAACAGATTTTGAAGAGATCTAAAGTTTCATGTAACTGTTATGTCTGTTCTACTGTATTACATTGTTGTATGTTCTTTTTAATAGATTGAAACTGTATCTGTATCTGAAATATTTCAGCTGATAAACTATGTAACAATTTTTAAATTATACGACAGGCTCTTAGAATGGAAAAAACTCATCAGATCAATAACCCAAGAGTACTGAACTAGAAAAGACACTCAGTACTGATTTCTTTTCGTAAAGTCAGGAACTGTTGAGGCTTGAAAACAGATATGCACAGCAGTATGTTTAAACAAAACAAAATTGTTGTCTTGTTGAGAAGGTATTAAGGACTCCTAAGATTCATTTTAATCTGTGTTAACTGTTCTTTTTCTCCAAAGTGGATGACAAGTCAGATTCTTGGAGAAAAAAAATGTTACTTCTGCCAATATTCTTATAAAATATATCCATTTTTGGATGCAGAAACATTTCAAATCACCATCAGCTCACAGTTCCAGTTTAAGTTTTACTATATGCTAGGATATACAAACATATCCTGATACAGTATGGTAGTAAACTGTAATTGAGCTTGATCAAACTTACAAAAGCATCAGAGGCAAATCCAAACTGCCTTGGGTGCAGTAATAAGCCTCACTATTTTAGGCACCAACATAGCAAGAAGGGAAGGAGATGAACAGATGTCTATATACACCACCTAGTATCTGAAGTCCCAGCCAACGCTTTGTAGTAGAGTGATAAGGAAATATATTTCATAAAAGTTCTCCGTGCACTAACTCTTGACTAACTGATACTTTCAATACACAAGTGACATCAGTTTATGCTGGGTCCCAGAACTTTTCCCAGACTTTCTGACATTCTACCTATTTGAATAAAAACTAGTGGTTTTCTTAGACAAATTCCAGTCCGTAGTGACATATACTTCAAATCATGTGCTTTGTTGCATGTTGAAAAAAATACTAAAAATAAATTTAAAAATTACTTCTTTGAATCTCTGGTGAATTACTGTTTATTGGTAAGGTCCATCTGTAATTTGAACTACCCAAATATTTATCATAAGGCAGGTTAAGCCAGGTATAGAGCAGGACTAATTGACAATAATTGTTCAATAGCAACCAGAACACTGTAAAGTTTACCTGAAATATGACAAACACATCAGTCTCATAAAGAAAAAATACTCAAGATGGTATCAAAACATAAACGAAGTACACAGAAAGTTTGGAAGTGTCCATACTGATATATATTTTTGATCAAAAAATATCCAATCCTTATTCTTCAACCACAAATGAGTTAATTAGAAGCAATCCAGATCAAGATTAGAATTCCTTCAATTAGCCAGAAAACACAATCCTGATGGATGAGGACAGTACCTTCTGAAAACACAAAGAGCTAAGCCTGCTTTTGTACAATTACACCTTTCTTGTGATAAAAAGAAAGTTAAGATGTGTTTTCCCTTCCCACAGCCACAGTATGCAAGTTTTATACTTTGAGGAGAGACAAGCATTTTAACTAAAACATAATATAAATGCATAAATATAAGTGATGTCAGTGTAAGTCAATTTCAGAGACAGTACATCAACTCATTTAGCTTTTTCAATGACATCTGAGGTAAACTTAGCACAAAAACACCAAACTGGTTGTAGTATGTTGGTTGTTATCTCACACTTCTACATGACTTTGGACAAATTTATTGCTCTGAGAGATTTCCAGCATCATATCATCTACCAGTTCTTCCATTTAATTGTAAAACACTAACCTTGTTTTTCTGTATGAGATGGAAGTCTTTTCCATAAATCAGAAGTGCATGTTCAAAGCTTCTGCATTCTTCTTCTGTCCATGCTGTCATCTCTTCTAGCCAATACCAAAAACAGCATATTATTTGTGCTCAAGAAACTTTTACAGAGAATAAAATAATCGTGTTGCTAATGCATGAATATGCAAACACACTCTTAAGAACAATAGGTTATTCAGACCTAGTTCTTTCCTCTACTGTATAGATATTCTACCCCAAATCTAACACTCTTATCTATAAAGACTCATAGAAAAGTTTGATTTCTAAAATCTTTTATCCTTGAGGGCAAAGGATATTCAAAAACTGATTATTTCCTATGAAATTTGTCACAAAAAAAGACTTAAAACATCATGAAAGTATCAGATTAATTTTCTGACATACTTCTTGCATAGGTCACTGATCAATATCAACTGAGTATCAACTTACAGCAGCACTCATAGCTCATTTCTGCTTTATGCAGTATGTATGTTAAGACTCCAGAACTTTTTTTGCTAAATCACAGAATGGTTTAGGTTGGAAGGGACCTTAAAGATCACCCAGTTCCAATCCCCTGCCGTGGGCAGGGACACCTCCCACCAGACCAGGTTGCCCAAAGCCCCATCCAGCCTGGCCTTGAACACTTCCAGGGATGGGGCATCCGCAGCTTCTCTGGGCAGCCTGTGCCAGGGCCTCACCACGCTCACAGTAAATAATCTCTTCCTTTTATCTCATCTAAACCTACCCTCTTTTAGTTTAAAGCTATTACTTCTTGTCCTATCATTCCACTCACTGACAGAGTCCCTCCCCAGCTTTCCTGCAGGCCCCTTTTAGGTACTGGAAGGCCGCTGTAAGGTCTCCCCGGAGCCTTCCCTTCTCCAGGCTGAACAACCCCAACTCCCGCAGCCTGTCTTCATAGGAGAGCTGCTCCAGCCCTCTGAGCACCCTTGTGGCCCTCCTCTAGACTCTCTCTAATACGCCCATGCCCTTCTTGTGCTGTGGAACCCAGAGCTGAACAGGACTGCAAGAATACATTGCCAGCTCACGATAAACTTTGATTTTCATGTAAGGAAGTAATAAAACTAGGGGCAAGCAAGGCAGAAGTCCATTTTCCACTTAATTCAAACAAAGCTTTCCAAATTCTACCAAAGGCCTACAGAACAATACGGCGGAATCAGATTAGGGTTGACATAACACAATGTTGATGCAGTGAAGAAGAGAGCGTGGCTCATTGATGTAGCCAGCTATGTTTTCCTCATTCTGGTATAAATGCCATCAAACTATTGTTGTGTGTGCCCCGTCGCTGGAGGTGTTCAAGACCAGGTTGGACAACCTGGGCAACCTGGTCTAGTGGTGGCATTCCTGGCAGGGGGGGATGCAACTGGGTGATCTTTAAGGTCCCGTTCAACCCAAGACGTTCTATGATTGTTGACCATGAACTCAAAAAAATACTGCAACAAGGGTGAGAACTGCCTTACAGGAGCAAAATCACAGCTTCTATCCCATCCCTCAGTCTGTGCCATTCTTACAGCTGCAGCGGAGGAAAGAAGGGAAGAAAAGGTGTAAAAGCTGATCCTGTAAACTTGCATAAATTTGCAAACTTCCCTAGCAGAAATTTCCAACAGATTATACTTAATCTGTGCTAAAGACCTGATGGAAAGGGAAATGCTTGTCAATCTGATTCTTACTCAAGGTTTTTCTAAATAACTTTAAGATTTTTTTTCCAATGCATTTGTAAAAAATCACATACTAATTCTTACCCTGAGATGCCTTTCCATTTGAACAGTATCTCTCAATTGCTTCTTTAACGTTATGGCTACTCTTGAGAAGTTCATACAGAGCCTATAAAATAAAAGAAGATTTAGATCATGTATTTGCAAATATATGCAAAGATTGTATATTTGCAAACTTTATAAAGAAGAATCTTCTTCTTTATAAAAAGAGTTAAAGTTTGTACATATATAATCTAAATTTATGAAACTAGCCTTTCAGTGAGCATGCCTCATGTCCAAAAAAGAGAATTTGGCTTTATTCATGATAAAAATATTTAAAAAATCAGTCAAAACTAAAACTATCAAAACGTTGAGGCAAGGTTTAAACGAGCAAATGTAAAATATGCAGTTATTTAAAAAACACCTGGATTTGTCAAGAGTATGGCAATTAGAAGATCAAAACACTGCCAACATTCAAATACATGTAACTTGCCTAAATAAGCACATGCTTAAGATTACAAACAAGATCCTGACCCCAATAATATCTAAGCTAAAAAAAAAAAAGAAGAAATAATGAAGTTGAGTATTGCTGCCTTTATAATACAAGCAAAGAAAGAGAACACCTTAATTACAAAGCAATGTGTCACAAATGGAACAGGATATAAAACATACTTGTTCATTGTCCCGTGTATGTAGTCCTTCAGGAATTCTGCCAATCATTTTTTCATTTCCTGTTCTTAAGAAGGTTTCAAAAAGGTATTCCTTAACTTTATTTTCTGAGATCACATCAGGCTTCCAAAGTAAATGGTCTTCGTTTTCATAGGCTGTTAAAACAGAAATCCATTAACACCAGGTGTGACATTTTAAAGACTATAACATAAAAGCTATTTTACAAAGACAGAGAACAGGAACACAAAAGAAATCAAATCAAATACCATCATGCCACTTATAAATTGCAGCTCAGTTTTTGCACAAATGCCTCAGTTAAAACACAAATTCTGCAGTATGGTGTGGTAAAGAGATTCAGGTTCCATGAGGGAGAGATTAGGGACTGAACTCTTCAGACAGAGTCTTTCCATAGGAATGGTTTGTACTCTGCTAGATGATTCAATCATATTATGCATATATACACATCATCTTCATACGAACAAACTAGCAAACCACTCTGTTATATTCAGATGTGTATCAGGTTTACATGGCAAGGTTTTGGTAGCAGGGGGCTGTTGGGGTGGCCTCTGTGAGCAGAGCCCAGCAGCTGCCCCATGTCAGAGCAGAGCCAGCTCCAAAAGGGACCTGCTGCTGGCCAGAGCTGAGCCAGGGAGCAGCGCTGGTTGGGCCTCTGGGAGAGCAGATTGAAGAAGGGGGAAAAAAAAACCTGCTGCACAACAGCAGCTGGGACAGAGGAGTGATAACCAGCCCTGCAGCCCCCCAGGTAAGTACAGCAGGAGGTGCTCCAGGCAGGCAGCAGCAGTTCCCCTGCGGCCTGTGGAGAGGCCCCTGGTGCAGCAGGCTGTCCCCCTGCAGCCCATGGGTCCCACACGGAGCAGATCTCCACGCTGCAGCCCGTGGAGGAGCCCCCGGTGGAGCAGGTGGATGTGGCCTGGAGGAGGCTGCGGCCCATGGAGAGCCCCCGCAGGAGCAGGCCCCGGGCCGGAGCTGCAGCCCGTGGAGAGGAGCCCACGCAGGAGCAGGGGGTCTGGGGGGAGCTGCCGCCCGTGGGGGACCCGTGCTGGAGCAGTTTGCTCCTGGGGGAGGGACCCCGTGGTACGGAGCCGTGTGGGAGCAGGTCTTGAAGAGCTGCTGCCTGTGGGCAGCCCCCGCAGGCTCAGTTCGGGAAGGACGGCATCCCGTGGGAGGGACCCCACGGGGAGCAGGGGCACAGAGGGACCGTGAGGGAGCGGCGGAGAGGAAGCATCAGGGACTGACCGAGGCCCCCATTCCCCTGCACTGCTTGGGGGGAGGAGGTAGGAGAGGGTGGATGGAGGGAAGGTGTTTTTGGTTTGCCTTTAGTTTCTCCCTGTTTTAAGTCTGCTAGTGATAAATACTTTAATATTTCAAATATTATACATCTGGGAATAAAAAAATAAGAAGAGGAGGTGGCTAACTGATCATTTTCAACCATAATTTGCCAAAACATAATTAACTGAATAGAATTTAGGTCTTAATGTTATTTCTTTTTGTGTTCATTAACAACGAAATTTTGTAAACTTGTACACTGCATGTTTTACAAACAATAAGGATGGATAATCCTTCATAGTAGACTGAAATCATGTATGTACCTCTAAAGTAGCTTGACAGACAACATATCAGTCCTATGAAAGATGGCTTGAACCTTTGCCAGTCTGTGCAAACATTATAAGATCTATAATCTAGAATTTAACTCTGACCAATAGGTGTGATTAACATTGCACATAATGTTTCATGTAATCTCTTCGTAATGCAATATTTAGAGTTTTTCACACACAAGTGTAATGGATGTTACAGTAGAGAGGCAAAGAGTTTTCTCAAACCTCTCATAAAACTGCAGGGAACAGTACTAAGCAAAGGTGAGGAATAGTGCTACATCTTCTCAGGAAGTGCTGCTATGGCATAAGAATATAGAAAGATTTCGAACGGATATGTTACAAGCGTAAGGTGTATAGAAGAACTGAACTGCCATCTATGACAGTTCCAGCAGCTGGGACTACACAGCAGAAATGTAAGCCTGTCTGCCATCACCACCTCTTCAGCTAGCACAGAAGAGGCTATTGCAGGATCACCTTTATGTAGAGGGGGATGATTCTGGAATTGCTGCAGTGTAATTCCAAAACTCTGAAGCCTGTTTATTCCAGTACATGCAGTGTTTCAGAGTACCTCCACCTTATACCTCTGAGTGCTGCTGACCCTCAGGTTCTACCTCCTTTATTTTTTTCCTCTTTCATTAATCAAGACAATCCAGCATTTCTTGCTGGAGTCCATGCCTGACATTCTCAAGAGGAGCTCCGTGGGCTCTCCAATCCTGACAGCTACCACATTGCTGGCAAGGCCAGCAGACATGACTCTCACCAGTTCTCTCTAGCATCAGCTCATTCCATTGAAAGTTGTTAGATTAACTCCCTCCTGGTCATCCTCTGGTTATTCTCTAGTTCTTGGTTGATAAAAAGTCAAGAAGTATACATAGTATAAGGGCTATCCAGAAAAATCTTGGTTTTATTCCTCCATTTCTTGCAACTGGTAAGCATCGTGCCTGAATCTTCGAAAACAGGAAGCTGCCCTACGGCTCTTAGGCAGCACTCACTAATGCTTCCAGCTCTGCAGTTAACAGCCTTCTTCTCTATTAGAAACAATCATTGGCAATGGTGAAAAGACTTGATATGCTTCATTAGAATAATATTCCCACAAAATGTGTCGTTTTGAAAGCAAGTAACTGACAGAATTTTGAAAACTTACAGAAAAAAAATTTATTAAGGTATCTCCCAAACTGTTCCTTAATTTCACAGCTGTTCTAGCCATGAGAAAATTTCTCTTTTTTTTTTTTATTATCAAAGCCAACTGTGTTACACTTTTCTCATAGTGAAAACCTTTAAAGACACCAAATAAAACTCTTAGATTATTTTTTCTATTCAAGCACAACTGCATTTTTTAATCCAAATTTACACAGGAATAACATTGTACTTAAAATGTGTTTTGTAAAAGACAAAATGTATCAGGACCTATATCTCCTTCTCATACCATGGAAATTAAAAATAGTTTATTATGCTTTCTATATCCATTTTGTAGCCCACGCAGTTTTGCTTGCCAAAAAAAAAAAAAAGCAATTAAAGAAAAATACTGTTTTGAACATCTTCATTGTAAACTAAGTTACAAACTCACGGCCCAGTTATGATTCTCTGAGGAAAGTATTTCTTTCTTGACCCAGTGTTTGCTTCCTCCTAAGATCACTAGCTACTTCTGAATTAACGTTGTAATCCACACTCATATGTCTTCTTGAGAATGTCTTCTCGAAGTTGTAGAATCACATTTCTGAGCAGTAATTATGTGGTTGCATCACTTCACATTTTTAGTATTTTTAAAGCCTCTGAGATTTTAACTATGTCATTGACTTTACAATAAAAAATTTAATTAATATTTTTCCATCAACTGCTACATAAAAGCATAAGATAAAAAGTAAAATAGGCAGAAGAACTTACCCTTTTCTTCGTCACTGTACCTGCCAAGGTAAGGTGGAATTTCAGCCTGGTACTGTGAACCAACCATTATTTCCTGAAGATTTAAAAAAAAAAAAAAAAAAAAAAGGAGAAAAATATGATCAATATTTTTTTTTCATAAGGAAGCATTAAAAAATGCCCTTTACTTGGCATTCAGCAGGGAATTTCAGAACGAAGGTATTATTTTAAATATGTACTGAAAATATAAAATCGAAACTGTACTACTAAAAATACATTAACTTTGTTTGTTTGTTTTAAGAAACAATAATTACCTTTCTCAAATCTTCAGATGAATTACCATTGTCTGCTTCTACATCTTCACCATCTGATTCTTTATCTCCATCACACGTAGTGTTTGCTTCAGACACAAAAAAGTTTTGTTTTAGCTGGGAAGCATTTTCAGTTTAAACACAACTACAAGAAATTTGTTATCTTTTGCTTTTGAAAGGAACACTTGCTTTTATTCAGGAAGACACTGATCATGATTCTGTTGATCTACCCTTCCATAGCAAACTATAGCATTAAGTCAGAAAGCACTGGTACTTGTATGCTACAGAACTGAAACATTCATCCTCGCTGCAACTGAAACAATTTGCTAACAGATAAAGGAAATAAAATCATTTTCTTTTCATCATTTTTTTTTTCAATTAAGGCTTGTACCTTATTGAAAAGGTATGGGAAAATAAAAAAACTTCCAGGGCTAAAACTTAGCCCCAGTTAATCAAAAAAAAGGTAATGTATAAGGTAAGTCTTTTTTACCTAGCAAAGACTTTAACCAGAAGTTTTAATGGGTATTCAAAACATTATTTTAAACAAGGCTGCTTCAACATGAAGATACAGCAGCAGTATACAAAACAGAATAAGCAAAAGACAGCTCACTGATTACTCTTTTTTACTCTTTTTTTTTTCCTCTCCTTGGGAAGGCAGACAGCAGAGCGGTCTATGTAATTCAAATACAGTACTTCACAGAATAACACATATTTTAGAATCTGGAACAGTCTGCTACAGTATTCTGAAGTAATTCTATTTTTATAGATGTACAATCCCTGGTAGAACGGGATCTACCATTATAATAAGATTAAAGCTATTTTGTATTCTCAAACTACAACATGCTCAAAAATAGGGTTGCATTTTTTAACTTTGTCACACCTTACTAGAACTGTCAACATCACAGACAAAATCCAAGAATATATTGACAGAGGCTCCTCTTCCGTCATTATTAGAATCACTAGTCTCTCTCTTTTTGCTGCTAGAAGAAGCAGATAAGAAGCTAACGCGAATTTATGAAATAACGTTATACCTGGATAATCACTTGCAATTATTTATTTCCAATTAATCCAATGTTTAACTTAACTTTACCTTAGTATTAGAGAAATGAAAAGGGAACACAAAAAAAGAGAAGACTGCCAACAGGACAGACACAGTAAAATGGTGTCAATTAGTAAATATTTGATTTAAAATGACCAACCAAAAGTTCTAATAGAGAAAGAGGAACATTCTAATAGAAAAAACATGGTAGCTGAAAACAAAGATAACTGTTTCTTAATCCTAAGCAAGATGAGGGTTTTTCCATAAAGCTGCCTCATTTTCAGTGTCGTATTTGTTAACGGTTCATGAGTAACGTTTAAGTGCCACCAAATTTGGTGTTTGCTTAATTTAACGAGTGCGCGGTAATTTTTAAGGTTTTAGAATAGGGTTTTAGGATATAATGTTTAGAATATCTCTTTCAATATGAATGTCTTAGACTACACCTTAGAAACGTGAAGAACTACAACTGCAGGTGACTGAGGCAGCACCTTTATCATCCTTCATCTCTAGAAGGCTGAACTCCCCCAGAAATAGCTTAAGACACTTGCCAAATTAAAACCATGATAAAAATCCTTTGGCTCACCCCATGAAGTCCTATAGAAAAGTGCTGTATTTGTGAAAGAAAAAAATCACAAAGAAATCACAGCCCCGTTCACATCCTCAGGCTGAATGGAGGACTCACTGGCTTAAAAATGGCAGCAAAGTTTTAGTAGAAAAACACTAACTTAAAAGAATATTCATGTCATTCACTAAAATACCGAAAATCATAAAAGTTTTCCTCAACACAGCACTAAATAGTAATTATAAAAAGTTACTGTATTTGTAGCAAAATTAATCAATTTTATTTTATTTCTTTGAGCATGGTACCAAGTATAGGTCTTTCAGGTAATTAGTGATAACTACGAAAGACAACATTCATGTCCAACATCCCCCAAAGCACTATTTCTTAGCTCCCAGTAAAGTTAGCAGTCTGCAAATTTGACAGTTAAGCTAGGAAGCTGTATATAATGCCAGGACTCTTTAGAATACTGTTACAAAATTAGTTTTCCTACATCTTAATGGCCGAGGAAAGAAGTCTGTAGCCTCATGTGAAGTAACCGATGGTGTCAAGTCATCAGCAGACGACTGTGTTTCTTCATCATCACCCGACAAAAGGTCTTTAGCTATTTCCTCCTGTATCATGAAAATAATAACAAAATAATATTAAAAAACAACAATAAAAAAACCTCAAAATATCTATTAAGTACAGACCAGCAAGGATTCAGATTCATCACATTTTGATAATTTAATTAAAACGAATTATTTTACCCTAAGTATCACAGGATGGTTGAGGCTCAAAGAGACCTCTGGAGATCATCTGGTCCAAGCCCCTGCTCAGGCAGGGTCACCTAGCACACACTGCACAGGATCACATCCAGGCGGGTTTTCCCTATCTCCAGAGGAGACTCCACAGCCTCTCTGAGCACCCTGTTCCAGTGCTCTGCCACCCTCACAGTAAAGAAGTGCCCTCTCATATTCAGAAGGAAATCATTTAGTAGATTGTATTCCCTTCCTTAAAAAGCTGCTTTGCTCTTCCTAAATCCAAGAACAAATATAACTGTTTATTTCAGAGTTGACATAGGGGCTCATTTCCCTTTTGTCCTCTATTAAAGTAAAGGTACAAGAAAAAACCTCTGCAACTATCAATCTCAGACATTCCTCCAACTGCTTCCACTGAAAAACACTAATGACAGAATTCTAAAGTTTTGAGACAATTTCCATTTTTTACATCACAGATACATTGAAACTTTAAGAACCTGCTACCCTCTAAACTCTGAAAAAAAAAATTGCCAGGAACTTTGGTAGGCTTTTGCTGAAAAGACAGTTACAGAAAATAGACAACCCAGTATCTTACCAAAATACACAAAAAATTGAATTTTCCATGGGTTAAACAAGAGAAAAGGAAGAAGACAGAAAGAAAGAAAAAAAAAAAGAAAGAAAAAGCTCACTTCCTCAACTAGCAGACGTGTGAATCCCTCTGAATGCAGGTTAGGGAGGGGAAGAATGGTATTAGACAACAAGCTGACTACATATTTGTAGCCTCAACACAATCATGAATCCTAATGAGAATCAGATGTGCAGAGCCATCGTTATACTCTACTTTCCGTGGAGTTTACCATTACATCATACTTTCAGAAAGTATTAAAAAAAAGCATATACTTACTACCTATAGACTTTATAATCCAAATTACTGTCTGAATACTCCTTACAACCAAAAATCAGCTTAAAATCTCAGAATTCAATGTTAGCCTGCAAATCACATAAGCTCAAGTTTTTACATCAGCAATGCAATGCATATAGTCATTGTAGGTAAATACAGTCTCTCTCTCACTCCCTGAAGTTGAGATCTTCCCAAATGATACATATCTGAAAGGAACATTCCAAACATCCACGACAGCATTTTCAAGTTATCCACATAAATTTTTATATGCAACATGTATGCTGGAATCCAGAATTATTATTTCTGGATGTTGCATATACTAAAATAAAATATAGAGCTTTGGGGAAAAATCCCACTTCTCTTTAAAAACAAACAAACAAAACCCTACAGTTCTTTGGACGTATTTTAGAAAAACTTCTCATTCTCATCTCAACTTTTAGAAAAATTTCTAATTTGCTGTTAAAAATTGCCATTGAAACTGCCATGCATTTTTAAGTGCAATAAGTGTAACTAGAATCAGATCTTCAATGTCCTTGAAAATTAATGAATTCAAAATAATACAGTAATTATCAATTGCATATTGAAATTGACAAAGATACACATTGTGTAACATAAAGAGGTAGTCAAACATAATTTGAGGTCACTTGGATTTCTGCTTTTAAATTGTAATACCGGTAAAGATGGCTCTCCAACTTACTTTATCTAGAGTCATATCTGGAAGTTCATCTGCAAGTTCACTTGGAGAGCTATCCGCACTGGAACCTGCTATAACTGGAATTGTGGGTTCATAGCCATAGAATGCCAGTAAATCTTCCAATGGCATGTTTCCTTCCTAATACAAGAGGATTTACAAACACTTTAACATATTGCCAAATACTTGTGAACAGTTCAGGCCTAAACGGATAAGACGTATTTTGAAAAACAAAAGTAAGAACAAACAAAGAAATACTTAATTGAAAGCAGAAAACTTGAATCACGATTTTAAGTATTTTCAGGCACAGAATTGAAATAATTCATCACCACCTCTATTGGCATATAGTGAAGTCCAATCATACTATTCAAGAAAAATCTTTACTAGATGAAACTAAATAGTAATTGATTACTAAACATTGATCCTTATCTGATGATTTGCCTGTATTTCTTCAAGAGAAGATACACTAGGAATACAACCCCCCTACAAGAGAGAACTGCAGAAAAACTTGAAGATTTTAGTCCTACATAGTTACAGCTGCATGTGTAAGTTCAAAAACCCACAAAAGTAAACCAAAATAGCAACTCTTTATTCCTCATTTCCATTTTCCGCACAACATATTTGGTAGTGACTGCTGAGCAGCTAATATGAGAAAGACAGCTAACGATTTAGAATGAAAAAAAAATCGAAAGAAAGGCTGGATTTATAATTTTTTCAGACAGTTTTTGATCAAATGATTCTACTAAATACCATATTTGCAACCTAAGACAATTAATAAAACAACAAACCATGGAGATTAATTTACCTGATTCAAGCCATCAAAGAATAAGAAATATTTTCCAATATTTATACCTTTAAAAGTTATATTACCTTTAAAAATTTCTTGTTGAACTCATACACTGATTAAATTACTTGTTTTCTTTAGTCAGCTAAGGTGTTAGTCCTGCAAAGACTTTTCACAATGGGTAAACGTAAACACATGTCCAAGTCTTTCCAGGATCGGGACCTAAAGTAATAAAGTGTTTAAGATGAGTGGCTCTCAGTTCTATTTCCTTCTATTATAGAGGCAATAAGATCATTTTGTGGAGTAATAACTCCATTTTAACCACTAGACTTGGCAAGCTCCTTTGTTATTGTAACTACAAGTTCATAATCAGCAAAAAAGTAATTGTACATGTAGAAGGACAAAAAATCAGGAGTTCATTGAATTCACTGTCAATTCAGTATTTAATTTTTTTTATATGGGCTACACAGATACAGCTTCATATCTGATGCCAGAAATTACACTTTCCTGAAACTCGACCAAAATCTGCAGTTATGTTGAGCAATATAAGTGGGTCACTGAATGGTAATTCAAGTAGCGTCAATTTGTGGGTGTTCAGCATTCAACAGACATTTAAAATGGGTGATGCACTGACACGGATGAACAAGAGGTGTAAACAGGAAAAGCATGTAATTAAACAGTGTAAAATACACAATATGAAAAGCCAAGGAGCATGTTGGTCATTCTGTACACCCACCGACTGCCGAACTGATAAAACAGAGACAGAAAACTACAATTTACATAGCAAATGAATGTGATCCATCACGCCTAAAACATAAATGTTTGTTTCCAGACTGGAAAAGCAAAAAATGACCAACAGAATGAAATACAGCTAGTTGTCAACTTAAGAGCACTCACAATGTATAATCTCTACTTATGTCCAACTTCTAAAACTCAGGAGTGATAAGAAGTGGTATTTGATAATAGGACTTTTAAAGCCAGCTTCAGTGGTTTCTCCTCCAAAGTAAAAGCGTTCTTAAATGAAGAAGAGTCTGAACTTAACCTGTCACTAATTCCTTTGAAAAGCCAAATTCAGTCTTTTTGTGAGAACGCAGTGCTATCTCCTAACTAAACCTGATTTTCTTTTCCTCTTTTTAAACAAGCTGCAAAGGCGTTTTTTAGGAAATTGCATTATACAATGCAAACTAAAGAACAGGTTGAGTGTTCTTTACAGTAAAAAGGGTACAACACATATGGACATTTAGAAGAGGGTTAGTCACTCTTACCTTTTCTAAATCTTCAATTTCAGAGCTGAAATTTTTGCTTTCTTCCATCATTTCCTCTTCTTCAAGAGTACGTTCATCGTCATAATCATGTACCAGCATTTCAGCAGAAGGGTCAAAGTCATGATCCTCAGATGATAAAGAGCCAACTATAAAAAAAACCCTAATCTGAGTTATTTTTTCTACATCAACACATGAAGTTACAACACAGAAAAAAAAAAAATTGCATGTATTCTTTTACATACGGGGTCAAAACTTTCAATGGAATAACTGGAACAAACACCTAGCTACCTGACAAATTCAGCTGTTTTAGTTGGCCTTCCCTTTTCATACTTCTAAGTAATAGGTATAATTTTCTCTCTTGCAGTACTTGGAAGAACTATCTGAACTACTGAAACAGTTTCAGAAGTACAATCCCAAATGAGTATTCTGCTGGATAAAAGACCATTCAAATCATCCTTGAAAACACTGTTGAAGTATAAAGCATGCATGTCACAAGATATCAGGTGCTGCAGGCATGCCAGTTGTACCTTGCAAATCCAGAGGCTGTGATTTATAGTCTCTGATTCTATTTATAATGATTTATATGGTAACTAGCCTAGTTTTTCACTGGTAAATGGCTACCTTAGCTGACGAACCACCTTTCTACTAACAGCAAAATACACAGTGAGACTCACTTCAGCTTAGTTTAGCCTCACACTTAGTTTAGCTCAAGTCTTGGCACTTGATCTAGAAAGAAAGAACAAACTCTGCAGAGTCTCAAGAAATAGAGAGGAAAATATATGGGAAATAACAAAATGCTTCTAATGGATCACATTTAGTTAACCAGCCATTGTGACAGCCCTGTGGTGGTCCGACAGAGACTTTTTCATTACTCAAGGAGGTAAGTCACCCAAAAGTACTGTTATTATTTTAAGTGCATTTTGTCAACTCTAAGAAACCTTATCATTAGATTCGACAAGTTTTTCAGATGTAAATAATTCTGCACTGCAAAGTCAAAGAAAACTACAGAAATACGGGGTTGTTTTATACTTCAATGCGGACTTGCTTTCAGGGCTTTCAGGATGGAAAAAGTAAGCAGATTAGGATATTTCTTTCGCTTCTGGTTTCGCCTTCTAGTTATTACATACTAGTGCTCTGTTGCAATCCTTGGCTGATGAGAAGCAAAGAAAAGGTTTATTAGGAATTATTTCCTCAGAAGAACTTCTTTTGAGCATCAAGGAAATACCTACAAATTTTCAATCCTTTTCTTCAAAAAAATAAAGCAGTATCCCTCACTGCACTGATTCTAGCCTTCAAAGAGACATTCGTATACACTAACACTGCTGAGTCTTAGAGCATCTAATTAATTTTCAGCAATTACGATAAGTGTTTGTTCCTTACATGCAGGTAATTAAAGTAAACGTTGTCCATTTAGCGTGCTTAAGACAATACTGTGCAAGTTCATAATACCATACAATAAGGAAACATTCAGGCCAAAAATGCTTTTTATTCACATGCTATTTGTATTGTGGTCTCATGGATCTCCCAGCATAGCTGATACTACTACTCCAATTACAGTAACTACATTATGTGTTGAATTTTTTCCACTGTGAGCTATTACATCCTGATCCCATAGCTTTTCAAGAACTGAGAAACATCTTAATCTAGTATATATACATGTGTCTATATACATACACATGCATATATACTCATATGCTCAAGACTGTTGTTTCTAATCACTGCTGTAACTAATTTTACATTTGAATAACTGAATTGGAAGATCTACACAACTCATACTTTAGGCAAAAAAAAGTCCCCCCTCAGCGTCTTTGAGCACTCAATATCCAACCCATACTCAAGTAACACAAACTTGCCAAATTCAGTAAGAGCAGTTAAAATGAAGAAAAGTAGCTAATGCAGAATAGAAGCAGGACAGAAGCAAAGGCACTCCCCAGAATACTTATTCATGAGTAGCCCTGATGAAGTTAAATACGCTTGCTTGTGTAAAGGGAAGGTATTCCAAAGAACCTTAACAGTGGTTCAAGCCTTAACAGTCGGATATAATTATGCTTTTAAGTGCTTTCTGGTAATATTAAGAAGTCAAATATTCACACAGGCCTGTAGTTATCAGCAAGAAGAGGAACAGTCTCTCTCTCTCTCTACCCAGACTACATGGCTTTCCTGAGATGCTGACTTAAAAGCACTGTAAAACTTTGTGTTCGTTTGGAGCTCCCAGCTGGCAATTACTAACTGCACCGGGAGTTAGGGGATGAACTCTCGGCGCGCATCCCTTTCTTTGGAAATCATGCAGGCGATTAGTTACGTGAAGGTGCTGCGCTAGAAAAACTACGAGGCAAGAGAAGATAACTGCGGGGAGGATCAGGAGGGAGAGCGCGGCGTGCGGCAGGCAGGCAGGCAGGGTGCCGGGCAGAAGCTGGCGAGGACGAACCTGGGCTCGAACTCCCAAAGGAAGCCTGTGGGGAGAGGAGAGAGAGGGGTGAGGCGCGGGGTCCCGCCGCAGGTACCGTTCCCCATCTCGCGGCCGCCCGTCCCTCCCCTCCGCCGCCGGGGCTCCCCCCGCTCCCCTCCATCCCACTCACCCCGCCGCAGGCCCCGCACCGGCCCCGCCGCTCCCGCTCCTTCCCTCCCACCCCGGCCGGGGCGGGACGTGACAGGGGCCGGCGGCGACGGGAGGCAGCCGGGACCGGCCGCCGCCTCTCCCCGCCTGGCAGCCCGGGGCTGGCTCCCGCTCCCCCCCCCGCCGCCCGTTCCCCCGTCCCGGCCCGCCGGGGGGCCCCGTTCCGCGGGCTGCGCACCGGCACCCGCCGCGCGGCCTAGTCGCGCAGGCTCCCGCTGCCCCGGCGGCGCCGGAGGCTCGTCCGCCCGCCCCGCCGCCCCGCCAGCCCCGCCGCCCCGCCGGGCCGGCCCGCAGGCGCCTCACGGCGGCGGCGATGCGGGCGCGGGGGGCGCTGCGGCGGCGGGGGGCGGCGGGGAGCCGGCCGAACCCCGGCGCCCCGGCCCGCTTTCCCCGCTCACCTCCGCCATATTGGGACGATCGGGGCCGAGCGGCGGCGCTGCGCCGAGTGCCCGGATGGGGCCGCTAAGCCAATGGCAGCCGCCGAGCCCCAGCCGGAGCCGGCCGGGGAGGGCGCCGAGGGGACGGCGGCACCGGGATGGGGCGGAGGAGGCGGCGCCGGGACCCCGCCTCCGCCGCCGGCAGCGCCGCCGCAGCGTCCCGGCAGCGGCCCGCCGGGCCTGCCCCGACCGGAGGGGGCGCCCCGCCGCCGCCGCGCAGCCGGGGCTGAGGGAGGGGCGCGGCCCCCGCCGGGCTCTCCCCGCCCAGCGCTGGGAGCCCCGGTGGTGGTGCCGTGTGCCGGGTCCCGTGTGCCGGGTCCCGTAACTTACAGCCCCGTCCCCGGGCAGCAGGGCTGCGCCGAAGTGTCAGCCCGCGGAGGAGGGGTGCGTGTTAGTTACCTGTGCGTTAACCCCGAGTTTGGTCCGGCCCCCGGTGCCGGTGTAGGAGAGCTGAGTTGTTACCAGCAGCACTTCAAGTGCCACCAGTCTCGAGGCAGGAAACATAATGCCAGGAACCGTGCTGTTCTTGATTGTGCAGCGTGGCTTAAACAGAGAAAGGGGTATTTACTTCGCAGTGCGTTTTTACTACTTAAAAACGGGTGCATTGTATGTACAAAGTAATCCCACTTTGTGGTGCTTTTACCCTGCTGGGCAGCAGAACTCCACCACAACCGCTCTCACTCCCCCTCCTCAAAGGATAACTGGGGAGAAAATACCATGGAAAGGGCTCAAGGGTTGAGATAAAGACAGGGAGATCACTCAACAATTACTGTCACGAGCAAAACAGACTCAGCATAAGGAGATTGATGTAATTTATTCCCTATGACTAGTGGAATAGAACAGTGAGAAACGAAAAACATACTAAAAACACCTTACCCTCATCCACCCTCACCTACCTCCTTGTCCTGACCAGCACAGGGGAACAGGGAATGGGGCTGCGGTCAGTCCCTGAGGCTTCCTCTCCGCCGCTCCTTCTCGGTCCCTCTGTGCCCCTGCTCCACGCGGGGTCCCTCCCACGGGATGCCGTCCTTCCCGAACTGAGCCTGCGGGGGCTGCCCACAGGCAGCAGCTCTTCAAGACCTGCTCCCACACGGCTCCGTACCACGGGGTCCATCCCCCAGGAGCAAACTGCTCCAGCACGGGTCCCCCACGGGCGGCAGCTCCCCCCAGGCCCCCTGCTCCTGCGTGGGCTCCTCTCCACGGGCTGCAGCTCCGGCCCGGGGCCTGCTCCTGCGGGGGCTCTCCATGGGCCGCAGCCTCCTCCAGGCCACATCCACCTGCTCCACCGGGGGCTCCTCCACGGGCTGCAGCGTGGAGATCTGCTCCGTGTGGGACCCGTGGG
Source organism: Anser anser (assembly GCF_964211835.1). NCBI lineage: Eukaryota > Metazoa > Chordata > Aves > Anseriformes > Anatidae > Anser > Anser anser. The sequence continues at coordinate 68,558,279 of NC_139723.1, read as the reverse complement.
CTGCAGGGGGACAGCCTGCTCCACCAGGGGCCTCTCCACAGGCCGCAGGGGAACTGCTGCTGCCTGCCTGGAGCACCTCCTGCCCTCCTCTGCACTGACCTTGGTCTCTCCAGGGCTGGTTATCACTCCTCTGTCCCAGCTGCTGTTGTGCAGCAGTTGTTTTTTTTCCCCCTTCTTCAATCTGCTCTCCCAGAGGCCCAACCAGCGCTGCTCCCTGGCTCGGCTCTGGCCAGCAGCAGGTCCCTTTTGGAGCTGGCTCTGCTCTGACATGGAGCAGCTGCTGGGCTCTGCTCACAGAGGCCACCCCTGCAGCCCCCCTGCTACAAAAACCTTGCCATGTAAACCCAATAAAATGTGCCTGAGTTCTGTTTGCAGATGGTGTAGTGATCCCCAGCTAGATTAGGTACTTAAGCAGTCAAGCTCTGTACTCTTTGTTTTATTCTACTGCACCTGTTGCTCTGATAAACAGAGTAAATTATCAAATGCTTGCTGCACTGCTGATTTCACTCTAATTCCAATGTATAAACTATTCTTGTACCTCCAAACTACACAGCACCTTAAGATGTAGAACTACCTACCTTTGATGTACCTGGTGGTATGATCTTAATAAAATAAAAATCCCAACACTTTGCAGAAATACAGAAATTGACAACAATGTCCTACAAATGTTATCACAGTCAAAAGCATCCTGTGCCAAATCTTCTGCTAATTTGCCAGTTAAAATATTTTATCAGATGTAGATCAAAGGGAAGATCTTTTTTTAATTATAATTCAGACCACTTTGATAAAATATTATGAATTCATAGCTCTATCACAGAAAGTCACTAGGTGTTTTCCTGAGCTGTCATAGAAGGCAGAAAGGATTCTGGAAAACTACTGTTCCCAGAATTGTAGTGGACAGGAGGCTACAAAACAGGAAAAAGATGTAATACTTACCTTCTTCTAAAATGAATCTGAGAGAAAAAATAACATTTTATATTCTGGTCTTTTCCTGAGATTTTGTCAAGTTTTGCAATCAGAAATTACATCTATTAAAAAAAAAAAAAAAAAAAAAGAGAGAGAGAGGAGAGAGAGAAAAGCTCACAAATATTTGCAGATTCCAATATCTAAAAAAATGAAATATGAAAATCTGATGAATAACTGAATTCTGAAGATTTGAAAAGGGACGCTATGGTTCTGTATCCAAGTGGGGGCTGCATTTTGCTACCAACACCTGTAGTGTGATTATGTTCTATGCTGTTACAGCATGGTTTGTCTCTCAGTGGTTTTCACTGGGAGCAAATCAAGGTTAAGAGCGAGGAGAGTGAAATTTCTGGTGTAAGCTTGTTTGAGGAAGGTGGAAATGAAAAAGGATGCAATTGTACCACCGCTTTCTCAGGAAAGGAAGAAGGAAGGAACCCCATATAGGCATTACTGACATCACTTACGAGTGCTAGACATTGCTCAGTGTTCAGATACTATGGTGTCCTGGTTTTGGCTAGGATAGAGTTAATTTTCCTCCTAGTAGCAGGTATGGAACAGTGTTTTGGATTTAGGATGAGAATAACTCTGATAACATGCTGATGTTTTAGTCATTGCAGAGCTCTGCTTACAGAGAGCCCAGGACGTTCAGCTCCTCGTGCTGCCCTGCCAGCGAGGAGGCTGGGGGTGCCCCAGGAGCTGGGAGGGGACACAGCCAGGACAGCTGGCCCAGGCTGGCCAGAGGGGTGTCCCACACCATGTGGTGTCATGCTGAACAATAAACTGGGGGATCTGGTCAGGGTGGAGTTGGGGGTGCTGCTCAGGGTTTGGCTGGGCACTGGGCAAGGGGGGGTGCTTTCCCACTGCTCCTTCACCTTCCCTTTCTCATTGCTCTCCCCCTTCTCCTCCAAGCTAGCCACAATAACCCTTGAGAATTTTGAATATCCTTCAGATGTTCAAACCAGCGTGTTCCTATTGTTATGTCTCCTGAATGTGTTTCAGGCTTTGCTTAATGTTAAACAACTATTCAAGAATACCACTCATGGAGTGTGGGGAGTACATAAACAATGTGGCTACTCCAACCCCGGAGAGAGGCCCTGATGCTGGGCCAGAGAACCAACCCGAGATGGTGTCAGTCGCCCCTACATGCAAGACAAAACTATGGATGTCAACGCTCATTTAGTAAGGGAAGAAACTCCTACCATGAAGAGGAAGGAGGAAGAAGAGGACAAGACAGGCTACTCTGAAGCATGGCCATCACAAGAACAGATGAAGGAAGAGGCATATCTCATAAACGTGGCAGTCACAACCCCATCCCGGTCCCTGAGCTGTGAGATATGTGAAAAGTTCTCAGCTGTCATCCAGGTGAGCATGTTGTCACCTGGCTGCTCTGATGCAGGGCCAGTGGCATGGAATGAGAGGGCAGGGAAGCCAAGCAGCTGGGATCCTTCTTTACGAAGGCGGCATTGACAAGTGACTGGAAAACAGGCACAAGCCCTCAGCCTCTGGAGGGGCCTCCTGTCAGGTGTGAAGGAAGGATATGCCTTCAGGGAAGATGTGTGCCACCCAGGCAAGTGGACCACGAGGGAGAGAGCTATCCAGTACCTGAGGGAATTAACCATGCTGGCAAATGCCTGGTGGGGGTGGATACAGCAATGGAAGTAGAGCAGCTGGCAACACAGAAGCAAACTCATCTGGGCTGATGCATTGTGGCAAGATATTGCTACCCAGGTAGAGAACCTGATTATAAAAGTATGAAATGTAGATGCTCATGCACGCAAGAGTCCATGCACTGAAGAACATCAAAACAACCAGCAGGTGGATCAGGCTGCTAAGACTGAAGTGGCTCAGATGGATCTGGACTGGAAACATAAGGCTGAATTATTTGTTACGGGCATTGGCCCCATGTCATCTCAGGCTGTCAACGCAGAGACACAACATACAGATGGGCTTGTGATCGAGGGGTGGACCTGACTGTGAACACTATTGCACAGGTTATCCATAAATGTGAAATATGGTGCTGCAGTTAAACAAGCCAAGGAGTTAAAGCCTCTCTGGTATTGAGGATGACAGCTGAAATGCAAATACGGGGAAGCCTGGTGGATTGATTTTATCACACCCCCACAAACCCACCAGGGCACGTGCCATGTGCTACAATGGTGGAACCAGCCACTGGATGGCTGGAAACACATCCTGTGCCCCATGCCACTGCACAGAATGCTATTCTGGGCTACGAAAATCAAGTCTTACCCCAGAAAGAATTGATTCAGAGAATGAGACTCACTTCCAAAACAACCTCATAGACACCTGGGCCAAAGAGCATGGCAATGAGCGGGTGAACCACATCCACTATCATGCACCAACTTCTGGGAAAATCGAACAATGCAATGGGCTGTTGAAGACTACGCCAAGAGCAATAGGTGCTGGGACATTCAAACATGGGGATACACTTTTAGCAAAGGCCACGTGGTTAGTCAACACGAGGGATTCTGCCAATTGATCTGTGCCTGCCCAATAAAAAAATTTATGTATGGTAGAGGGGGATAAATTCCCTGGAAGTGCACATAAAAACATGTTTGGGAAGACAGTCTGTGTTATTCCTCCCTCAGGCAAAGGCAAACCCATCTATGGGGTTGCTTTTGCTCATGGACTTGGGTTCATTTGGTGGGTAATGCAGAAGAATAATGAAGTCAGATGTGCACCTCAAGGGGTTTGATGCTGGGTGAGAACTGCCCATGATTTAAATTGTATGACACTAATTGCTGTACAATACTGTATGTTATCACTGTGTTTGCTATATATCACGTCCAGGGTATTGCAATAAGAATCGTGCAGATAAATGATGAATGAACTTTGATGGAACCAAGCAAAGTGCAGCAGTGATAGAACCAGACAAGTGCAGCAGTGATGGAACCAGAACTGGCTTCAGCATGCAGCAATCCAACATCACACACCTCTCCAGCCCTGAAGGACTGTTATGACAGATTAGGACTGAAGGTGTGGACCAAATGAACTCAGTGGAAATATTAGAGGGATGGCCCACAGACCAAGGGAATTATATCTCTGTGTGTGTGTATATTAAAAGACAGAAGAGGTGGTGTTGATTAATTGGGATGTATGAGAGAGAGTGACACCCAAGCATGACATAGATGGTATGATTCTATGGTATGAAATAAGGGGTGGACATTGTCCTGGATTTGGCTGGGATAGAGTTAATTTCCCTCCTAGTAGCTGGTATGGGGCTGTGTTTTGGTTTCAGGATGAGAAAAACTCTGATAGCATCCTGATGTTTTAGTTGTTGCAGAGCAGTGCTCACACAGAGCCCAGGACGTTTCAGCTCCTCGTGCTGCCCTGCCAGCGAGGAGGCTGGGGGTGCCCCAGGAGCTGGGAGGGGACGCAGCCAGGACAGCTGGCCCAGGCTGGCCAAAGGGGTGTCCCACACCGTGTGGTGCTGTGCTGAACAATAAGCTGGGGGATTTGACTGGAGGGGGAAAGGAGGAAGTTGGCAGGCCACTGCTCAGGGGCTGGTTAGACATCTGTCAGCGCGTGGTGAGCAGCTGCACTGTACATCGCTTGCTTTGTATATTCCTTTATCATAACTATTATCATTATTTCTCCTTCCTTTTCTGTCCTATTAAACTGCCTTTATCTCAAGGCACACATTTTACATTTTTTTCCCTCCTGATTCTCTCCCATCCCACTGGAGGGGGGGGGCGGGGGGGAGGGGAGGAGGGAGGGACGAGGGAAGAGAGCAAATGGCTGTGTGGTGTTGAGCTGCCTGCTGGGTTAAACCACAACACATGGTTTTGAGGATAATATTTGCAATAAAGAATAGATATACCACGGAATTTTTAAATCCCTTAGATGTGTCTGTCTCCCTGTGCTTTAATTTTCATAAGTCAAAGTAATACAATGTTTTACAGTACCAAATAGACTTGCATATAATGTAAGGAAGTTAGACTTTTTTCATCAGAATTGCTGACTTACTCCCATGCCAAATTTTCAAAGAAAATAGTTTCCCTTACCTCCTCCTCAAGCCAGTAAGTGTTCTACCATTTTTATGAAAAAGAAAGTTTAATTTCTCCCTAAAGAACATGGAGAAAAACTTTTAACTGATTTGTTATTCATGGTAATAATAATATTTTAGTTTAATTTTAGTAATAGGCAAAGCAGCTTTTTTTTTTTTTTCCTGGTAAGGTTCCCCACCAGGCAGCAGATTTACAGCAAGGATATATTTTACCCAGACTGACAGACAGATACAGCCCGTGTACACATGGAGATGGTGTATGTAAGAGATGGTGAAATGTGTGCATAATTAATATTTTAATTTAGGGAACATTTTATGGTTTCTTTAGTGAATTGAAATGAATTCATTTGTATATAATCATAAAAGGTTGGAAACAAAAGGGTAGTGGTTGTAGCAGGAACTTGTGCAGCCTGGCTCTCCTGGTCAGTTTACTCTCTCATCTCTCTTCTCTACCAGAAGCAGCAGTTTTTCAGTGAGCTCTTTATTCACAATTATTCTCTGTTGGAAAAGTTTGTGCTGTTTTTTTTTTTTTTTTTAATTTTATTTATTTATTATCATTCATTTTCAAGCGCCATGGGGTTTGTAGCTAGCCAATATCTTGTTCAGTTTGCCCTTCACATGTTGCTTACAGAGCTCCTATATTGTATTTCTCCCTTTTTTTAGACTCTGAAGTCTTCTCCATCTTTTTCCATGCATCTGTGACATGGCTCCTCACTTCCTGAGTGGTAAGTCCTTAGCAGGGGATGAGCAAAGGGGAAGAGCCCCATGCACCCTCGATGGCCCAGCTTTCCCCAGGAAAGGCAACTTGCTTAGAGAAAACTGCTTTCTGATTTTCTGGTCAGCACAACATGTCTGTGTGCTGGGACATGACTTCTCTTGCAATCTAACTGAAAACAACTGTTAGCCAACTGCATGTAGAAAAACACGACTGCTTCCTCTGTATGCCTTGCTGTTGGGCAAGGAAGAGTGTAGGAGTTTTTTAATGAAAGGGTAGGTGTGTGATTAAACTATAAACAATTAAGAGCATGACAAAAATCATCTTCTGGTAAGAACAGTATTGCAACTTGCCAATTTATTTTCCATAGCATCAGCAGATGTGTCAATTTACAGGAAGGAAAAAAACATCGTGTTTTCCAGTGTCTCCCAGAATATTTTAAACATTGACATAATAGCCATCATAATTTGAACAATATTTGCAGGAAATTTGCTTTTGTTAGTAAAGTAATGCTACTAGCCATTCTGGCAAAGTTAGTATAGTGCAATATGATATTGTTGTTTTGGAAGGAATGAGAAGGAATGTTTCCTAAACAGGAAGCCCAGTACTTGTGTGTTGAGGGTGTTTTGCCCATTTCCTCTAAGCCAAGTAATAATAATTAGCAAGATTATAAAAAGTATCATCACTAACTTTTAAAAAGTTCACAAAGATACATAAGCAGTTATATTATGCAGACGTGGAAATTAAAGCACAGAAAAGTTGAAAAACTCAGCCAAAGCCTAATGCAGGATCTCTGGCAGAAGTGAAAATCAAAACAAGACAATGCTGATTTCAAGCAATTGCATCATCTGTGTAGACTGAAGCTAGCATTTTGGTGATTTCTCATTTTGACTAATTTTCCACTTATTTACAAATAGAAAGAGTATCTACTAGCAACATGCAAAAATGACACTGTATAGGAGTATGAGTATCGCTTATGTTGGGTGGGTGTCCAGTTAGAAGGAACCGTATCTCTTACTTATCAATTCTGAAGGAATAAAAGAGGGCCTCTCTGAAATTTGTTCAGTAGAATCTGGAAAAGAGCATTAGATATCTCCAGGAAGAGAAGTCTTAGAAAATATTTCAGTTGTGCTTGACTGTTCTCAGCCTTTTACTCCATCAACTCCTTGTATTTTTTTTTCATCATTTAAGGTGAGAGAACCATGCAAGAGATAGGAGAAACTTCCGCTGCCTGTTTTTGCCCATGAAAGGAAAAACAGAAAAAGAAGAGCAGCTGAGAAAAAGGTAGATTTCACTCTTTTTAATCTTTTGCATTTAGCATTAGAATATTTGAGCATCCTGTGGCAATTCAGTCTGGTTTAAGCATGGAAGAAATTTTCCACTAGTCAGAAAAATGTTTTTGGTCTCTCTTGAAAATACTTGTAGGTGAGTCTTAGGTGGGTCATATGTGATACATTTTATTTTCTTTCTTTCTAAGGCTGTTTGGTAGCAAAAGCTGAACCTACTGTACCGGCCTTGACAGTCATTTGTTTTGGAGATCACATTACAAAACACTGAAGATCTTTGAAGCGTGAGTTATCTCCCACAATGTTTGGTATATAAGAAAATATCTAGGTTTCAAGTAAATAGATCTAAAAGCAGTACAGCTGTGTCTTTTTTTTGGGGGGGGAGGGGAGTGTAGGAGATTTAATATTAGTTATGAAATTATAACCAATTAATATGAGTTATAAAATAATATAAATAAATAAATAAATAACAAAACAACTAATTATTATTAGTTATAAAATTATAACTAATATTAAATTAATCTTTATTAAATTAATCTCAGTTCATGTAGCTGAGAAGACAGTGACAGACTTTTGTACATGCGATTTCTTCATCAGATTTGTCTGTGTATGGAAGTAATAGGTGTGTTGGGCCAGTCTCCTAAAGGAACCATCAGTAGTAAATACACATACTTTTAAAAAACATGAAAATTTGTATGTTAATTGTGGGCAAAACTTGCAAAAAATCCTTCCAAACCTGTTTTGTTCACTTTACTCAGATGTGAAAATTTCCTAAATGCATTTAGTCAGGAAAGAAATAAAATGTTAAGTTGTTGTCAATACAGATTATAGAAGAAAAAAAATGGATAAAGCAAATAGATTTTGCAGTGAAATGAACCTGCATTAAAATATGAGATCTGATTTAATTCAGATATGTGCAAGATCTTGTCACCATACTGGTCACCTGGTCTTTCAAAAATCAACACGCTGTAAGTTCCTAAGTTCAGGTGTATTTTAGGAAAAACATAGGAATTTAATTTCATAGAGAAAAGGATAGGGAAAAGATAAGTAGCTTATGAAAAATTAGTGATTTACTATTGTATGTTGTTTATAGTTCCTTCTCTTTTCATCTAAATCGCCCCTTGCGATTAATAGTTACTATTTTGTGTTCTTTGTGAGATTTAGAACAGTGTGTATTAATTTGCTGTTGTTTCAGCTTCCTGGGAGAAACAGCACATAATTTGAGTATGTTTATGATTTGCTTCCTTATTATCTTAGAGAAGGTTTATAGCACGACTTTATACTTAGAAAAAATATCATGTAGTAACATTCTTTCAGAACGTATTTAAAGAACTGGTTGTACTCTTTTAACTTCAATTCATTAGCAGGATAATGTACAAGTAAGCATTGCTGCTTAATGTAGAAAACCAATAAAAACAGTTTCATGTTACCCTTGGTATAGTATTTCCTAGTGTTTTTGAAACAATCTTAGAGATTAATGCTTTTACTGGTAAAAGGGAAAAAGTTAATGGTTGGGCTGCTTTTGATTACAATGTGGGCGAAAAACTCAAATGGAGAAACTATTCTTCTAAAAGCTTGATTCTTAATAAAGATTTTACCTTCCAATTAGTAAAAAAAAAAAAAAAAAGTATGACTTCTTGTCCTGGCTTTTTACTAGTGTCATAAAGATATCGATTCTTCCAAGTAGAAACAGTCATTACCTTTAGAAATATGAAATGATTGACTGATTTCAATAACATAGAACAAAATTTTTACTTACATGTCATTGGCAATACCTCAGTATTACCTCAAAGTATGAATTCAGTCACCTACAGCTTTATTGAAGTCTGCACAGACTGAATGTTGTTCTTATCAAAATCAATCTATTTTTAAGATTAAAATAATTGAGAAAAGAACAATTTGGCAAGCCCTTATGTTGTAATTTTCAGACATTTTTAGCATTTGCAAGGTGTACTGAAGTGCACTGGACACTGAAATACTCAGAAAAATGAAATAATTAACATATACATGTTATGATGCAAATAATGATGTTAATTTAATATAATCAAATCCCATTCTCTTATTTTTGTAAGTAGAACCCCTGAAATCCTGAAGCAATTAGAAAAGTCATCTTTCCTTTCCTGGAAGGGATAATAAATATAAATAGACAAGCATAAATTCTTTATACTAGTGTTCATCGTGTTACTGCAAATGATAATGTCTGGATGTTGCTATGTACGTTTGTATAATACTTACATTTTTTTGGGTTATGTTCCTTAAAATGTTTTACATTGCGATCATGCAGCTGAAAGATATTTAAAACTTGGAAACAAGTACTGTTTATTATCTGTGTCTGTCATGATAAATTCTTGCCATGTTTGGAATCTAATTGTACAAATACTCCTGTACCGAGAAAAACGTGCGTTAGAACTTGTTTTTTACTATTAAAATTAGTTGGCCATTTTCTCTCTGTTTTTTAAATCTTGGGCTTACTGTGTCAGAATCTTTCTGGGTCAAATCTGTATTAATAAGGTTCTAAAGCTTCTACACAAATATTTTGATTTTGTCCTTCTGCTTGATTCTTTGGTTCAGATTGATTGTGTGTTTGGCACACTGGGTTTTTAGTACAAGGTTAAGTATTTTGTACATCTTGGAGTGACAATTAAATGTGTAATAGGAAGAAGTTAAAATTCTTCTTTTTTCTTTAATATTTACAGTATTAACTTTTTGAGTATATAATATAATTTTATATATATCTTGTATTCTACTCTAGAACAAATTAAAGCCAAAGATATTTCCAGTGCCTGCCAAAAAACATTTTAAACTTTAGGCTTAGTACTTCATCTCACCATCAAATTTTATGAGCAAAAGATTTAATTTTAAATTATATATATATTCTTTTTCATGTTAAAATGAGCCCTGAGGTTTGTATTTTAAGTAGGGATGGCTAGTATTTCGTGGGAGTTAAAATGTTTCTATTTCTTATACCTCAGCATTTCCAGTAGATTTTTGTTTCATTGTATTTAACAAAAGCTCTCATATACTGATATAGACAATCCCTGAATATGGCTTCACCTATACTACATCTCTCTTCGCTTATCTCAGAGTATGTAGTCTGATCTACACCAAACTGAACCTTAAATTATATATAGTATCCTGAACAATAAGTTTGGATTAAAGTTCTCAATGATTTTTTTTCCCCTCTCTTCATCAAATTACAGGAAGTACCTCAGTCATTCCAAACCAGTAATTTTTAGCTTTGTTCTTAACTGTCAGTTGTTGTCCAAATTCCACGAGTTACTCATTGCTTTTATCATGGCTCAGTGGAAGGCCTTTTAAAAACATGGGGGAGCATCTGTGGCAAAAATCTGGGCCTACTTGTCCAAGTCTGCCTAACAAAAGAGAAACATTCATATGAAAATACCACATACTCAGTTCTCCATGACAAAATTGTTCTGCTCAGCTTACCTAGTTTCAGAAGCTGCTTCTGTTAAAATTAGGCCACTTTAATGCTTTAACTTTTAGTGTCTGATATTAAATGTTTATTGCTTGAGGCAAGCTGCTTGTTAGCATGGCGTACTATTATGTTTGTTACTGATGGCATTACATTTATTTTATCTCCCAGTATGTTCAAGTCTTATTAAGCAAATTCTTATGTTTATATGAGTCCCTGAGACCTATGTCAGTTTTATCTCAGTAAATGCAATTAAAATTGAACAGTTTTAACTTTCGACTAAACATTTCTCATGTATAAGTGGTTAGACATTGGAAATCAAGACCTCACAGGTATTCTGAGCAACCAGGTAGGCAGTACAGTCAGAAATGCTACTAGTGTGATGAAATAGGATCTGGAATCCTGATTTATATTTTTATATGAAAAATAGAAAAAAATGTTTGAAAAGCCAAAATATAAATGAATTTATTTGCTTTATTTTATATATTTTCTTTGCTGTAAGTGACCATCAGTTTAGGTGGTAGCTTTTTAAAATTAGTCATCTTCTGTCATGGGTGGGAGTTGCTAAAATATCCGAAATGGGAATAGGGAACAGTGTGATGGCGTGGCCTATTGCCTGCAAAGGAGGTAAAAACGCTGCAAAGAGCAGCCAGCACGTTATGAAATTATACATTTTGCTCCTGGCATAGCTGGTTTCAGGAATCTGGAAAACACGTGTGGATAATGGGGAGCCAAGAGCTTGCAGTGCGACGGCTTCTTCCAGACAAGGTCTGCAAGACTGGGAAGGATTCCTTCCTAAATGTGAGGACTTGGTCATGGCCCGCTCCGCTGTGCTTTCTGGTCCCTGGCCACGCAAGGCAGAACTAGGAGCAAACGCTGTGGTCGCACTGCCCTTGATTCTTTAAATTTAAAGTGTCCCTAGGTGCTAAAGCATTATCGGCCCGAGGACTTTCCTAGGCTGTCACCCCCTTCTGTGACAGCATATTCCCAGGTCCGGGCACAATCTTCCTTCAGAAATCGGATGTTTTACAGCAAAAAAATCACTAAAAACACCACTTGACAGATTTACCAGCCCGCCAGCCTCCCGCCCTTCCCCCTGCTCTTTGTGACCGGTGCCTGTATTCACGCCAGGGTTCCCTTACCAGCGAACAATCAGAACGCGCCCGGCTTTTATCGCCGTAGCTTAACGACCCCCGCAGGCGCAGGACCCGCAGCGCCCGCAGCAGCACCGCGGCGCTGCAGCGACGCCCGGTGCTGGAGGGGGGCGTGGCTTACGGGAGGGGGCGTGGCTTTAGCGGAGGGGGCGTGGCTTAGGGGAGGGGCGTGGCAGGAGGGGGCGTGGCATGACGCAGGGGGCGTGGCATGACGGAGGGGCGTGGCATGACGCAGGGGGCGTGGCATGACGCAGGGGCGTGTCTCTCCGCGTCGCGCGCCGGGGATTCCCCCCGCCGCCCCGCGTGCGGAACCTTCGGGATCGTTCCCGTGACGTCACGGCAGGGGGGCTCCCTCTCGGCGGCGGGGCGGGGCGGGGCGGCGCGGGGCCTTCACCACCCCCCCCCTCACCGGCGGGACGCCCCGCCCCTCCCCTCTCCTCTCACCCCCCCTCCCCTCCCCTCCCGAGCACGCTCTCGCGAGATTTGCCCGCGCGGCGCTGTCGCGGCTCGGAGCGGCGCCATTTTGGGAGCGAGGCGAGCGGTGTGTGTGTGTGTGTGTGTGTGAGGGTGCGCGCGTGTGTGTGAGTGTGTGCGCGTGCACGCGGGTGTGTGTGTGTGTGTGTGTGTGTGTGTGTGTGTGTGTGCGCGCGCCTGTGGTGGCGGCCGGGCCCCCGCGGCCCGGGGGCGGAGGGCAGGGGGGATCCGGAGGAGGAGGAGGATGAGGAGGAGGAGGCGGCGCGGCGGGGCCGGGGCGGCGCCGCTGTGAGGGGGGCGCCCCGCGGGGGGCAGGCCCCGGCCGCGCGGGGGGCAGCGGGAGCCGCCCCCGGGCCCCGCCGCCGCCTCACGGCCTCCGAAGGCGCCGCGGGGGGAGCCGCGGAGTGGGTTTGTTTCGGCTCCGTCACCCCCAGTAAAACCCGGCGGTGCCGGTTCCTGTCCGGGTGGTTTCCGCTCCTGGCAGAGCGGAGGGAGCGCGTGCTGCCCGTGGAAGGGCAGGAGAGCGCTGGCACCGCGGCGCTGCCCCCGCTGAACGAGCCCGCTGCCGGCCCGGGGATGCGAGCGCAGGTCTCGGCGGCCCTCAGCGTCAGGGTTCCCTTGGCTGGCTGCACGCGCGCTCGTTTCCTAACGCTCGGCTTCGCCGCTCTGTCTCACGCCGGTTCGCGTCTCAGAAGCGCTGATGGCTCTGGTTCTTTTTCCCCTAGGCAATCCGGATCACAGAGGGAGCCCGGGATATTTGGAGCCTTTTGGTGGTAGGGAGGAAGAACGGTGGAAGTCGACCTGCCGCAGTTGCTTCCTTTGAGAGCGGAGAAACACCGGACGCTGCTCGGGGATTATTTGTCCAAGTGCTTCCTCCTGCAAAGGTTTCTGAAGCAATCACTAGGCATCTGGGAAAGTGAATTGGAAATTTGAAGTCGTGAGCTTTCTAGAAGTGCACAGCACCTCACCCTCGGATGCTTTTGTCCGCATGGCATGGATACGCAGCTGAATTTGTCAAGTTTGGAATGCTTCGGCTGTCAAATAAAGTGCTTTTAGGTTTTTAGTTACCTTTTTTTTTCCAAGCAACGTTCTGTCTGAGTCACAGGCGTAACTGGTTTCGTGGACTGGCTCCAGGTTAAATGTAGCCTGAGTCACTGTGTAGACATTACTGAAAAGTTTCATGGCATATATTTTTACCCTTATTTTATTTTTTAGGTTTTCTGACTTAGCCTTTTGTCATGTTACATTGAGACATATTTTCTAAATGAAGAGTCTAACAGAAATTTGTTTATCATTTTTTCTTTTATATTTTATTTAATATTTTTGTTGGAAAATGTTGTTGCCAATAAGCAATATGGCGGTATCCAGATAGCTGTTGTTTACAAATGCCTCTGCTACCTGAAGCTAGGAAATGTTCCTCAGCTCAGATGTGAAATTCGGATTTTCAGCTTTACAGTTGGTGGCATAAACAGTGTATTTATTTCACCTGGAGCTGATGATTTCTATAGTGATATGTACATGGAATAGACAAGAGAAGAATCTTTCAGAGAAAAAACAAGCCTTTTAAGTCAGAGACTTGGAAAATTTCGGAAATAGCCTTGCAGAATCTATAAGCAAGAAGGATGGGTAGCTGATTCCTGTGAGGTCAAATCTATGTAAAACAGCTACAAATGTAGTATCAACAAGAATTTGGGATATTATCTCAAGGAAGACAAACTGGAAGAATACAAATCACACAGTGCTAACACCTTGTGCGGTCCTCTTGGATTAGGTAAGTATTGTAGTGTTCATAAGTCAATTTACACCAGAACATTTTGTCAGTAGAATGCTTAAATCAGTAACATCTATTGCCTGGAGGATGTAGTTTTTTTTTTTAGCGTTGAAATGAGCTTGCAGAATCTAACTTTTTTGTTAGATTAAAAACAACCAATTTGTTGTTTTTAATAATAAATGGAATATCTGCAAGGATTTGAAGAATGCATGCAATTCTACAAAGAGCAATTTCTAAGCAGGAGTGTGGTTTTTCTGGGAGACTTAAAAAAAACAACCCTTCCTTCCCCCCCCCCCCCAAAAAAAAAATTGTAGACTGAATCCATACGTAACTTACCCCTTGTATTAATGTTGTAAACTCAACAATGAGCTGTTATGCTTCTTGAACAAGACTGCTGGATGGCTTGTCTTTCCATTTTTGTTAGGCATGTTTGCAGCATGAGGGTACTGAGAGTGTAGCTTTGCTCTTTTGTTTCTTTCCACTGTTCTTTGTCATGTATGGAAGTCAGTTATTTATTACCAAAAGTTAATTTACTGTCTGTGCAAACTGGTGTTCTAATGCATGGATATTTTAAAGTTGCGTTCAGAGTAATTACCTGTTCTATAGTGGGAATGAGACTGGTTTGAAAGTATACTGTAATAATAAATGTGTTAGGGAAGGGTTCAAAACCAAAATATATTGGCTAGCTAACCGATATTACGTGTCATTTTTGGATGTACTGCTGCCCTCTTCCCTTGTAGTAGGTAAATGTTTCTCCATGTAGATAAAGTTTAAATCTGGAAATTAATATACGTTTACAATATTTTCTTTGCAGGTGTGCTTTCAGCTGAATTGCTACTGCCTCGAAGAAAATTAAGATGGACAGAACAACTTAATTCAAGAGTCAGTGGTAATTTTACTAAATACAATCCTCTCCCCTCCCTTGGGTTACTCAAAAAGCTTTAAATAATTAAAGCATTATTGGGTAGACTATAAACAGAGTGTCTGGTAAGGGGGATACATTTACCATAGCCACCACCTTTTCAAAATTTTTTCAAAGCTTCTGCAATACCGAAATGTTAGTAACACGGAGATGATAAGGAAAATTGGCCTCTATAACAGCATTACCAAGATATTTGGGAAGAAGCCTGGTAAAAAGTAATTTTAACCATGGGAAACTGTATCTCAGAATTGCTACAGTGGATTTTTCCCCTGTAACTTTCTATTGAAAGTTACAAATGAAAGACTGTCATCTAAATAGATATTTTTACATGACTTCTCAGGATCACTGAAATAGTTCTACTCTGCGAGTTGTCAGTTATCTAAATGTTGATCTAGCTTCAGTATTTTGCTGTCTGTGAATGGCCTTGCTGTTTTGTTATTTTAACTTCTATTTCAGTTTCGCTGTTAGGAAAACATGGAAACTGTAGATGATAAATAGGAGTCTTTCTGTAATCTCCTGTGGCTGTGGCTTGGGGCTTTTCTGCTTAGTGTGGCTGGGGCTTGAGTGAATGAACTGAACCACATCTAAAGGAACCAGAGCAACACAGAAGAGTTATCTTCATTCTTTTAGTTGGAGTAGTCTGTGTTTTGCTTGAAAACCATTTGGTGAATGGAAAGAATTCATGCATAAGTGGCCGTTTCATTAGATTTTGTCGTGCCCACAATGTAGTAATACAAGTACTTTTTCATAAATAATAGAAAAAGTGATGCCTATGTTATTTTTCAAGCTGTTTACTTTCAGTGATATGAGAAACTTACCTCTTGATGGGGAGATCTCACTGAAATTGAGGAGCTGCATCCCACCAGCTACTCTTGGAATCACATCTTTATCTCTACTCCCTCTTCTGGATGTTTAAAAAAGTTTTCCTTTCAGCTTTATTAAATTATCTCTTTCTTTACATCTTTCTGGCTGCTGGTAGGATTTTTTTTTTCCTTTTTAAAATGTTTGCACTTGGTAAGTGCAGTTGTTTGTCTAATTTGCATGCATATGTATTTGATGTAGATTTGCGTGTGTGCTTTATGGCTATGCCCTTGTATCCTGAGCAGAATTGATAGTTGGGTGAGGCGCACTGAGAATAAAATGCCTAGCGTGTTGGTTCACATCTATACCTTCTTTGGGCTTTTATTTGTATAGTGCTGACAGTCTGGTAAGTGGTTTGCAGACAAGTATGAAGATAAGGTCCTTGCCCCAGAGAGCTTATACGTTAAGCCTTGATGTAAACATAGCTTTTGTACTGGAATAACTGTCAGCAGCATAGCTCTTCCATGGTTACATTGCTTCTGGTGGATCCTAAAATGGGTAATTTGTGTTGAGAAATTGTTGTGAATGGAGTAGGTTGCTCTATGTGGGGAGAAAAAAAAAGCCACTAGTGGAAGCTTTTAAGTGTAAGCAGAGTTGAAACTTGCAGCAACGCTGAAGTGGAATTAAATATGTAAAATAGTATAGAGAAATTGTGCAGATACTTAGCTTTCTTAGTACTTCACAAGGTAATGTACTTTAGGTTCCTTTTTTCCTCCCTTCTACTGAGTTTCTTCTGTTTAAAATGCGTGGATAACGCAGTTTGACAGTAATACTTCATCGAGGACTTCTGGGGAAGTTGCTCAAATTTCTTTTAGTACTAGTAGTAAAATTTATCCTACAAGGAGGACTATATGCAGAACTGATTAAAGACAAACTTGAATGAGACTTGGCACACTTTCTGTTTTGGTTTTGTAACTGTGTTTTCGAGCAGTAGCATTACACACTGACTGAAGACAATGCTGTATGTCCTGCTACCAACTCTTCCCTGATCATTTATTTATTTATTTTTTTTCTTGAGGTAAGCATACTCTGTGAAAGAGCTGAAATATATAGATGTTTTTTTTCTGCTTTATATGCTAGGGATATATTTGAAAACTGCCATCTTTTATAACTGCTTTTTCTTCAGATTGCTCATGAAGACTCCAAAGTGTGAAAACATTCCCAGTGATTTTGTTATAATGTATTCTGAACTGAAGGGCAATGTTACTGCACTGACACTTCAGCTTTTGGACTCTGAACCTTGCAGAGGGCAAGAAGGTCAATGACTGTCTAGAGTTCCACTAAATGGTACTGCAAGTGTAGGATTTCGAGCAGAAAGAACCTTGTAGTTTACCTTCAAATAAGCAGGTATTCTATGCTACAAAATTATTTTTTTGTTTTTAGATTTAGGTTTTGGTACAGTCTGAGAAGGAAAAGCCTTTTTTTTTTTTTTCATTAAAAGTAGGGATCAAGACATTCTAACCTTTCTTATGAACTTGTCTCTTTCTAAAATATCTCCTAAAAGATGTTTTGAATCCTGGTACACTAATACGTTATTCCCGGGAGTGGCCTAAGCCCTGTTACTCGTAAACCATATCTATGTAGAGAAAGAAGACAATACAGAGCAGTAGTTGGGATTTTTAGAACATCTACTAGTTGTTGTCTACTAACATTCTAGGTCCTTGTGCTAAACAAGAGCAGTAAGCACTCTTCACTTGAGTCATTCTCACATAAGGAACTTGGGCCCTAAGTTGACACGAAGATGTGTTTTTCTTGTTTTGTTTGTTTTTGCCAAGTCACTGTAATGTTAGGTCTTCGGGGGCTGTATTTTTTCTAGAGAATGTGTTAGCTTAGATGATGAAAAAAATGGACCGATACAGTTTGACACCATACAATTTTAATACCTTGGTGTGTCTTAAGAGTTCTGGAGGTGTTTAAGTCTGACAGAGGATTTCATCCTATTCCCAGCACAGAAAACCTTGCTTACTCTGTTTTGTCTGTGTCTGTACATCTGTGTGGAGAGAAAATGAGGGAAAATAATCTTTTGTTCAAATAGTTATGCTTTTGCAGCAATTTGTGATCAGTAGAAATATTTCAATTTTCAAAAACTGTAAAGCTTTTATTATAGTTTGAATATTCTTTTATTAATGTACAGATTTTGGGTAGCAAAATAAGTTGAAATTAGCTTGTTTCTCATTGTTCATACTAAATAAATGACAGTGTAAGAAACTTCTCTGATAAGCTGCCTCTGAAAAGGGAATAAAAATTGAGATATATAGGGTTTAAGCAAAAGTACTGTTTAAAGCTTCCACGTGTCTTTAAATTAGCACTATTTTGACTGGGGATAACAGGGAAGGATATGTTATCACCGGAAACTTTCTGTTTAAAAGAAAATGTGGTTTTGTAGCAGAAGAAGTTTTGACTTACTTGTCTGCTTAATTAAGAAAAATCCTGAATAATTCAGTTTACGAAGAACAGAGGCTGTGTAAGTCAGGTGGTTAGGACTGTGTAGTTACATGGTTAGGATATGTAGTATCCTTGCCTGATTGAGAGAACAATTGTGTAGTTGTTCTATGGCTAATGTATCAGGCACATGAAATGTTTGAAGCTGGCCCGAGATGGGAGAACTGTAGGGTCAATTTATTCTGTAGTTTGGTTATTTCAGAGTTGCTCTGCCTTGTCTTCTGCTTCTCCAGAAAGCTCTTTGACCTTGGCTTTCTCTTTTTGTTGTCATGAAATGCAGTAAGTTGATGCTTGACATCTCTGATAGTATGAACATTGTTTTAATTCTGCCATAGAAAATAGTGTGCTTCCCTCTTCCTTCTTCCTGCCGATGATCAGTCTCTTCTAAGATATCATGTAGACTTTCTTATTGGTCCCCTATGAAACTCATATACACTTGGTTTTGCCTTCTTGACGTAGTAAGAAGGATTTGATATACTTGCTGTAGGTTATTACCAAGGAAGCAAAACAGCAGCAGTAGCGACAAACTTGAGGCAGTGAATAATATATAACTATTTTTTTACATTGTCATAATAACACTATAGTACACTTTAATGCTGGTGGCTTACAACCTTCTTTTACCCCATTTATAAATATATTATAATTACTGTGACAAGATGAGGGTGGATTATCAAAGAAGTTTATAGCAGAGGGGTGGAGTTAATGTTCCCACACATGGTTTGTGGTGTGCTGTACTTAAGGTAATAATAATCTGTGAGGCAGTACGTAAAAGATCGCAGGGTATGTGCTACTTAGATACGTGTACATGTTAATTTTAATTTTTTCTGAAAACTATATATGTGTATATACATGCACACACTTTTAACTTTTATTCTGTTTGTGGATTTCTCTATGCAAATCAGCAGACAAATTCTAAAGTGGTCTTCAGGGAGCATCAGAAAACTTAAACTTGTTTCTTCCTTTATAATCTAACTTTGGTAATTCATGGCTGAATTTTTTGTTGTTGTTGTTACTGACTTTATTATTCCACTCACAAGCTTCAAGCATTTTTACCTATTTGAGTTTATAATTTCATTTTGTTATAATCTTCTAGCAATCTCTGCAATACGCTGTGTCACAGAAACTGTTTTATGTAAAGTAATTTAGGCTATCCTTGGAGCATGAGAAGTAGAGAAGCTGAGAATGCCTAACTTTTCTCCTTGTATCTAGTTTCTGGTGAGATGGTTTCATCTGTCAGCTTTTTTCCTAATTTTTAGCATTAATGTAAAAATTTGTTTTCCTATAAAATTTTAGATGACTTTATTTAAGTAGGCTGTATTTAATACGATAAATCCTTGATGGTTAACAGCGTACAATCTTTCAGTAAATCAGATTTTTAGATTCTGGGGTTTGAGCTATTTTGCTATCGTTCTGAACAGCTTTTTTCTTACTGTAGTGATGCCACTGGTTTTATCTGTCTCTTCCTGCTAGGACATGATGAAAAAGCAAAGCTGTTTTTATTCATTCTGGTAGTTGAGACAACTAGTGTTGCTGTGGGCTCAAATGTTTCGTATGCTGACTGGAGATACCTCCCTCCAGCTGGACCTCTTCAGCACTAGTGGGACTGTCTTTCCTCTGCCTACTGAGTACTGGTTAGACAAGTTAAACAACAAGCTCTTACGGGGCATGGGTGGGGACAGTCTCTGATCTCATGTCCTTGTCATCTTTAAGTTCTGCTGTGCTTTTTTCTCCGCCCTCAGTGGAGGAGGATTGGGTTAGGAAACACTTTAACAAGATTCACTGAAGTGCTTGGGGCCTGACCAGGTGCACCCACAAGTGCTGAGGGAGCAAGGCCCTTCAGTGGTCATCTCTGAAAAGTCATGGTGATTGTGAGAGGTTCTAGAAGAGATGGAACGTTAATTCCTCTCATCAGAAAGAGGATCCAGGGAGCCAGTACTATTTAACACCATTAATGATGTGGGTGATGAGGCAGAGTTTATTCTCAGCAAATTTGCAGATGATATAAAGCTGGGAGGAGTGGCTGTTACACTAGCTGTTTGGACAAGCTGGAGAATTGGAGAGAGAGAGGATCCTTGTGAAGTTCAGCAAAGGGAAAATGCAAAGTTCTGCATGTGGGGAGGAGTAACCATGCATGCTGATACATGCTGGGGATTTGATAAGCAGTTTTATAGAGAAGGATGTGGGGACACTGGTGGGCAGCAAGCTGATTATTAGCCATCAGTGGGTCCTTGCAACAGCAAAGGCCAACAGCGTGCAGGGCTGTTTTAGGAGGAGCACTGGCAGCAAGTCAAGGGAGGTGATCGTTTCCCTCGACACTGCACTCTCTGGTGAGGCCACACGTGGAGCACTGTGTCCAGTTTTCGGCTCCCTGGTACAAGAAGGACATGCACTTACTGGAGGGAATCTGGCAAAGTGCCACAAGGATGATGAAGGGACTGCAGCGTCTTTCATATGGGGAGATGCTGACAGAGCTGGGACAGTTCGGCCTGTAGGAGAGAGGCTCGGGGGGATCTTATCCATGTGCGTAACAACTGATGGGAGTGAATGAAGAAAGGGGAGCCAGGTTTATCTCCACTGTGCCATGACAGAAAGAGAAGCAAAAAGGACAAGTAAAACACATGAATTCAGTCTGAACAGAAGAAAAAACTTTGAGGATGGTCAGACACTGGAACAAGTTGTACAGAGAGGTGGTGTAGACCCAGTCTATGGATGTATTCAAAACCTAACTGGATGTGGTTCTGTTTTTGAAGACGTGTGTAAACTGAAGTTGCAGGATAAAACATTTTGATATTCTAAGGAAGTACAACTCGATCATTCTTTCAGAACTCTGAATGATGTTTTATCTTTTCCAGAAGATACTTCCTAGATTCACAACTAGTAAGCCATCAAACTCTTGTTCTTCCATGTAAAATTTGTGAGGATGCCAACAAGGAGGAGGACTTTATCTTTGTTAATGCTATTGGAAAGACTGGAGGCTGCTGAGACAGGCGTTAAGACAGCATACTGTCAAAAGGTTGTTACATGATAGCAATGTTTCATTACAGGACAATGCTTGAAATTCGTAACTGTGTCTGATAAACCAAAGAGTTGCTTTTCATTGCTAGAACACCTCTAGTGCGTAAGGGGTGTGGACCTTGGAAAACAAAAGGTAGCATTACATGTTTTAAAGCTTTGTTCCAGTGAGTCACAAAACTGTTACAGTTTAATGCATTTAAAATGAGATACTATGTAGTTTGTCTTGCTCTCTTATGAGAAACTTAAACCATTGAAAAAAATGAAAATAGCTTCAAAACCTAGTAGCAGTGAAGTGAGTAGATACTATGTTACTTTCTACTGTCTTTTCAGGATTTTGTAGTTTAAAAATCGTGCTTATTTTTTCTGTTTTGGCCTGTTCAACAAAAGATAGAAACATGGTATCTTTGTAAGTTGAAGCAGTCGAAGAATGCTTCAATTACAGCTGCTTCCCCTGCTATTTGCGCCTGCAGTGTCCCAGAGGATCATTTCTCCCCGACTCCTCACCCCTCACTGTTTGCAGGCTCCCACGTCCCCATACGTAGCCAGTACTGATTGCCTGAGAGGAGTTTTCATGGGAGTCACTTTTCCAATGCCTGAGCTGTATTACACACTTCAGAGATGCCATTTGGCTGTTTGGGATGTGTTATAAGTAGACAAACAGGGAGGAAATATTTCTGTTGCTACAAAGAGCTGATGAATGGAAGTGAAGCTTGAAGAAACTCTGGATAAAAGATCATCTTCAGAGTGGGAGTGATCACTTTAATTTTTATCTAACTATAACCATTAATTTTCTCCAGACTTCAGTTTCCTTTGTTTTCCTGATATTTTTAATGCCAGATTGGAGGTGATTGTAAAGAAAATAACTCTCTCTCAACTGTATTAGCAGGTGCAGTGCTATACGTTTTTGTATGGGTTTCTAATACATGGAGGAAGTCAGACTAGATTGTAAATTGTGGAATCAAATACTAGAGTATTTGTTTTGGAGACTTGTCTTTTAATTTAAAGTTTTTTTACTTTTAATTGTTTCTAGCCTTTACTAGGTCTGATTGCATGCCTTACCCTTTTGTTCCATGGCTTTTGTTAGCAAAACTGCTTCCTGGTTTATCTCTGCAGCCAAGTCATCTGTAAATTCACCTGATTGTGCCTGTAGTGACTCTACAGTTACTTTGTAATGAGTCAGCTGTGTGTCTGCACTGTACACCCATTTTTGACGTGCTGTGCAGAGATGGGAGCTGGGCTAACAGATGCTTGCCAGGGCTGAGCACCATGCTTAGCCTATAGCATTCTTATGCTTCACAGTTAGAAGCAACTGCCACATATTGCCAGTCTGCCTGCCCGTTTAGTGAAATCCTTCGGGAGTGAAGGAGGGCAAAATCTCTAACCAACGTAGTTCTCATGGCAGGAGTCTCTAATTTAGGACAAATGGTTTGAGAATGAGTGAGCATCCTATGTTTTTTTTTCCACTTCCTGGTAAGCCCAGGGGGGTGGGGGAGAGATATGTATTTTTTTTTTTTTGACTGCAAGAAACTATGCAAATTTTATTAGAATATGAGAGTCGATATTAAACCTGAGATGTATTCCATAGCACTGTTTTGGGTAGTTTGTTCATGCGGATCTCCTTGGTCTATTTTCGTCTAATCACAGAATATCCTGAGTTGGAAAGGACCCACATGGATCATGAGTCCAACTCATGACCCGCACAGGACCACCCAAAAATCAGACCAGATGTCTGAGAGCGTTGTTCAAACACTTCTTGAACTCCAGCAGCTCAGGACTGTGACCGCTGCCCTGGGGAGCGTGTCCCAGTGCCCAGCCACCCTCTGGGTGCAGAACCTTTCCCTAAACCCCAGGCTGAATCTCCCCTGTCCCAGCTCCATGCCATTCCCTTGGGTCCCGTCACTGTCCCCAGGGAGACCTTTTGTGTCCCTATTTTATGTGCTGACTGCTTGGAGGTTTTTAGCTAACAAGCATTGCGGACAAAAGTTAAAAGTTAGATGTTTTGGCTATGGCATAGTTTTTCCCATTAACAACAAATTAAAGGTTGTATATAATGTGAAAATTGTAATATAGAATGAAACTTAAGAATTTTGTATATTAATCTGAAAGTTCACGGATACAGGCTGTCTTTTCCTTTTGTACTATGATGAATTCTATTTTATCGCAGGAAAAAAAAGCAGATTCTTTTCATACATTGGTCCCACTGTGGTTTTCACATTTAGAAAGACTGTTTTCTAAACACCGTTGATTCAAAGTAGAATTTTCAGAGGGGAAAGAGGAAAAATCTTTCTGGGGGATCTGTAGTCTCATGTGGTTACCACCTGAGGAGGAAAAAACTGGCTTAATTATTACAGTGTTATATTTGTGTACACACATTGTGTAATTAAACAGTTTAACATACACCAGTTTCTGACTTCTAAGCATAATGGGAACTGGCAGGTTCAAATATTTGTTTAAAGTCTTAAAGATGTTCCAGAATCTTGTTCTTCTGACCTTCAGAACTCTTTTTCCACCCTAAATCTATCATGACTGGTATCTTCTTGTATTCTCATGGTGTTTGGGATTAAAACGCCTTTTTTTTTTCTCAGTGGAATTTACTCCTCAGATGTTTATGACCAGGGTTATGACCAGTTTTAGGTCCTCATTTTGTGAGGCAAAGCAAGTCAAGAAGTTTTCTTAGAGACTTGTCCATGAATACTGAAGTCATTTGTACTCCGTAAAGTTTTGAATTTCTGTGATGGTATTCCAAATGTGGTCTTGCATTTTGTTCTGTGATGATTTAAAAAAGAAAAAAATGATAGTGTAGAGAAGGCTGACTATACTGTTTAAGGCTTGATTCTTCCATTTAATGCAGTAAGCAGAAACTAATCTAATGATATCTCTTTTAGTTCCATCTTTTGATTTTTTTTTCCTAGTACAGAATTTTGGGAGTTGACTTGATGATTTTCTTAGTCTTTTCACAGAAGTCTTGACTTCTGGTTCGTGCAGCTGCTTTAAGCTTCCCTTTTCTCAATCTGCAACTTCTTTTTCTAAAAAACTTTCTTTTTCTAGAGGCAATATACGAAGCTTTCCCAGATACTCTTGAGATAGGACAAATCAGTTTGTATAAAAAATGAGTTTTTCCAGCTCCTTTAAAATTGGAGTAAAATAGGTTGTCACAAAGGACCCTATCAACTCAACTGTAAAAAACCAAACCAAAAACAAACAACAACAACAACAAGCCCCCTACAGCTTTTTTGAGTATTTGTTGATTGTACTTGATGCAGTCTTCTCATTTCATCTGCTAACGTGGATCAAAGTGGGTGACTGTGTTAGCTTTATGACAAATCTCTTCACTGTATTCACTGTACCTTCTTTGGAACTAGCTGCTCATTATTGCTTTGAATTCACTGCCTTATCTTTGGTGATCTGACTTCAAAAAAAAAAAAACAGCAATAGAATTAAATTTGATGTAATTAAATACTGGAATAATTGTTGCATGTTACCTAAAACAGACTTTTCCCAGATGGATCCACAAGAAGCAAAATAGAAGAACTTTTTTTTTCTGCAATCTGTTCTGCTGT
Organism: Anser anser; assembly: GCF_964211835.1. Lineage (NCBI taxonomy): Eukaryota > Metazoa > Chordata > Aves > Anseriformes > Anatidae > Anser > Anser anser. The sequence goes on along the minus strand of NC_139723.1, from coordinate 68,533,659 downwards.
CCACATACACAGCAAAACAAATCTTGCAAAGACTTGCATCTAAATTTATGGGCTGACAAAGGAAGGCTTTTTTTCTGAAGTCACTATGCACTACTTGAATCAGACATCAAAAGTGTTGCTGACATGAGTCTGAATATTGTGAGCAGTCTGATTAAAGAAACTTACATGCATTTGAATAGTAAGAGTATGAGGATAGCAGTACGTCAGTGTCTTTTTCTAGCCTTTTTAGAACTGCGCAGCTCTGTATCAATGATAGACAACACAAGCAAAGTTAGCATTTATGATACTTCTATTAATGGCAGGTATGTTTTGAGTTTGTGCTATGACAGAACGATGAATTCATCATTGTGATAAATTTTGGGCCTAATCATCTGTTACCAAGAGAGCTTCTGAAGGCATTGGAATCGCTGCGTTTAGATCCATGGAGCTTACCTCAATACACTTACTTCTGATAGCTGTCTTAATGTTGAGTACAAAGCTGTTTTATCAGTGTTAATGAACAGGGGTTGATCTGTTGTGTCGTGTGTACGTGATAAGAGAAGTCTTGCTAGCAGACAAATGAGTTCTTCATGGTCTGTCGGTGTAATTAAAGCAGGTTCTAGTTAATGCTTGTATGAGTGCCTACTGTTTATTTTCATTCTTTTCAGATTCTTAATGTGAATTTTCGGTTGAAACTGGGACAGTCATGTATTTCTGAAAGGCAGATTTATTATTTTAAAATGAGTTGATTATACGTGCTACCTATTTGCCTTAGAGGCTGTTCAGTCTCTGCAGAGGCAGATCTTGTTGGATGTTAAGCTGGATGGATATATCAAGTGACTTTCTAAATAGATGTCTTCAGTATTTTTATTAATATTTGCAATAATGAAATAAAGTATATGGCTATTAAATTTGAAGGTAGTACAAACTGAATAGAGGCTCCAATTGCTTTGGAAGATACAGAACGGAGAAATGGCTCTGAACACTGGATAGCTTAAGAAGTAATGGGCTTGAATAGAAGGGGAAAAAAACACCTTAGGACAAATCTTGTAGAAAATATGACCTTTCAAAAATAATCCAAGAGCAGCTCAATACTGGGATGTGTTGCAGAAGAAAGTAGTAGTCTTGGTTGTTGGTGCAACTTGATTTGAAAGCAATCAAAAATCAAACTCATGTTCAACAATCAAACAGAGCATAAATGGTTTAAGTGTACCAGTCCTGCCTGCCAACAGAGTAGTCTTCCGTTCTCCCTTTGTGATCTGTTTTCAGTTTAACAAAAGTATATTCCTGAGAATGAAGAGTACTGTAGAACTGTTGCGTATTTGCCAGATCATCAAAACAGAGCTCATGCTTGTAATGATTTTTTTTTTTTTTTGGTATTAAAATACATTCTAGGACAAGTTTGTTGGCAACATTAGAAAGGTAGCAACTGTTAGAATTTGATGAAGTGTGGTTAAACATGGGGATTGACAGCTTGAAGCTGGGTGGGCTGTGCACTCCACAATGTAGCTTAAAAGAAAATATATTAATATCTATCCTTTCCTGATCTGCTGTTTGTTTGCCAATTTAGTTATGGATAGGGTATTTGTGCCTATTGGAAAATTGTGACTAAACTTGTTTCTCTATAATTTTGCTGTACTATGGGAGAAAGGGATTGGCTCATCTGACTTAGTGGCACTAACGAAAACCTATTTAGAGCTTTAACTGAACATTGGTAAGATTTGAATCTGCTTCCAGAACAATTTTTTGTGGGAAGAAACTGCTTTGCCCACAGTTTTCCAATACTACCATTGTGGTTTAAAAATATTTTCTAGTCCTGGGGTAGTTGGTGAACACCAAGTCTCAACTCAGCCCGTGTGATTGAGCAAAAGATAAAAGCTGGGAATGCTAGTGAATTAAAGCACAAACTCTCTTCATGGCAGTTGGGTAAATAGTAATGTTTATCTTATCCTCGACTAGTTTTCTAAAAACAGTAAAAATAATTTATTAAGAAATCACATTGTTAGTGCCCTTGTCCCATTCCTAATGTCTGGTTCACCAATAACTTGGTAATACTTCATGGATCCTTTCATATGTTCTTATGTGGTTTGTACTGAATCTGTCTGGTTTTTAGACTGTAAGTGCTTTGGTCTGAAGATTATTTTGTTGTTGTGTTGATCTTCCAGTACTGACACCTCTTTGCTCCTTTCTAAAGATTTCATGATTCTCCATCCTGGAGTGGGGAACTGTATCCGAGGGAAGGAGGGGAATCTTTTTTTTTTTTTTCCTTCTTAGTCAGTTCACATTTAACTTGCTGTTACTTAATTTAGCATCTCTTGCTGGCTTATATGGTAAAACTTACATCCTTTTCCCTTTCTCTATCAATACTGAACATGATTAATCAGCAAAAGTTCCTAACAGGAACTTGGTTCCTGTTTAAGAAAAAAAAAAAGAGAAGCTATTTTGATTATGGTTCTGTGACTCTAGAACTTCCTTTGTTATATTCCAGGCTGTCATAATTGGATTCTTTAGATTTTTTTTTTCTGGAATTTCTGTTGAGGTTAATTTAGAAAAGCATGTTAGATGATGTCAGCACACTAACTTACAACAAGTTATTTGGGTGACATGTACTTCTAAACTTGTCTTTATTGAATTCCAGCTGATTAGGTGCATCTTACCTCATAATTTAACTCTGGTATCATAGGTACCTACAAAACCTTTTGTGTGAACTCCTAGCATAAAAAAGAAGCAGCAACTCAATTAAGCAGTGCAGATTAACACTTAGAAATCTGCTAAGCTTCTTTTTAGTTTTTGGAATGTTCTCTTCTTTCACTGGAAGTTTGCGATAGCCCAATTCAGGCCAGAATGCGACAATAATTATTAGTTATGAAGTTCAGATTCCACAGCTCTTACTAAAACTTACTCAAATTATAGCATTTTTAGATTAAAGAGACCCACATCTGTGCATACTGACTAACAAATCTGCACTCTCTTGTTCAGAGACGTGGAATACTTGTTTTTGCTTCCCTATGACATGCACTTGGATGTTTATTTTTTTTGCCAGCTGAATTTCTAATAATGCATATTATCACGCTTAAAATATATTTGAATCACTGACAGTTTTGCAGTATCTAGCTGCAGAGCATGATTCACATAACCTTATAGTCCATGCAGTGTTTCATCCATTTCTTTCCTTTTAGTGCTATAGTTCAGCTTTAAGTAATATAGTTTGTATTATCTTGCATTCTCTTGCTTCCTGAGAGATGTTTGCCTGCCTGTGAGGAGAACAAGGGGCAGAAAAAGTACTCTTGGGCTTTGCCTTAAGCCATTACCTTCTCTTGCCCATTTTCAAACTAGAAAATTTTACTGGATTTTGGCAGTATTCTGGATACTTAGGCTCTGTTTACATTCAATCTGGAGAAAATTAAGGATTCTTGCTGGCTCTAACTATCTAGTCTTTTCATGAGGAACCCTAATATGGCCTCTGAGGTTAACTTTGATGGGCTAATTTGAAAAATCAGCTTCTAGGAAGCTGATGAAATGGTTCCTGCAGTCCATTCTGGACAGTAACAGAAAATATTTCAACGCAATAATTTTGACGTTTCTGATCAGACCTTACACAAGATGCTTCATCCCATCTGTAAAAGGAAACGGAGGAATGAATGTTACAGTTTTATTTCCATGATCCTTGGGAAATACTTGATTAGTGTGACACTTCTGTAATAAAAGAACAAATGTGATGCCATGATGAGATAAGGCTAGTTAGATTTCAAACCATATCTGTTTGAGAAGGCAGTACCAGAAAACAGAAGGGAAGTAATGATGAAAACACCACAAGTGTAATATTTTTGTAAGTTAAACATCTGAAAAGTACTCATTTCTCATTTTTCCAATTGCAGGGACTTGCCATGAGGTGCTGAAGCCTTGTTTCATTGATTCGGAGAGACTGGACCTAAATGGCGCAGCATGACTTTGCTCCAGCCTGGCTTAATTTTCCTACTCCGCCATCGTCAACAAAGGTACGTTCTTTGCTGTTCTTCTGATCAGTCAGTTTCACTATTAGAGAAGTCTAAATGTCATAACCTTAATTACAGTAAAAATACATATATGTTTTTGAATGTGAGAAGGGTGATAATAAGATACCTACCAAGTCTCGGTCATGATGTAAATAGTTGAACCTTGATTCTCAAGCTCCTATCTTCAGCAGGGGTTTCTGCTTTAACAGCTGAGTTGAAGGAAGGAAGCACCTGGACACACTGTCAGAACTGTTGTTGGATTAAAACTTCCTCCATAGGTAGTTTAAAATAAGAAACTGAGACTGAGGTGTGTGCTTGATGGTGTTCTTGCTTCTGATTTTGCTTTGTGTCTTACACGTTTTAGAGAATGCTTTTTCGTACTGCATCATCCAAGTGATTAAAAAAAAGTGCTTTTGAAATAGGCTTTCTGAAATGTCTCCTTGGTTGGTGGTGGTAATGTGTGGTGCTTTCAAATAGTTGTGCATCCTCACTGCGGTTGTTCAATCGAGACTGCGATTACTCAGTTTATGAAATGGAATAGTTTGCTTAAGAACAAGAAATAGCACAGAATCATAGAATCATTAGGGTTGGAAAAGACCTTCAAGATCATCTGGTCCAACCATCCCCCTACCACCAATGTCACCCACTAAACCACGTCCCTAAGCATCGTGTCCAAACTTCTCTTAAACACGCCCAGGGACAGTTACTCTAGTGCCTCCCTGGGCAACCCGTTCCAATGCCTGACTGCTCTTTCTGAGAAGAAATGTCTCCTAATTTCCATCCTAAACCTTTCCCCTGGTTCAACTTGAGGCCATTCCCTCTAGTCCTATCACTAGTTATCTGCAAGAAGAGGCTGACCCCCAGCTCCCCACACCTTCCTTTCAGGTAGCTGTAGAGAGCAGTAAGGTCTCCCCTGAGCCTCCTCTTCTCCAGACTAAACAACCCCAGTTCCCTCAGCCGCTCCCCACAGGACTTGTGTTCCAGGCCCTTCACCAGCTTCGTAGCCCTGCTCTGGACACGTTCCAGGGCCTCAATGTCCTTCCTGTAGTGAGGGGCCCAAAGCTGAACATGGTACACGAGGGGCGGCCTCACCAGAGGTGAGTACAGGGGGACGATCACCTCCCTGGTCCTGCTGGCTACACTATTCCTGATACAAGCCAGGATGCCATTGGCCTTCTTGGCCACCTGGGCACACTGCCGGCTCATGTTCAGGTGACCATCTATCAGCACCCCCAGTTCCTTTTCCGCTGCACAGCTTTCCAGCCACTCTGCCCCAAGCCTGTAGCGCTGCATGGGGTTGTTGTGGCCAAAGTGCAGGACCCAGCAGTTATCCATGTTGAACCTCATCCCACTGGCCTCTGCCCATCGACCCATCCTGTCCAGGTCCCTCTGCAGGGCCTTCCTACCCTCCGGCAGATCGACATTTCCCCTCAACTTGGTGTCATCTGCAGACTTAATGAAGGTGCACTCAATTCCCTCATCCATATCATCAATAAAGATATTAAAGAGGATGAGCCCCAACACTGACCCCTGGGGAATACCACTGGTGACAGTTGAACCCATTGTGATTTCTAGGGTTTCTTGAATATGACTATCTTATAAAATGTTTCTTTTTCTGTCATATCCTCCTATTCTTTCTTAGTGTATGTGAATGTAGAAGTAGAGGCAGCACTGGATATTTCAAATTCATATCATCTGTTTAATTTCCCAATTTATCTGTTTACCTTCTTTGTTCTCATATTCTTGAATGCAATGTCCTTATCAACAACTATGAGAGTGACGTTGCTTGCATGTACTTAAACTTCTTGCTGTCTTTCATGTCCATGGAGAATATTTAGCCTTTATAAAATTTGGAAATAGGCTTGTGTGATTGTTCAATGCACAGTCAGCAGTCAGTATGAGTAGCCTACGTTGTTTTACTTTTGTATCTACACACAGATGCACGCATGCATTTTTTTATTGAGGTCATTCAACGTCCTGATTCATCTTATGACCTTTTTATCTTCCTTTTATGCTGAACTAGCTGGCTTCTTTGTTTAGGATAGTCTATCAGCAACTGTCAGTTGCTGTTAAGAGACAGCCTTATCTGATTCCAGACAGTTCCTGAGATCTGTTTGATTTTATTATGCTTGATTTCTGAAATACTCGATTTTTTGTGACCTGCTCTTTCCAATTTAATGTTTTCAACAGGAATAGTAATCGGAGTTTAGTTTAATATAGTGTCACAATTACAAAAGTTTTGCTCCACATATTCCAAGAATCTGCTGGAAGAGATTTACCTGCATACTTAAAATGCCAATACAGCAGGATAAAAGTAAGTTCCAGCAGTATTCAAATGTATTTGAGGTGTGGGTTGTTTTTTGTCACCTCCTTCCTGAATAGTAGGAAGTTTCATTGCAAGCATCTGTTGTGGATTCTGTTCTCTTCCATGAGTTTTTGCCTGAAGGAGATTAGATAAGCTTCCTTTTATCTCTTCCAAAAACTTTGTAGCTATTACAGTCCTTGTGCTTCGTTGTCTGTATTGCAGCTTATTTGCTTCCATTACCTCTTCCTTCAGTTATGAGCGCTTTGTGATACACGGCCCATTTGGATATTAAACACTTGAACAGTCTTTTTGGCCCTACTGACATATAATAGTTCATAACTTACATCACAAGGCTTGTTCTGTCATTCCTCTACAAGAAAGATCTCAAATATTGTGGCCCCCTGCCTAGCCTTCCCTCCTCCCACAGCAGTTTCTAGAATGTTTGTTTCTGCTTCATGTTACCTGAATGAGGCAGTTGAAGAGAAGAACAGATAAAAGGGATGGAGATGAAGAGGAAGGATAGGATGAAGAAGGGAAGGAGTCTCATGCAGAATGAAGCTGGGATAAGGCTGTGTTATGAACAGCATTTAGAACTGAAAAGGAGAAACTAAACTTGTTTCACTGAGAAGGCACTTTGAGGAACTGTATCTTCAGGATTTTGATTTCCTGTCCATGCTGGATAGCTGGGGCTTTCCCTCACACAGGTAAAAGATAGTATTAGAAAAACGTGATGGAACAGGAATGAGCTTTCTTAATGTGACTGACTATATGATATCTTGATTGAAATCCACCTCATCTGTTGCTGCTGATTTCCATTTAAGAATAAGCTTTTATATCATCTCCCTGTCATTTACATAGCAAAGTCCACTTAGCTGGGTAGCCGCTGCTGAGCAGCCTTATTTCAGGTCTGGAATTAATATATTTGCATCAGTGCAGTACTGTAATTGGGCAAATGTGAAGCCATCGTGGGATATGGACAAACGATTTCTGAAAGGATTTCTGTAAAATGTATATGGAGCAATTGCAGACAGACTGGTAAAGTCAATAGTTTTTGCAAGGTTACTGTCACTTCATGTTAAGCAATAAGGGTTCTTATACTTCAGAAATCTGTTTTGGTTTGTTTCTTGGCTGGCTGAATAAAGTCAGATAACTTCTCAACTTCTAGAAATTGCCAATAGATTTCCTGTTGATTACAAAGCTTACTGTCATCTTTGCCATGAGAGGCTTGATAGACTAATACCTCCATCATGTGGGGAAAAAACGAACTGCATGATCTTTGAAAATGACTTAGTAACTTTAGATATATCAAGTACAACTTACGTTTTGTGAAAGTGTGATTGTTCTTCAAAGTTACTCAAAAAATGAATCTCCAAAGGCAATATTAGAAGGTTGTCATATGTATATGAACACACAAAGCTGCCTTCTAAAATTACACCTATAATCAGAAAATCTGAAGCTTTCTTAAATTTTTGGTGGCTTAATCAAAGCTTGTTTGTAAGGAATTGATATTGAGGTTCCTTATAATAATATCTCAAATATTTAAATCTCAAATCTTTTGACAGTTTCTTATAGCTTTCTGTTTTTTCCATCCTCTCCAAGTTCTCAAGGAAATAGTTCTCTTCCCAGGTCTCAAATTGAGAGGGAAATCGCTTTTCGTTTGACTTCTGTACAATTTGATAGTATGTGCTTTTTATTTTAAACATCTCTTGCTTACTCAAATTACACAGAAGCAGTGGATTTTGAACAGCACCTTGAGCACTGCTGAAGGCATTATTATGATTGTTATTAAGATTGTCATAAGAACCTAGGGATTGTTTTTTGTGTGCTTTTGATGGGGGTGGTGGTGGAAGACTGATTGTCTTCAACGTATTTTCCAAAGTGGTTAAGTCTCTTACCGTGACTTACCTTTTCTTTTTGTACTCACTCTGATCAGAATCAAATATTAATATAGCTTGTTAAGATGTTACTGGATAATAACCATTGAAATTAAACTTGTGGCTTTCATTTTCAGGCATGCATCATTCATGCTTACATTAGAATGATGTTTTCAAGGTTTGAAAAATTAATTGTTAAAGTTGCATACCATCTCTAGATGGTGCATTAGCTTGGGAAAATTCGTGGGTTAATAGCAACAAACACAACAAATAAATACATGTGAAGTACCTACCTGAACACATATCAATGCCAAAAAGCATTCTGACTGATAAACTGGCCGGAATCAAACCCCAAATTGAAGAGCTGTAGTTGCTATTAATCTAAATTTTGCAGTGTCAGTGTTAATGGTACTTGGTTCTGGGCTGTGCGGATTTCAAACTTTGCAATAGATTATCATCTGAGCCTCACCTTTGAGATGGTCAGGTCTCTAAAACTAAGTTTCACGTGGCATTTAGCATATGACAAACTTAGGGTATTTTTGGTTAAAGATAAAATCTATGGAGTTTGGGAAATTGCTTATCATGGTGAGAACCTCTTGCCTTTTTCATAGCCTTGCAGATTATGCTTAGCCTTGTTTTTTATTTTGTGTCTCCTCCTCATGTCCTTTTATTTCTTCAGCACCAGCCTTCCATACAATCTCTTCTAAGGTGATGCTCAATTAGCCTTAGTTCCTTAGGCTACAGGTTAAAAGTTGTGGTGTTTGCCTTCCAGCCTTCTAAACTATGATTTATTGTCCTTTCTTACCATTTTTATATTTTTCCCGTGCTGCAACACATACCGCTTGTCTTCATCTTGCTGCCAAAACAAAATAAAAAGTTGGCTTTTTTTGCCCTGTGTCACAAACATTGTCTTCAGCATTGTTTCAGTGTCCTTGGAGTGGAATATAGAGCTTCCAGTTCTACTGGCATGAAGGTGGTAGACATAACTCTGAACATATGCATACTTGACAATTGCTGTATTGTCTGCCATACTATGTGTTACAGCTCTGATAAATCAGTTTTGTTATTAATCAGGTATCTCAGGTCTACTACTTGTGTTCCTTTACAGTCATCACTGAACTTTGAGAAACATTCTGAAAATTTTTCATGGACAGAGAATCGTTATGAAGCAAATCGCAGAAGACACAACTCTTCAGATGGATTTGATCCTAACATTGGACGGCCTAATGGAGGTATAACTTAGCTTTCATGAAATGTTTTAAATACATCTATATCATTGCCCTGTAGCCCTCTGACTAGGAGAAGAATCTTATCATAATAGCTGTGATTTGCTAAATGTTGTATTCTGTTGTAAAATATATGTAATGGAAAGTCGGATCTTCTGGGAGAGGGTGTGGTGAGTAAGGGCTGGTAAGAGTAGTGTAATTCCAGGTGCATTTCTCTCTTAAGAACGGTAAGAATATTGAGTTAATTCTCTAGCCAATGACATACAAGCAGTCAGGAAAGGGGGCTGATTCTCACAGTTTTGTGGGATTCTTCCCTGCTGCTTATGTGAATGAAAACATGTTCACTGTGCTATTACATCCCAGAGAATAGAGCTGCTTGCTTAACTCCTCTAATAATTCTGCAAAACTAGAATGTTCCTTCAATACTGCTTGTAATTTACATTTATTTAATATTTAAAAATATAAGGGCATTTTGGGAGAAAAGAGAAGAATGGTTGGCGTTCACAAGGCAGAAGTGGTACAGAAAATATAAACCATCGTGGGGGATACCATGGCGGAGGTTCCCGCGCTCGTACCAGCACTTTCCACTGTGGAAAAAGCCAAGGACTGCATGAAAACAATGTACCTGTTAATGAAACTGGGAAAAAGGAAGACAAAGAAGTACCTAAACAGTTTGAGGCTGAGGATTTTGTAAGTTAATTGTAATTATAATAAACAGGGTTTCATTGTTTCTGCAAGTGCCATTTTGTCCATTACAAGCTACTTCATGAGATTTCACCAATTACAGATCATCATATAAGGGATCACCCTTCCCGTAGGTAAGGGGGTGTTAGTCATTTCTCCACTAACCTGTTTCTCTTTTAATCTCCAGTTTTTATCATTGTATTTTTATTACTGTCACTTAAATGATTAAGTGCAACTACAGTTAGGTTTATAATATTTTACCACAGTTTGCTGTGGCATGTGTATGTATTAAATTCTACACAGTTCTCTTACTGGAAATTTGAGGTACTAACAAAGTGGTTTTTCTGCTACCAGCCATTTGAGGTCCCAGGTTTCATTCAACCTAGAATTTTAGGATGTAAGAGGAAGAGTGAGCTTACTGTTCAAAGAACCATATGTTACTGTGTGTTTTTTTTTCCTTTCTGTGGACATTTCATATAATGGTATTGACTGGTGCTTGAGATGTTTTGTTGGAGAAGAGAAACAAGCGAGCATTGATATACTTGGGTTGCAGGGGGAGGTTTCTAGTCTGTCTTCATTTAAAAATCTTGGGCAGCAGAGGTTATATTTCTGATACTGTTATGATTCTTTATTTCGTTAGTTCTGTAATTCAAGACTTCTAAATTTTTTTTAATGATAAAATTTCCTTTCAGCCATCTTTGAATCCTGAATATGAGAGGGAACCAAACCAGAATAAATCATTAGCTGCAGGTGTGTGGGGTGAGTATTTCTGATGTTTTTAAGTACAGAAAATACAGCACAGATCCTAAGTTGTTTTATTAGGATCATAGACATCTCTAATAGAATATAAGGATACAGATAGAGGTTGAGGAAAATTGTGGAAATTTCAGTGTCATTACAACGTATCTTTTTGTAAGAGAGGTAATGCTTCTGTTTGGATGTCAATCTGTTGGTCTTTAGATGTAGCCACAATTAGGGTTCTTGTTCCCCAACAAGTATGCATCTTTTTGGAAAGATGTCAAGAATTTATCTCCCAAGAGGAAATGTACTGCAGGTGGGTCACCTAAACTAGTGATGTGATGGCTAGCTGAAGACTTGGTGAGAGAATGCTTCTGACTGATTACAGCTGTTAAAGAGCTTGGAGAGAAACCATGCCATGGAGATAAAATGGTCATTGCCATGGTCTGGAATAGTAGTCATCTCTTCTCTCATGTTTATAAAGACCTCAGTGTGGAATATTTGGCTATAAATTGAGTGGCTAATGTGCAAGTAATAATCCTTTAGTAACCTTGAAGGGAAATATGAAAGGCATGTTATCTTTTGAAGATGCAGCCAGGATGGTAGATCACATTTTGAGGTGCACTGAATACGATACAGACAGCTGGTCAAAAGAGGTGATTCTCTTGTTATGTTCAGTGTTGGTGTGGCCTCACCTGAAATATGGTGTGCAGCTCTGGGCTGCACAATGCAAAGAGGACGTTAAGGTCCTTGAAAACATCCTGAGGGGGGCAACGGAGCTGGGAAAGGGGCTGGAAGGCAGGTCTTGTGATGATAGGCTGAGGACACCTGGGTTGTCCAGTCTGGGGAAGAAAAGGTTCAGAGGTGAACTCATTGCTTTCTACAGTTTACTGAGGAGAGGAAGCAGAGAGGGACGTGCTGGTCTGCGCTATGTGGGAACTGATGACAGGATGTGCAGGAATGGCGCAAAGCTGCAGCAGAGGAGGTTCAGACTGGACATTAGGAAAAATTTCTTTACCGTGAGGGTGGTCAAACACTGGAACAGGCTTCACAGGGAGGTGGTTTATGCCCCGTGCCTGTCTGTGTTCCAGAGATATTAGGACAATGCCGTCAGTAGTGTTTTATCTTTTGGTTAGCCCCAGGTGCCAGAGCAGTTGGACTAGAGGTCCCTTCAAACTGACTAGTCTAGTATCAACTAATAGTATTTGGTTTTAGATTTCCAAACAATTACTGTATAACTAGTTTCTTTGAAGAATATCCTTTCTGAAAGTAAAATTCCTGCATTGCCAAGTAGGATTATTTTACAAACGATGGTTGTAGAAAATGGAAAAGAACTTCTGTTTAGCCAGATTTGTATAGTGTGGTATTTGTGGAAATATCACCAGACTAAGCTCCTGCTTTATGCCTGTTTGTTCTAGACCACATGGCTATACAGTACCTTACGAAACAGAAACTTAAGACTTTATACACGTGCATGCTTTTTCTTTTTTTTTCTCCAGAATATCCTCTAAACCCTAAATCTAGATCTCCAAGAATGCTGGTCATTAAAAAGGGCAATACAAAAGAACTGCAGATATCTGGATTTCCTGTAGTAGGAAGTCTTCATTCACAGCCAGTAAAAAATGGAACTGGCACAAGTGTTTATAAAGGATTAATCCCTAAACCTGCCACTCCACCCACAAAGGTGAGTTTTGGATACTAATGGCATTAAAGACATGCTGGGAAAATTAAGCATGCTCTTATTCAAAATGTGGTGATTTCACCCTTGGGAATTCTGTTCCTAGAGTATGCTTTCAGGTCTTGAACACTTCAATTGCCACATACTTCAGAAGTGGAAACACTTTTTCACTAAAAAAAAAAAAAAGAAAAAAAAAAAGCTGTAGTTGAATCTCAATTTATTGCATTACCATTTTTGAGAAAAGTGAGAAATGTCCAAGTGAAAAGGATGTTTTGAACTTACAAAATAGCAATGCTTTTTGTGTTTATTTTTTAACAGAAAAAGAGGTACCAAGTGGAGACCTATAGCTGGCATAAAAATACCTTCAGAGTTTATCCCAACTATTGATACAGATAGTGTTGCAATCCACTAGAACTGTTCTGGTCCCTTTCCATATGCAGCTTCCTATGTTCATCTTTTCCGGGGGATTTTTTCTGTGCTACTGAGAGCATCTGATGGAGCTGTTCTTAACTCTAGAATTTACTGCATAAAAACATCACATGCAGCTGCTGAAGACTCTCATCTGTTGTATTAAGAACCAAAATAAGAGAGTGATAATTGTTTTTGAATTTAACTCATTATATAGAAAGTGTAAACAGTATTTGTGAGAGGATGAGTTGCTCATAAACAGTCTCTGTCCTACAAGAAAACAGGTGTTTGCTCTAAATTATGGTTGTAGTTATGATTTCATTTTGCTTAGTTGTTTTTCTGAAGATTGATGGAAATAATTTTGTTAATGATTACTTACATTTTTATTTAGCCTTCACAGTGGAAAAGCCAAGCAAAAGAAAATAAAGTTGGAAATCCATTTCCTCATGAATCTGCATATGGTATTGGCAATTTCATTCCTTTCAAATCAACTGCCAAGGCATTTCCTGTATCACAAAATTCAGTGAAAGAGGTAAAGCAATGTTTGTGTTCTTAATCTAATAGTTCGATTTTTTTTTTTTTTAATTTGCTTGATTAGATAAGTGAAGAGAATGTTATTTTATGCAGAATTATATGACATAAGTGTATATTTTGGAAGCTTATATGAGAGGGGGGAAACAGAAGCTACCTCACCAGCCTTTAAGTCCTGCACAATTTGCTTTGTAGGTGCACTAGGGTGCATAACCTTGATAAATTTAAACTTCTAAAACTGCTAATATACCTCAGAAGGTTTGTTGTTTGTTAGCAGTACTCTTTAAATCTGTATCTCTTTGTTTAGATGCAAGAATCATATATATTAAAATACAAATATTTTCCCTCTGCTTTTGACTGGGGGTATACACATAACCCCAAACTATAAGTTCCTGAGAAACTGTCTTTTTTTCAAACTTTTCTAAATGAGTGAACTTCTAATAGTCTTATTTTTTTCTAACCCCCTGTGTTAGTGTAATCGGTCAAATTCTTCATCCCCTGTTGACAAAGTTGGTCAGCCTCGTTTAACAAAATTGACAAGAATGCGAACTGATAAGAAGAGCGAATTTTTGAAAGCATTGAAACGAGATCGAGTGGAAGAAGAACATGAGGATGAGAATCATGCTGGGCAAGAGAAGGTAATTTTCTTCATACCTGTTGTAGATCCCACAGTAACACATTTCAGACTGAACGTAACATACATTACATTTGTCTGTAGCCAGCTGTTAAGACATGGTCTTGGATGTTTGAATGTAAGAAAGGAATTACCTTTTGATGAATTTTAAAAAGTTGCTCCAAATACTACTGTTTCTCCAGTGCATGTAGTTTTTCTTTCTGCAGGATGTGTTGCTACGTATCAATAATTCGTGCATACCTTGTCTTTAGCAACAATAAAAAGAATAAAGAATCTTTGTACATTAACCCTAATCTTTCTGGAGGGCAGCATTTTGCACCTCAGCTGTTAGTTATGTTGCAAAGCAATTAATGGAAAAACTTGGTTCTGTTTCTCAAATTGTTTTTGGAATCTAACTGGAATTTAAATTGGAATCTTAGATGCCAAGAACATCTCTATTTTTGGCCTTACTGTAGGAACAATACTTTGATTTATGTTTATATAAAGAACCTGTTTCTGCTTCTGAACTGAGAACTTGGAGGCCTACACTGTATATATTATTAATGTATCAAGTTTCTTTCATTCACGATCTGTATATGTAGTGCCTGGCTGGCACCTGAGAACATTAATGTTTGTGCTACCTGCCACCAGTGAGCCATAAGCATAATTACCTCATGTAGTTCAAGTGAACGTAAGTAATGTATTACTCAGGATGAGGTGATTACACATCTGAGTGGTAAAAGTATTAAAAAAAAAAAAAAAGGACTTGAAGTGTTACGCAGATTCAGAGATACGAAAAAAGAAACAGTGCAACTGTGCATTGCTTGTAAAAGTCAGACTGACTTTTCTGACCTTGTTTCTATTTCAGGCAAAATAAAACTTGCTGTAATGGGATTGTACAATTTAACTATGTATCAGTTAGGAAAGGTCTTCATCTTTTTCTTAGGCATTCTGTTGCTAAGCACCCTGAGATGGGTGTTGAGTGCAGTGTTGTTTAAGAAATGTTAAGGTTAAAAGGTCTTGGGAAACATTGTCATGAGCTTAGAATTCTCAAAATATTATGTGAACACGATGGGACTTTCTGTTCACAAAATTGTCTTGAGTTCTTTGTCTTCATGGTACTTATGTCAAATGCATATGATTGTACCACTCTACACAGCTCACTTTCTGAATCAGTGTATTTTGGAAGGAAAAAAAAAGGTGTTTAGAAGTGGAAGCCATAATATCTTTGGACAGGTGTATGTAATGTGTAGCTTGGAGTATTTATTAGTGATTGCATGCACCTTGTTTCACTAACTAACAGGTGTGAAAAGATGTTAAAGCTTAACAAGGCATGTAACTGTAATAGTTGTCTACTTTCAACATTCATTTAAATGATCATCAGTAGGCAATGTACTGTGCAACTGAGTTATTAGGTAGATAACTGCACAACAGTGTTCTGTAACATGATAGAATTAGAAGGCCTGCAGTGACAGATTTCACCTCTGAAATAATGAGGCAAATTGTGATCATAGCTGAGACAGGCTTTGAGGAAACTATTTTGCCCTAGTATGGTAAACTCCTTTGATATTTTTATGAATTTTCTCTGATAGTCTGAGATACATTCTCCAGGTTAATGATTTAACAGCTGAATATAGATTTACTGGGATACTTTTTTAAAAGAAATTTTTGGTGAACATTCTAAAATTTCTGGAAGCCGATAACTCTGAATGGGAGGGGAAAGATGGTGATGTAAGAAATCATATTTCTGAGTTCAAGTGCAAAACTGGCTGATTGAGTGATTGCCTTCTGCTATGGATAATGCTATTGTCTGGGGCTTTTGTTTTGAAAAAATGTTCTAGCTAGATAATGATCATACTCTCCTTTATTTTCATAGTTGCTAAGACTTCTGAGTCTGGCTAATTACTGAGTAAGAATTGCAACCTGCTGAAAAAGTAGAATAAAAAGAAACATCTCAGGTTTATAGGATAAAAGAGCTTTTAATATTTGAGTGAATCTGCAAAATCTGCTTTCTAAATAAACTCTCTCTCTCTAGTTCTTACATCATGGCTAGTAAGTTACAATTGCTGAAACAACAGCCTGTGAAATTCTGTGGTGTGTGCCTGTGTGTAGGGTAAGCTGTTGTCTGAATTTAAGGAGTTTTTCTGAACTTGTGACAGATGAATTTCTGGTTGAGATATGGTGGCTGTGACCTGCCCCTTAAACCAAATAAGCATAAGAATTCTCATGTTTTCAAACTTTGCCTGACACAGGATGTTTATTTAATAAGGAACCTTGTTTGTAAGTTCAACAGATAATTTACTATTTGTAAAAATATGAAAGACAGCTTATATAAACTTGAACTTTTAAGATATTTTTACATTTTTTCTACAATGTTTGGGCAGAACATGGGAGTTGCTGTCTACTTTAGTCAATCAGTGGTATAACTTCAGATTTCTGTAACATCTATGTATTGTAAACCCTTGAAAAAAGGAGCAGAATTACCCTCTGTAGTATAGGATATCTCCATTTAAAATTAAATTAAACAATCAGTGAATTGCAGCATTTTACTTGTAAGTGGAATTTACATGTAAACTCTGTAACATGTAATTATTTTGACAGGATGATGACTCCTTTAACTTGTGTAACAGCAACAGTCCTCATCATGAGAGAGATATAAACCGAAACTTCGAAAATGAAATTCCTCAAGAGAATGGCAATGCTTCAATTACATCTCAACAGATCATTCGATCTTCGACTTTACCTCAGGCAGATGTTCTTTCAAGCTCGCTTGAGGCAGAGCATAGGTATGTACTTCTTATATAAAATGTTTATTTATGGTAAGTGAGCATGCCTCATATTCTTACCAGCTCAGAATTCAGCATTTGAAAACTGAGAACACAAAATACTTGATAGTACCATAAAAGGTTTAACTTATAGACATGTACTAATGTAGAATGGAATGTACTTCGTTTCTGTTTGACTTGTGTACTGGCGTCTTTAACTTACTTTACTAAATATTTGATGTATTTCCTTATAAACAAATAAAGCAAACTGATCCTCATATCTAGGAGGAACAATGCATATAATTGCTATGAGTATTAACAATACGTTAAATGCTGCATCTTATGTACAACTCTGAGTTTTTTCTTGTTGTTAAAGAAATGGATTATTTTTATAACTGACTATTTGACATAGTGATATTGCAAGACAACTCAATGGAAAGGGAGAAAGTAACTTCAAAAAGGTTTGAAACATAATTCTGTTATCTCATAAGAAGTAACTGTAGTAGCAGCTGGTATAGATGAGAATGGTGCTGCTGAGAAATCATAACTCCGTCTGGAGGTGAGCTTGTCATGAGTTCTGTTAAATTCTTACTGTTTCTAGTAACGAAAGAAACCCAGCATCTTTTTCCAGTGATAGACTGTATGTATACATTGGACTAGACAACTTCTTTTGTAGTACTTGTAGAGGAGACTTTCTTGATCTCTTCTTTGGTGTGAGTGTTGGAAGTGAAATGCAGTCTGGTCTGTTCTTCCATTTCCCTTGCTCCCTACACACACCCCATTGACTATGGAGACAGAAATGTTGGGACTGCTAGTGGCTGCTGACCCTGATTTTTGACTATAAGGTAGGAGTCAAATCTAAGTGTCACTTGTCAACTCAGGTGACTTTGAGTGGCCTTCATAGGGTTGCTGGGCAAGCTTCCCTCTGTGGTATCCCGGAGACATTGTGTGTCTCTACCATGGCTTTGTCCTCTAGTGTATATACAGTGCTTTGGGTAGGAGTTTTAGTAGAAAAATGGACTTGAAGTGACCAGCTTAACTCACAGGATGCTTGTGGATGCCTAATAACTGAACTGGCACATGTTGTACAGAATACTTCTTGGGTTTCCTTCCACTAGGGGAGTTTCCACTGTGCAGTGATTATACACTCATCCTGTTGGTGTTAAGTTTCCTAATTTAAAGTGTAATTTTTTTTAGTACAGTTCACCCTCATAACTGTCCTAGAAACTAACGTGGCTGTAAAGAGACAGTGGTCCTGCTAACTTCAGATGATGTTGCAATACAACCTATTCTATTGGGACCTAGAATTTTTTGAAGGGAGGGTTCCATTGAAGGGCATTTCTTGCTGACATCTGGCTAAATGAAGTATCAGGCAGGCTTCATCACCTTGAGTTCATCCAACTACTTCTGTGCTGACTAACTTATTTTAATATATTCAGTGTTCTTCATCTCTGTGTCAGTTTCCTGCACCAGTTCTAGCATATACTTTTAGAAGCCTCTTTATTTTTTCGTGAAATAGCTTTTACTTCCTTAAGATTTGAGGTCGACAAGCAAATGGTTTGCCAGGGGAAGATGCTAATCCTTTTGGCAAAAACTTTGCAGCAAGAACACATACCATCTTCATTAAATACCACAGTGTCTTCATCAGATAGCCATGTTACCACAGTGTCTTCACATCTAAAACCACTGGCATCATATGCAGATACTGCTGTCCCACTTCTGGCACCAGCCAAAACACTTCGATTATTGCATTTTTTGATATCTCAAGCTAAATCACCAGAGGAATGTGTCTGTTTCTTTCCCTGCCCGTATCCCCAAACTCACTCTTATTTGTGGTCTGTCTGTGCTGTAATATCAACATCTGCTGTCAGGTGAGACATGGTAGCCTGTCTGTCTCTGACACTAGAATTGTGTTAGAAATGTAGAAACTATAGGAGGCCATTGCATTCTGAATCATGCCTCTGTTATTGAAGAGGAATGGAGCTTCTCCCAGGTGCACTGTCTCTGTGACTTGATGCAGAAGATGCTGTGGGTTTGAGGTGAAGAACCATCTCTTCTTTTGGCTCCCATGGAGGGACAGCGCTAGCATTGTCATGGTTGCTCTGTTACACAGGAAAAAAACTGCCCATTTCCTCAGTGTCCATCTTTGCCTCTCCACACCATTTTTGAGGAGGCATGCTATGGTTCCACCAAAGCACTTATGCAAAGGAAATGTATTCTTACTTTTCCATCTTACGTAGATTTCTTGCCTTAAAAAGAAAGTTGACTTGCATTCTGCTTTCTTGCAGATTGAACCTTAGGAATATGACAGATACCATTGTGTAGCCAAGGTCTCTTCATTGTACTCATTTACCTTGGATGACTTCTTAGATAAATAACCCGACAATGCAGTTTAATGGGCTGGAAAGACTGTGGTGTGACAACACCAGATAAGCTTTCAAGAGAAACTCCATGCATCAAAAGCTGAACTTGCATATGGTCCAAATTATTTTCTCTTCTGCTTGCTTTATTGCTGCAGTTCTGGACAGCAGCCATCCAACTGAGACAGACTAGGAGAAAGTGAGGGTTTTTCTAGGCTGCTTTCCATAAGGCTTTACTCCAGATATTGGGCAGCTTATCCTAAAAGTCTCCATATCTGGGAATGCTGTCAGTTGATTAATAAAGATGCTGGAGTGAGATAATAGGAAGTTTGGCATTTGTGTTGGTATGTTCACTGGACTGGCAGAGGTGGCAGGGTCTATTTTGTATGTGAAACTTGATGGCAGGAAATGTAATACTTGATATGTACAAGCAATGGAGTGAATGTATGCTTATGCGTTCTGTAGATTTAAGTATTACTGTTTAGTTTTGGCAGCTTTTAAAATCAAATGTGTCAGAACAGGGTCAGCTGTGAAGGACCTTAAGACTTCTGAACTTTTGTGCTTTATATATCTTTTCTTAAACTCTTACATAAAAGTAGGTTAAAAGGCTGTTTAAAAAATATTTGTGGGCTAATATATTTATTACACTTCTTTACATATCTGTATAGGCAGAGCTTGAAATGTCTGAGTGTGCAGAAATTCTTTAATGTTGTCCCCTTTATTTTAAAGGTTGTTAAAGGAGATGGGCTGGCAGGAAGACGCTGAAAATGATGAAACATGTGCTCCACTAACAGAGGATGAGATGAGGGAATTCCAAGTCATTAGTGAACAGGTAATGCTAAGTTAATACTCTGTGATGAACTTATAGATGGATGCCCTAAATACCTACCTTCGAGCAGGATCTCCAGTAATTCTGATGGTTAGGGTCAGTGCCATTTTCGTACCATTTTCCTTTCCTCCCTTACCCTTTCAGAAGAACAGTGGCTTTAAAAAGATATGGGGAGCAGTGCTTATTTTAGAGACAGCCTATGCTAAAAATATCAAGGGAAGGCGAGGGGAGGGCTTCTGAGTAGTTTCAGCATTGCTAGTTGCAGAATTATACAAGCTTTCCAGTTCTTCAGCTCAGCCTGAGGAAAGGGAATTTTCTTGCAAGATTTTATTGTGGCTTCCTTGTCTGTCTTTGCTGTAAATTGAGGAACACAAAATTCACTAGTAATATAGTCTGAATGGGCAATCTAGACTTGATTTTTTTTCTATAGCAGACTGGAAAAAGGGACTGCATCACAGAAGAGACCGTGTGTGTGTGTGTAATCACTGGGGCAAAATATCTGAGGAGGTAGATGGGAAGAGGGTAAACTCTTGTACAGTGCAGAAGCTTAGCTTGGTCTGGTTGCAGGCTCTTGGATGCAGGTCCAAAACTGAAGGCTCTCAGGTAAATTTTCCTTTGTGCGTGTATATAACAGGTAGTGTTGTGGATCTAATGTAGTCCATAGACAAAGGTGTAGAGAACACTGAAATACAGCAGATTATTGTGTTTAGCTTTTTCTCTCTAAACGTATCATGTTTTCTTGTTTCAGTTACAAAAAAATGGCCTCCGGAAAAACGGCATTTTGAAAAATGGCCTCATCTGTGATTTTAAATTTAGCCCCTGGAAAAACAGCACTTTCAAACCTGCTCTGGAGAATGAGGATTCTGAAACGAGCAGCACTGATACGTCAGATGATGACGATGTGTGAAGATTTCTGTACCATCTGTACAAGCTTGTTTTGATCTCATGAGAATATGGGGATGTATTATCAAAAAAAAAATCTAAGTTATGTAGTAACATACCCTGTTAGAAGAAGAATGATGGGACTTCTCTCTGAAGAAAGCAAGGAATGTTGTGTCGGGTGTGTCGAACATTACTATATTTCTTTGTTAACGAATGTTGTAGAATGAGGACTTGGGTTGCCCCAGCATTGACTTTCTTCATCACTGCAGCATTTCTGACTAGCAATGTGACAATGTAACAAATCAGACTTTCTCATTTAATAATAAAAACAAAAAGAATTGTGTAATGTCTTGCAAAGCTTCTGTCTTAAAATGTCCACATATATAAGGGGGAAAAAGGGCAGCTTGACACTGTGTTTTGCTTGCCAGGTCATTTCTTTCTTACAATGGAAATCCTAGAGTCCACTTTGTATGCAAAAAGGGCAATGTAGCATGTTGGCTAAAATGAGCAAACTGCACTAAAACTCTTTTCCTTAATTGAGCTGTTGTGCTGTTCTACTTCTTCCACACGTAATTGCTCTTTAGCCATTGTAGTGTAGTCATTGTTATTAATGGAAAAGAACCTTGATGTTACAGTTCCAAATTTTTACAACTAACCTTTAAATTGAGAGCTTTATAGAGTATTGCAAGGCCCAGTATTCTCACAATGAACCCACTCTTGTGGAAAAATAAGCACTTTGAATTTACCATTCATGTGCGGAAAAATAATTACACTGACTGGATTTGTCCACTACATGGAAAATAAACTGATTTACAGAGTATTGTCTCAGTGCATAGCATCAAGGGTATTGTTTTAAAAACTAGTAAATTTTGCTTGCATTCATGTTAAATGTACTCCAGC
Source organism: Anser anser (assembly GCF_964211835.1). Taxonomy (NCBI): domain Eukaryota; kingdom Metazoa; phylum Chordata; class Aves; order Anseriformes; family Anatidae; genus Anser; species Anser anser. The sequence goes on along the minus strand of NC_139723.1, from coordinate 68,511,892 downwards.
AGCAGTCACTGCATTTCAGAATGAAGTAAAAATACTTCTATTACCAGATCCTGCTTTCACAGCAACGGAGAAGTGTGTCTATGCAATAAGCACCTGTTTTGCTTGCTTTCTGTCAAACTTCTTACGTATTTTAAAGCTAATACTGTATTATGTACAGTTTATTTGGATCATTTTAGTGTTTTAACTGTGTTCTGCAAGGTTGTACAAACTACGTAGCATTAACCCATAAGCACAACTGCACTCCATGGTGTCACACAAATTTATAACACAGCCTATATGTAGACATTCCTCTTTCAAGGTATTTTTGAATTGCACTATTTTATAGTAAGTAACACAATTTTAAACTCTAAAGCGTAAATAGTTGTGAAGATGAGGTTTTGTCCATGTTTAATCTTTTTTTTTTTATTGTTAAGGGAAAGACTTACAATGTGGCATCTACCACTTTTGGGCCAAAGACATACTTTTTTTTTTTCCGGTTTAGCTTAAATAAGGGATTCTATTGAAGAAGATTTTTTTTTTTCTTGGAACAGATGTAAATGTTGTTCTAGGTAATTTTGGCACAATGTTTTGAAATATGGTGGTTTCTTGTCTATATTTCAGAGGATAAATGTTTTTTTGAAGAGAAAAGTGCTGTATCAGTAATGAAGTCATTCCTACTTGTATGCCTTAAACACCTTCTTTCTCTTTCCCTTCTGCTTTTTTTAACTAACGTTGACACCTTTGTACCATTTTTTTTTTCATTTTTGGTTGTTGCATCTGTTCAACAGTATCTTCTACCTATCCTAGCTACTTAGTTGCATATAAATACACTAATTTTACTACTAAGTAAGCCTTGATATCTCAGTGGTACATAAACTTACTTGTTTTTGTCTTCAGTTTAATGATAAGTGTCATCTCTATAATTAACCCTTTGGGGACAAAGTTGTTTTGACTTTGCATTCTGGCTCAGAAGCTGGCATCAAAGGTCTGCATAACCCTTATCTTAACTAGTTATCAGTCTGCTCTGTTACTTCAGTTTGTCCTTCTCTGTTGTAAGAGGTGGTAGTGGGGAAGTTTTATGCTTCTGCTGAGGAATTGGATTGCCTTATGATGTTTACTTACAACAATGCTGAGTAACACACAGGTCCTCTTTTTTTTTTCCCCCCTTAATAAAAACACTTTGTTTTGAATGACACTTCCCAACTAAAGAAAGTTTATTTTCATGTATTAGTTTCATAACATGCATGAAGGCACTTGTTTACACTGCATCCCTCCGTTTTGTGCATGAGGATGTAAAGCAGAATGAAATTCGATTCTGTGATATGTATCAATGTAAATTCCCTCTTTGCCTTTGTTCCTTTCCCGGGTCAATTTTAGTAGTTAGCCCTTCTCTTCTGTTGTACCTGAACCATGTTCCATTCACAGGATACATGCTTGTTTCTTCTGCCTGAGCAGCTCAACACCAGCAAGGATGTCTGCCCTAACAGCTTAAAAAGTTGTTGGGACTAAGTTTGTCCATTCCTTTAGCATGTTCTCTCAAGCTTTGGGTATTAAAGACTGTCTGCTGGAGATAATTTGATAGTATTGGGCCTGGAGAGCTTGACTTCAATGAATGTAATCACTGAGTACTGCATGCAGTCATGACACTGCTGTAGGATTTGCAGTAATTGCTTCTGTTTCTCTTCCTAATCCTGTCTTTATTGACCATTTCCTCTTGACACCGCCTTTCCATCCCTCTTTAAAAGGAGAGAAGACTGAATCACTTCTGCTGACCTGTTGGCAATGGATGTGTGCAGTGTCTGCTGCTCTGAGGGGTACCTTTTATAGTAGGGTGCTGGGGCTTTTACCTCATCTGGAATGACTGGAGGCTTTCTTCACCTATTTGTGCAAGGCCTTTCTGTCTCCCAGGTGGTAAAAGAAGCTACCATTCCTGAAGAGAGTGTTGATTACAATGAAGTAGTCCATTGGTGCGTATTGGACCCAATCAAGAATCTAGGTAGACTTTTGCTGCTTGTATTCCCAGTCTTTGGAAAATGTTACCAAGTACGAATGAAATCAAGTTTTGTGCTCCTACGCAATTACCTCTGGGGAAAAAAAGCTTCTTATTTATGACAGAGACTTCAACTTTAGTGATTCCTATCCCTTCTGTTCTTCAGGAAGTACTTTTAAACTGCTGCCTTCTAGAAACGGGAAGGAGTGAGTCAAGGCTGTCTGTTTTTCCTGGCCTGTTTGCTGCTAGGCAGTGAGGCAGTTTACTCAGCAGCATGGAACTTCAGATCTCATTAAGGATCATGGCTGTCGTGCACCAAGAACTGTTGGCTCATTAGGATGATAACTGTGCTGACTAGCTGGTCAGTTTCCTCGTGCTGTTATGCACCCTCATCATTGAGCTGTACTGCAGCTTGAGTGAAGTTTTTGTTCCCTGGATCTTATTGTTCAGCCTTCCCCAGAAGTAGCTGGCAACTCATTTGCTAGGCAGCCACTGGCAGCAATTTGTGAGACGGTCTGTCTGTGAGAAACATTGGTGGGTATCGACAGCTTTCTTCTATCAGGAGGTTTGTGCTTCTTAAAGATTTGAAAGTGACTTCGGGGGTCTGTCTCTGTGTGTTGCCATCTAGGCAACACCTTCAAAGACTGGAAAAAAACACCAAACACCTAACATCATACCTTCAAACAGTTTGCCAGTATTGTTCTGCTACTGTATTGTTCTGCTACTGAATTCAGTGCTTACCAATGTCTGCTTCCATTGCTTGATGGAGATTTGAGATCTCACAGGGCCTGTAGTGTTGTGTTTCTAAAACCACTCCAAAGACACCTGAAAGCATGCTTGCTTGTTTCTGTATGCTTCTCCCTTGGACATCCTCTTTGTACATAGCTACTTACTGCCCTGGCAATGGCATGGTTGTTACAGAGTAATGACATTCCCTTCCACATCCCGCAGGGCATTCACTCTCTTATCCTACACAGGTCAAGGATACAGCTTTGAAGCGGAGGGGAATATTTGTCAGTAACTAGCATGACTGCTGATGTCTGGAGAAGCATCTCCATGTCAGGCTGATGGAACCTGGGTCCACAGAAGAGTTGGAGTTCACCCCAGGAGGTGCAGGGAGGTACGTGGTTTGACTGGTGCTAGGTGAGGACTACAGAGCTTCAGCCCTGGAAGCAAAGTCTGAACTCCGTCCACTCCGCCAGGAAGCAGTCAAACCTGAGAACTGATGGAACAAGTTCCAATTGTTTAAAAGATGGACTTGTATCACCTTGGTTGCCTGAGCTATTGCATTTTACTAGATTACTGGACTGTTTGTGTGCTGTCCTGAGTTACATTCTAAGTCTACAAACCCCTTTGCTTCAGTACCAAAAGGCAGCTCCTGATCACCTGCTCTGAAGCCAGACAGTATCCTCGTTTATTGCTTTGGTGTGCTTCAGCTGGGGTCAAGGGAGGTATATGCTTTTTCTCATTGCCTATTACTCAGCATAGCCAATAACAAGGAATGATGTGCAGCTTTGATCCTGCTTATACTGGTGTGGCAGCTTTGGTACAGTGGCTTCCTTTCGATTCTTGTGTCTTCTGCGTGACATCTCGGTATCTGGGAGCTCTGTGCTACCCTAATCTTTGCACCTTCCATCTCATGTCGCTCCCTGTTGCAAGGCTGCTGAAAACGGAGCCGTCTTTCACAAGCTGTGGAGCGTCCTGTCTGAGCTTGTGTCTGCATTCTCACTGTCTCTGGCTTAATTTACACCTTCACCAAATGCTGTGCTACTGGAGTGATTTTTAGAGTCAAACACATGACAGAGAAGCCCTTCAACTGCCATTTGTGTGAAGGGTTCTGCATGGCTTCTCTAGCTGTGGCTCTACAGTAGTATATTTTTGGGAACTGTTGTCTGCATGAATGTTCACCTCCCACCTTCTTTCTCCTGTTATTCAGAGTCTGCAGGTAGCCGTTCGTGTAGGATCCTGTGTTTGGGGAGACAGCTGAAGAAGTGTGGGTTGTAGTCTTGCCCTATGTACAGATGGAAAATGACCTAGGATTGAGTGCTCTGGCCTAAATGTGCACAGACGTGCGTGTACGCATGCAGTTTGAATGTAATAGAAAGGGACAACGTAGAACTGTTCACAATAATTTATTTTCTTTCATTATTGTTTTTACATGTTGGTGTTATTGGTGGCTAGTCATGAGTATAATTTTCTTTCCCACCCAGGATATACAGAACTTATGTCCACACTGAAGAGCATCAGTTACCAAATTTGCTTATTATCCTGTAACATTGTTTTAGGTAACAAGAGATACTGTTTGAATGGATAGTGTTTGAAATGAGCTGGACCGCAAGGAATTGACACGTACTGTAGGCAGCCACTGAATCAAGCTGCTGTTTATGCTAGTCTTCATTACCAAAATATCTGGGAAATACTTCTGTCTGCATTGGAAACTATTTCAAAAAGAAGCTTGAGTGTGAATGTGAAGCACGCATGTTTTACTGAGTCCTCATGAGTGTTTATCTCTGATTTGATTTTTTTGTTGTTGTTCTCCTCTCCTCCTCCCCCCCCCCCTTCCCCCAACCCCCCAAAAAGTGGATGTGCACAAATAATCTTTGTACAGAAGAAAAACCTTTGCTTGGATGAGGTTAACGAATTAGTTGTTCTGAAACTGCAATTTGGAAATATGCTTGTGTTCCTGTTAAGCTGTAAATGAGTATAATTTCCAGTCTTCTGTTCAATGAAACTGCTGAAAAATGAACCCATTTTTGCAGGCAGAACTGGTGATACTGGCCGTGTTTATGGTTACCTGGTGCTCCCACTGCAGGGAGCTGTTTTCACTCACTTAGCTGTGAAATACTCAGTTTTGTGGGAACAGTTTTCCTGTGACTAGGTCACCAGGGACGCAGCTGTAGGGTGGCAGAGCCCAGCAGGCAGGCTGAGGGCACCTGGAGCTGGAAAGAGCTTGATGGGAAAAACGGGAAAAGAAATGTCTGCGGCAAGAATAAATGGGAACAACCAGGAGCAGGCACAAGCTGATAATGTAGGGGAATAAAAGGTCTGCAATGAGTTTCCATCCAGATTTTGTATCTGCAAGCAAGAATCTTATTTTCTGGAAAGTGTTCCTCGCTGCTTTTAATGGCTAATCTTGTGTTAGAAGATCACAGCCAACCTTTGCTCTATGTGATAATCTCAAGTTGTGCTGTGAGAAAACCAAAATCTCAGCTGGCTCAAATAGGGGCTTGGTGTGGTTCTAATTTCTTTCTCTCTCTCTCTTTTTTTTTTTTACATGTTTCTGTTCTATGTTAAGAGAACATCTGGTTGCTGTCCGTCAGGACACGTCAGTTTTAAAATTACCTATGTACATTTTAACAGATTTTTTTTATTATTCTAACAAGACAGATGAAGCTGTAGGAGAGTGAAGATGGTAGTTCTTGGATTAAAGACACTCTGTACTTTAATTCTCCTGAAGATGTGGATTGATCCTGTCCTTGCCTTTGCAAGAGAATTGACGTGTGCAGCTGCTCTGCTCAAATCAGATCAATTTAACTGTTGACTGTGAGACACTTTTGGAGCAACTCTGTATTGTCAGCTATAATCCAGAACTGTGAAAACTACCTTGAACACATTGTTCTACAAATGCTGTATTTAAAAAAAAAAAAAAAAAGGCAAGAAGGGTGTTGATTTAAATCTTCTGAATAGCTTCTGAATAGTTTCTGAATATTTTAAAATTAATCTTGATAACAATGGATAATACTGTGGCCTAACCTCAAGGGCATGAAAGTAAATTAATGTTGGTGAAGGGTACCAAAGACACGCTTCCAAGGAGGGGAGTAGTTTTGTGTTTTGTGCATGGCTTGGGTGATGTGTTAAGTAGGGAAAAACGAAAAGCTGAGTAAGGCAGGTGTCCTGTCAGGTGAGTGGTATGTGCTCATGCTATTAAGTCCAACCAGTAACATGCTTGCAAGAGCTTGGATGCTGCACAGTCTTGCGTTCAAGTCTGGCCTTCAATCAGGTTCTGTATTTCTTACTGCGCAAGTGCTTGACCTTAATTTTCCCTGAATACCTTTCTGCTTCACAGGGCTGGTCCTGAAGATAAATTAGTTTCCTATTGTGTAGAGAGGAAAACTGAGACTGAAAAACAGATTAAAAAATAGAGCTGGATTTCTGAATATGCACAGCTTGGCTTAATTCACTTGGGCAAAACTGGGCAGCAGCACCTTATGTTAAATCTGCATTTTTCTCTTGAATTTTTTCATCTGCTTGGCTGCTATTAAACATCCTAAAGGTACATGGTCTCACACTTGGATTTTCAGCAGACTTTGTGGTGCAGAAGCAAAGAAGCGATGAGTCAGTAGCTGATGAGCAGTGGTGGCGGAGCTGGAGGCCTTTGTGACACAGCCACGTGGCGCAAGCAGTGAAGACCCCCGCTGTGCCTCCTGCCAGCTGGTGCGGACAGGGACTGGTCCGTGTCTGACGGGGCTTGAACAACACTGAAGCACTCAAAGAGCCAACCCAGAAGCAGCTAGGGGAAATGGTGACATAGTTTTTGATTTGCTGAGCAGTGAGCTGGTGGTCAGTGGTCAGGAGTCCTTGCCTTGGAGTGGTGCATGGGGAGCAGGAGTGGACCAAAGACGGGTACTTGATCAAGCACTGTCAAGGTTGGCAGTGCCAAGCAGCAGCAATGTGCTGACTGCTGTCAACATCAGGTATCAATTTAAGTGGAGCTGATGGTTGTGCTCATGGTGATCTTTTTTTCTGCGCAAGAATGCCTGACCCCTCAGGGACAGACTACTCATTTCATCTTTGGCTTACTTTGGCAGTGTCCTAGGGTCAGTCTGTCCTTGGCCAAACGAGGGCTGTGCCGGTGACCTTCCCCTACCAGGTGCTCGGTCTGCACCTCTGCGTGGTGTCATTTCTGAACCTTAGCTCTGCAGAGCGATGGAAGTCTGTGCTTTCGAGGATCTTTAGAGAAAGAAGGGCCTGGGTTGGTCAGAGAGAGCAGAGGTGAGCTGCTGCTGCTTGTTCCTGGGGCATCTGGTCCCCAAGAGGAAGGTGTTGCTCAGTGTTTTGTAGCCCAGACCTCATAGCAAATGACACCAAGGATGTGACATAGCAGAGTGACGGGAAGACGAGTGAATGGCTCCACATGGTGTAGAAGTGGTACTGCTTAGCAAAGAGAACAAACTTACCTATCAGTGCTATGGTTTCTATTTTCTTACTTTTAAATAGTATCTTCTGTCCATTTCACTCCTCATTCTTTATTCCTAATTGTTAACTTACCTTGGGTCTCTGACACTGCACTGGTTCTTCTCCTGGTTTTGATCCTCCTTGCTCCTTCCATTTATCCCCTGGTTATGTTAAATTGTTAAATGTGCTTTAAAGCCCCCTGCAATGTCAACACTCCCATCCAATGAGTCATTTTTTTATTTGGCGTTGAGAGGATGGCATCTGCCTTTGGCCAGTGATGTCAGACTGTGTCATTCATGCACTCAGCTTTGAAAAGGGCATACTTATGCTTTCCTCTGTGCTGTTTCTCTGGAGGTCAACAAAACTACATCATCATCTGTCCTAGTGATGGTATTTTATAACCTCTCCTCAAACCTTCCCGAAGGAAATTAAGCAAAACGAGGAGCATTGACAAGTCGGGCTGCTCTGATCTCTGCCTGTCTCAGACCCCACTGCACGTTGATGCCCTCTGCTTTCCCACCCGTACGTCTCCTGTAAAAGCAGTTCTTCCCCCTGTCTGTGCATTTATTGCCCCTTCTCATGTCCCTGGATGTACAGCTTCTAATTGGCACGGTGGCGCTGCTCAGACTGATGAGAACAACGTTGCAATGGCTGATATTTCGTTTGGAAACCTTCGGTGACACCAGGAGGTCCTGTGCCGAACGATCCCCTGCCGCTGCATGCCCTGGCGTCCCGGCAGCTGGCGCCTGGGCGCCCGGACCTGCGGAGTGCCCTGGGCACCGGGCACCGAGCACCGTGCCCGTGGCCTCCCGGAGCCAGGAGAGGGTGCTGGAGATCTTCGGCTGGCTCCGACCTCTGCAGCGGGTCTGCTCGCGGGTTTTGTGCCGTTATTATTTCGGTTAAATTCGTTTTCTAAACGAGTGTAACTAGACTTTTTTTTTTTTTTTTTTTTTTAGTACTTTACTGTGTAGAGGCAACTGTGCTGCTCATAGAGCTGCTCTGTTTTGGTAAAATCATGGAGTTTGGCTGTAAGCAGAACACTGGATGCATAGGTGTATCGTAAATCAAGGAGGGAAACAGTTCTGTTATATTGATAGCTACGCAAACTCTCTGCATACGTGATTTAAAAAAAAAAAAGCCATGAGAACAATCATTTGTGTTCTCCATTCTGCCACGATTTTCCCCTGCAGTACATCCCCTGTTTAAAAATTGTCAGTAACATTCATCTGCCGTGGCGGCAGTGTTCCAAACTTTGCAATCGAGTTTGGGGAAGGCTGGTGTTTTTTGATCCAAACTTGGCCTCTTTTCAGAGAGGCTTTGTTGTCTCTACCAGAGTTCACAATAGAATAGGCATTTCTTCATTAAAAAAAAAAAAAAAGAAAAAAAGAAAAATCAAAATTAAAACCAGGTTTATTCTAACTGCTCTGCAGAAAAAGCTGACACTAGAGGACGGCAAAGAAGTGGATGAAACATGCTCCTATTTGTCTATTTACAGATAGAAAGCTTGTCATCGGAGTTGAGCTGAGATGGCTTTCTACAGCCAACAACTGCAATTTGCAGCTCACTAAAGGAGTTTTCTTTACCAGTGGATTTTTATAAGATGTTTTTTTTGGTCTCTCTCACACTGCGTTTCTGATGCTAATGCATGCTTGTTGAAGTGAGCCATCAACAGTTATAACAAGCTTTTGTGGCTTTTGGCCAAAACTTTCAGATCTGTGTGGCTAGCATGAAACACCTTTATTTAGACATAAAACTGCCTCTGTTTTCAAAGACGGAGAGCAACACTGTTCCTGTTAGTCACAAGGAGTAACAGATAATCAGCGTTGTTGAGAACAAGACTTCACAACTTCATTTTAGACTTTTAAGTCAAAGTGGTTTAACTATCTAGGCATAAGGGAATTAGGGAGTAAGAGGTATTAAAATGCCAGCCTGTGACTGGGATGTGAGCTGAGGCAGGACGGCATGACTTCTCGTGAATTACTTCTGTTGTCACATGCGTTAGGTAAGAAATGCTGCAGGTGTTTCTGTCCCGAGTTAAATGCCGTCACATTTCCAGCTCACACGTTTGTTTGCAGCTGTGAGCCACTCCTACTGCTGTCGGGAGTGGGGATGTGTGGAGCTGGAAAGCTTGCGTAAGCACAACCATAAATAAAAATTGAAGGCTACAAGTGTAATGGAAGTTGTACACTTCCACGGTACAAAGGTATTGTATGGTAAGACCTGGGGATTCGTGGAGCCTGCAACTGCAAGAGGGGAGGCTGGGTTTTGTCCTGGGATGGGTCCAAGTGAAATAAATCTTCCTGCTGCTGTCTGCAGCTCCTTGGGAAAAGGGCAGAAATAAATCTCCAGGTATTATTCTTGTTACCACTGTGGTGAAGGAGTTACTCCCCTATCTGCCCACTTCTAACTTGAGTTATAGATGATACTCAAGAGTTTTTGCTAGATGTCTGAAGCAAAACCTTCATTTTGCTCATCTAAAATACACCACTTAAATCAGAGCATTGAATTTCACTTCTTTAAACAATAAACAAACAAACAAAAAATCCACAACAACCCACCTGTGAATAGTCACTTAAAACAAGCCCTCTGCCTTCATCTTCCATCACTTGCTCAATGGCTTCTTTCCCCTGTAGGAAGAGCCTGGGCATTTCTGTTCTCACTTTGCTTCAGCAATGATATCATGCACTGTTTTGAACCTAAGGATTTATTCTGATTATGCCAGAGGCAGAGCAGTTTGCATCTTTTGCACGTTGGCTGTTACAGTGATGCTGCACAAGGGGGACCACACAGGATGGACGATGCATGCACCCCGCTGTTGTAACCAGGCAGAATCACTGTGCAGCAGTGCCCGAAGGAAGTCCTAGAGTACCGCTCCCACAAAATGATTTTCAGACACATTAAGATAGGCCCAAATAACTTCTCCCTTCCTCCAAAAGAACATTTTGTAGACTCATTCACTTTACAGATAAAAGTAGAATACAAAGAGCAGACCAAAATGTGAGGGGTCAGGCTGCCAGGGGGTTTGAGTGAAGGGGTTTCTGCTGGGTGTGCTTCCAATTCTCTGTTTTCCAGAGAAACTGGACAATAGAGCAAGGTGTAACATAGGAGAATTGAACAATCCTGTTAGAACTGTCACTGTGAGATGTGGTGTAGGATGCAGTATGTTCTGCAGATGAGAATTCTGAAGTAGGAAACGTACCTTTCTTCTGCTGAAGGCTTGAGGTTTTTTTCTTGTTAAACCTTTTGTAACCTTCTGTTGGAGATGGAGATCTATTAAAAAAAATACCTAAAATATACACTGTGGTTTTGCTGGTTTTTAACCCCACAGAAAACTCTTCAAAGCCAATGCACAACTGTGTGCATCTATGTATGTAAACAAATATATTTTTAAGCTCTATGAAGACTCCGAGACCTGGTCCTGTTTCGGTTCTTAAGTCACTTGAACCATCTCGTTTTCCTTGGTGTGCTTCATTTGCTTCTGCATTCCCTGTTAAAGGGTATATTGCTCAGCTCTTTATAACCATCGTTGCAGTCACCAAGACACAGGTATCTGAAGCCTCTGCTGGAGGCACCTGGCTTGAAGAAACACGAGCAGTGCCCAACTGTGGCACGTGCTACCTCGTGTAAGCAGAACATCTCCTCCTCCCTCCACGCTGGGGCTACCTCAGACAGGCCATAACAACTGGTCAGAGCTGAGCATGCTTGTTAGAGATTAAAACTGTGTCTTGGTGAAGCAAAAGATATACTCCGTGTTGAAGGCTAAGTGCTCGCAGGTTACTTTTAAGTGCAGTATGTACGGACTGAAAAAGTCTGAGCGAGGACCTGGAAGAGCAGATTATGGGTAGTTGTGCGGCTTGTTTAATAGTCCACAAGTGACACCCACGGATCTTTCTACAAACATCTTTGCAAAGTGAGGAGGAGGGTCTGTCCCTCTGCCATGTTCTGCCCCAGCTTGGGAAGCATCATAGGCCACGAGGCTGCTGCTGGCAGTCACTGCTGCCGAGTGCGTGCACTGAGTGCATGACAAGCAGTTCCACTTTTCAGGATTTTTCCCAAGAAAGCCAATTCCTTTTTCCTGAAGCATGTGATTTGTATTTGTGTTTGAGCAGAGAGCTGGCTTACTACGCAGGGAAATCAGAGACAGACTTTCCAAAGGTTATTTACCATATGTGTAAAAGCCACAATGTGTAATTTAGAAATTGAGAGCTCCTCTTGCAGTGTTTGTACATACAGATTAATATATTCTGGGGTTAAAGCAAATGCTTAGTTCAATGAACTTATTCTGTTTGTTTGTTGACTTTATAGATGCTACAATGGACGTGGGTTTACGTTCATGAAACAGAAGTAGCAATCAGCAGCTCTTGGCTTTCGTGCATTAGATCTTTACTAAATGGAATGCAAAAACACTTTGCTAATACTTAGGTTTGTGTTGATATTATTGTATTCTTTCCTACCCATCACATAAAAAAAGGGGGGGGGGGATGGAGAGGGGAGAGGGAATGTGGAGACAAGACAATTTTTTAGCCTGTTTTGCTGTAACTCATTACCTGCAGGTGTTAAAGCCTCATTTTGTTCCCTGTTTATTGAGCAATGAAAATAAGTCACTTTGCTTCTTATTGATTTTGAGCATTTTTGTGTTCGTATCGACCTAAGCAATTTTCACTTGTCTTCCTGTGTCTTTCAGGTATTCCTACAGGCAGGTTACATTACTGCACAGTTCCCATGCACGAGAGTAATACTTGATCTTTGGCCATGCACAGGCAGCTTGATTAAAACGTTTTTCTTTCCTACTTCTCAAGAACCCTGTATGAACGGAAATATTTCCTCACATATTTACATACAAAGACAAGGTTTTCTTGGAGCTGACACCAGCTGGCAGTGTTCATCTGAGTATGACAATTTACTTTTTATGAGTTTTAAATCTCTTACTGTATTCTGGTTTTACATCCCTCCCCAGCGGCACTGGGTAGATAGAGTTGGTCACATTTTAATTTTTCTGAATTTTATAGCATAGCAGAACTGAAGTTATCCCATTGTCTTCAACAGGAACTGACAAGGCCCAGATCTTCAGATTTCACAGACTCCCAGGACGGATGAAGTTGGCAGGGACCACTGGTGGCCATCTGGCCCAAGCCCCCTGCTACAGCAGGGCCATCAGGATGCCCAGGACCACGTCCATACAGCTTTTGAATGTAGGGAGATCTCTGAAGGTGGGCAATGGGTTAGAATTTGTCACAATGACTTTTGCCTGCTGAATTAATGCGTTCCTGGGCTCCCACATTCCCAGGGGTGCCATCTTCTGGTCCATGCTCCACAGGTTCCTTCTGTGGTGGTACCAGGCACCTGAAGCTGGAGATGAGCTTGGGGCTGTGTGCCACTGTGGTGTGGGTGCAGCCAATTTAAGTGGCTGTGATAGAGCCGTGCATAGCCCTATAGGCTCTGCATCACCGTGCTGCACTGTTGTACATTGGGTGTGACACTGAAATGCATCCCATCTGCAATGAGAAGAATGGAGCCAAATCTTTCCAAAAGGCTTAAACTCCTCTTGACTTCACTGCAGCAGATTGGTTGAAGTGGCCCAATTATTGCTGCATGCAAAAGCCTAAAAACCCACCCTGGCAGTTATGGGGTGTCTGGTTTTGGCTGTTGCTCTGCCACAACTGGAGCCAGAGAAGGGTTTGGCCCTAATAGTGGCTTGTATCTGCTGAGCCCCTGGTCCTCACAAGGTGCTGGACAAACACCCGCAGCAGGGAGCTGTGTGTTCACTGCTGCCAGCCCCCCTCCGTGCTTACCACCGGGCTACGGAACAAAGCAGGGGAAGCAAACAAAGGCAGAGGAACAGGCCTTTCTTTGTCTCTGAAAAGTTTGTAGGAAAAATGTTTAAAAGGCCTGAATGCCTGGCATTTGTCCCCCTCAGAGGTGGTCCTTTTCCAGATGAAGCTGCTCTCTGGGGTTTAGATATCCGATAGTGCTCTGTTGTTAGCTGTATGATAACTCATCCTGTGGGTGGTGGGGATTGGGAAATGATTTTTGGAAGGAAATTCATATTCCCTGTCCCGAAGGGTGATACCAGCTGTGGAGGTGACAACCTTAAGATGATGGATAAAAAGACAAATGTCTTAGATTACTTCAGGTTCTTGAAAATTTGACTGTAGACACATGGATGGTTTTGCTAAGACAAAAAAGGATATCCAAAAATAAACCAACCCTCTTTCCCCCAAACCCAACCCCCAAATAAGACAAAACTACCACAGTTTGGGAAAAAGTTTGTGAATAGCTGGAACTGGCAGACGGTGAAATGCTTAAGTTGTGGGTCTAATATTTGCATTGGAGTGGTGGTAGCACCTAAAGATGTGGTGATATTAAATATCCTTTAAGACCAGAGAAGGTAGAGCTAGTGCCCTCAAAGAGCTTGCAGACATTAGTTCAGGTCTTGTCTCCCAGGGTTTAGGAACGTGAAAGATTTTGTGTGCAAGATGTGCTGCTTGTTCCAAAGCACGAGTGTGTGACCTGAAATATTGGGCACTGCAAACAACTGGAGGAAGTGTGAAAGTAACCTGGAGGACAAAGACACTGACTCTGGTCTTCTGCCATGCCAAGGTATGGAGAAAATACGCCTTCCTGTCATCCCCACACCACTACTTCAAATTCTTCCACTTTTCATAGATTGCTCTATTGAAACTAATCAGCTCCAGGTTGTCCTTATGGCCTTCAAAATGGGTTTGTGGGCAAACATTGGAAACTGCAGCCTGAGCCACCACTGACGGAGCTGGTGGCAGAGGTGGAGACAGAGGATTTTCTGCTGGTGCCTGGGCTTCTCTGCAGGCAGGGCTCCATCCTGGCTGCAGGTTTGTGACTGCATTCGTGATACTGGGCAATGTTGCCAGGTAAACCAGCTTCTGTATGGCAATGTATTGATTATTCCTATCGGCCCAGTTCCAATGGCCTCTGTCTTAGGCAGAGCTATAGTTTTAGCTGGCTTCCTCCTGTTTTTAACCATCACTCTGGCCAAATACCCTGTGATGACTCCATTGTATCCTCCTGGCCTTCAACGCTTATAAACTTCCTCTTCAGAGGGCAAGTAAAATTGTGATTAATTCTTTATACTAATTAAAAATGGTCTCATAGAATTGAGCTATTTTCACATTTTACTCAACAGCCCTTAATATAATGTTAATGGTTGTACAATGTTACTTTTAATAACGCTATAAAACGGATCTATTTCATGTGGTAGGTAGTTCAGTGGAGTGGATAATAGGCAGCAATGTATTTCCCGATCTAGGCTGGCCTTCCTCTCCTGTCATGCACTCTTTGAAGGTAAGAATTTCCTGAATCACTCAGTTTTTGGGGAATATCTTTACAATTTGTGTAGAACTGCATACGATTGTTAGTATTAATTTTGCCAGTGAGAAAATGAGAGATCTGGGTTTTTAAGGGTTAAGATTGTGGTCTAGAAGAGATGGAAAACAAGTGGGCTGCAGTTCTTCTCATGGAAATGTGTCTGATGCCATGAGATCTGTGTGGGGGAAGTGGTGCCCTGTGTAACTCTCTGCCAGCTCCCTTCCATCACAGTCAATGAGATGTGCATGCAAATTAATGAGCCCTTTAAAAAACAAAAAAGTCCTTAATCAGGAGCTGGTGCTGTAATAACTACAGTTCCTTGAGGGCTTGTGAAGTAGTTACTGATTTAAGGACATCTTTGGCTTGGAAGTACGTATATGAGGGAGTATTTGGAAAGCAGTAAGTAGCTCTAACCTTTTCAGAGGGCATGTTTATTTGATTGTAATATAAATCATGCAGCACTGTAAAATCAGCACTTCCAACAGCTGGGAAAAGCTATTCCTCATGTGTATCCTGGTATACGTGAGCTATGTTTAGTGTTTGAAGAGGATACACCTTGGGAAGGTTTGCTATATTTAGGTGTTGGCGTCAGCTCCTAAACTGATAGCTTATCTAGGAGCACGTGCACCAATTTCATAAAGCTTGCTCCTGTGGAGACAGGGAACAAGCTCCTCCTGCACGTGTGGTGTCACTCAGGGCTTCGCTTGCAGAGAAACCACACCATAAGAAGCTGTAATTAATGCAAGTAAAAGGCAAAGCTCAGTGTTTGGTTTGGAAGATGGGATTTCAGGCAAGCACTAATCATGAAGAATTTGTACCTCATCAGAAAGAGATTAGATCCTCTAGTGCTGGATGTTGTGGTTGGTATCTTAATGCCGAAGTTAAATGGCTGATCCTGCAGGACTTCCACCTTATGGTAGAAGGGAAAATGGTTTAGATTACTTTTCTCATCTGCAGTTATTTACCCAAACAATGGCAGAGCCTCCCCCAGGCCCATTTAACAGAGGCCATTAAATCTTGTGATGATTTATTTTTCCTTCACCTTGCAAGTCTGGCAATGCTGTGTCTTCTGAGGACATGTGAAAGATGATGTATTCCTGGCATCCATCAGAGTTTTGCAGAAGGATAACATTTGTTGTGCTCAAAGACAATCACAGGTTTCAAAAGAAAGTTTTCCATACCTTAAATTAAAGTTCCATCTACGTCAAACTCTTGATTTCCAGGAAAGACGAAGACTACTCTGCAGGATTATATCAACACTGGATTTTTTTTAACCTAAACAGTATCTGGCTAAATGCAAAAGCCCTAGCAGAAACTGCTGACCTTTTGCATGATTACAGCCTCTGCCCTGCTGAAGAGCCATAAATGAATCATTCTGCAGTGAAATGTAAACAGGATGCTGCCCTTCCATTGCAGCTTTGTTTACCAACATGTGCTCATCTGAACTGCAACGATATTAAATTAGGTGACAACAGCAGTTTGTAGCAACGCAGGGATCCAGGGCCAGAGCTGTGGGAGGGGGTGTTGCTCTCCTTCCCCACCCCTTTTCACCAAGCACACACTGAAGCTGGAGGAGTTTTCATCCTCTTTCTGCCAGGTCTGAATAGTCTTATTTTGAGAGTGGTTAGGATGAAAGTTGGCAGTAATGTCTGAAGTGCACAGAGTGTGTGATGTGGGACTCTTCCTCCTGTTCAGGTTTCACCTGGAACCACAGAGCTCAACCAAGTCTCACAACAAAATGAGAGTGGTTGTCTCTCTCTTCTCCTGCCAGGTTTCCTACCCACATGAAAGAATGGCAGCAAGATGACAAAGTAAGTCCTAAAGGTTCAAAGAATATGAAATCAGGGAGCCAATATACCTATGTTGGTCTCGTTCACAGCCATGCAAGTTGGTTTTGTCTCCCCTACGTTTCCCTATACTTTCTGTTTTTTCTTGCTTGGGTGTGGGTGAAACCATGGAAATCCAACTTTGTCCTCTGTCTTCTACTATCATGATAGCAATGGGAGAGCAACCTGAAAACCTGATGGTGGACTGAAGCAAAGTGTATTGTAGCTCAGCCAAATGGTTCAAGAAGATCTTAGCCAAACTAACA
Organism: Anser anser; assembly: GCF_964211835.1. Classification (NCBI taxonomy): domain Eukaryota; kingdom Metazoa; phylum Chordata; class Aves; order Anseriformes; family Anatidae; genus Anser; species Anser anser. The sequence continues at coordinate 68,495,315 of NC_139723.1, read as the reverse complement.
GAAATAGATCAGATACACAAACTTTGCCTCTGTAGGTACAGAATTTAAGAATCTGAAGCAATGTCCTGAGGAACTATCACTGTGCTTCAAGTCTTCTTGTACCCACGTTTCTGTGCCTGGCTACTTGGGAGGGGCATGGCTCTCCTGTGGATCTAGTCTGAACATGAAATTATTCTTACAGGGAGATCTAGTGAAGCTTGGATTCATAACAACAACTTCATTTTTCTGTACTTGGTGAACTTTATTGTGCTTGTGATTAGGATTAACGGACTTTAAAAGGAGACACTGTCTTATGGTCTTGGCATCCTGCCACTATTTCAAGATCTGAGGTTCTTAAGATTGTTTGTTTGATATGAAAACCAGCATCGATATGTAGCAAAACTGTAGTACAGGGTGAAGGGAAATAGGAGAGTGGGTAGAGAAGTCCATGGATGGAGATGTTTTGGGAATGAGGAGTAAAAGAGTGCGATGATACACTGATGTTTGCAAAAACTGGATTCTCAGTTTCAGCTGTAGTAACTCCTGGGAGTCTCTGTGCCTTTCGCTCCCAGTTCACTCTCTCCTCTGGTGTGAAGGAGGGGTTGGGATATCTGAGGCAGCATCAGCAAAGCTGCTCTCGGCTGTCCAGAAAAAGTTTCAGGGCAGCATTCTGCACAGTTTCATCCCTTCTCCTTTGCTGCCCAAGGAGCAATGCTACCCAGAGCTAAAACAGGATGAAAACAGGACAATCCTGGGGATAGTGCTTTTGGATGGTCGAGTTTGTTTCTTGACTTTCCTCCTTGGAAATAAAAATATCTACAGTGGAAAAGGACTCTAATTTACAACACAAGCATAGAGTTAAACAGAATGGAAGGAACTGGATACAGGAGTCTGAAACGATTCTGGTTTGGACCACAACTTTAGGTCAGCTCATGTGAGCCAGTTACACGTGCTGATGAGTCCTTCTCCCTCATGCCTGATTGCATGTGTATTTGTTTAGTTATGGACTTCAGTTTAGTTATTTCACCAGACACACTGAAAGCTATCTGGACTCTAAAGCTGTCCTGGGATGGATGTAAACAGCCAGAAATCCTGGCCGTAGAGTGGTCACTTGCTCAGGAGACAGAAAACGTGGGAGCAGGGGCAGGCATGTGGGCATTTTCTTCCTGGGATGGTGGTGGTGAGCTTTTGCTGAGCCTTGTTTACTATCTCCAGTATGCCAAGAAAGAATCTGAAGACCGAATCACTCAAATTAGTTTTTTTTTTTTTTTTTCACATTACTGTTTTCAAATTTTGCATGTTCATGTGAACATATATATGCTGTAGAACACTGTTAGTAAGTGATGCACTTGTCATTCATGAGTGAGAGAATAATGTCCCCAAAAGGCTCATGAAATGACTTATAATTTTCAATTAGGAAGCACAACTGGACCATAAAAAGCTAAGGTCAATTCTCATATAGCAATAAAAGAACAATTTTTGAGTTTTGGATTTGAAAAGTTTGATGTTACATCATTCTGAAAACATGGTCAGTGAGTCCAAATTTCTGCAGCTGTTAGAACCGGGGAAGGAGAGTTTCACTTTATGCAACTACAAATATCAATTGAATTGCAGTTGCAAAGTGATCTTCTTTCTGTTGCATCAGTTTGAGTATTTATAATGTAATGTTTCCCCAAACAGGTCCTGAGGTGCACATCTGGTGCTAGTTTGTGCCATTGGGATACCTGTTGCTTTACCACAGGCTTTTTGTTACCAGAAAACAGCAAAAGTCGTAAGGATTTGCAACCTGATGCCAGCAAGCATGCACAACACAAGCACCTTCAAGAATTTACTGTTCTTTTTTTTTTTTTTTTTAATTTAATGATTATTTCTTAGAAGTAATATTTTGCTAAGAGGCAGCAAGTGAATTACCTATTGGTGTATGTTTCTACTTTTTAGTAGCAGCTGTGGAGTTACCTGTGTCAAATTTTGCTCAGAAAAGTCTTAGATTTACTCTGATTCTTCTGACTGGTAACTTCTGGTGCTTTGGGATCAAGCATTGTCCTGGGCCAGACAGAATGACTGAAAGAAGAAAACTCCTTCTCTTTCATCCATTCATTGCCCATTTTTATCTCCTAACCTGGGCATAAGATACAAATTGCAGTGAAGTTTCACAGTAATGGCAGAGCCAATCTACCAGGTCATTGCTACTGAGGAAGGGTTTTACTTCTGGCTGGCTGCCTGCTGGTTCTGTGGTCTTCCATCCTGCAGTCATACTTGAGTTGGCTCAGATGTTCCTGACCCCTCAGCAGGGCTGCCTCAGCTCTTTAAAAAGGGGAAAAAAAAGAGTTTTCTTTTTCTTTTTTTTTTTTTTTTAATATGTGTATATATATATATTCCGAAAACAGTGGCAACATTTGTTTTCTGGTGACTGTGAGCTGTTTGCTTGCCTAGTCTTGTAAAATGTCACCCTCATTTTCAGGCAGAACCAATCTGCTTGGATGCAATCCCTGTTGCACTTTTTTTTTTTTCCTTCTTTTTAAGAAAAGAAATTATTTGTGTAGATCTGCAGCTGAGATTCTTCCATACGCATTCACTTTAACATGACCTGTAAATGCAGCATCTCATAAATCACCAGCGTGATCTGAGACCAGCTGATCCAAAAGGAAGCACGCTGAGTGCATACAAATTGCGTGCTGTTTGAAAACTGCGTGGCTGATGGAAAAGAAATGGCCTTAGTGTGTATCTTATCCTGACAAAGCTCGTGGCCTGTTTGTTTTCTAATGTTTTGAGCTAATGGGTTCAAACCCAGACTTTTTAATATTACACAATGAAGTAGTGCAGAAAAATTAAACAAAACAAAGACAATTTAACTTTCAATATTCTCTGCCTTTCCTCTAAAACAGTCAGAGCTCCTTGCAACTCATGCAAACAGGATGATTGAAAAAAGCATGTGGTGGACAGGTGGGAGACAGCAAAGAGGAATTTCTTAACTGCAACAGTTGTATGAGAAGAGCGAGGAAATGTACATGAGAGCTTGCCTTCGGCCAGGAGAATGGATTGGGACAACTTCCATGCTTGCTAAATTTTGTTCAGCCTTTCATTTTATTTCTCTTCCTCCTCAGCTGCTTAGTTCATTCTGTTGTTCTGGGGTGACAGTGCTTGGTTCAACCCTTTCAGCCGCCGATTAAGCCTCCCAGCACCCAGGACTGAACCCAGAACTGTGCTTGGTGGGATGGTGGAAGCTGCTCAGGAGCTGGTGCTGGCAACAGGCTCTTCTCTGAACTGTGATATCCTGGAGATTGGTCTTCTATAAATGAAAAAATTGTCCTCCAAGTCCTCAGGGTTTGTAGTGAAAATGAAACATTGCAAATGGTGCTTCCTAAAAAGCGCCCACCATGGCACTGGAAGGTTTATCCCAGTGGGAGCAGCCCAACCTCCTGAGTGCCACAGGGCTGGTCTTGGATTGGCATCCCCTTGCATTTTGCTGGGAGGCACCACTGATCACTTCAAGGCCATGTCTTCCTCAGATTCCCCAAAACTAAACCAAACTGTTCCCAGGGCTATCACTTATTTGGGCATTTTGAAATCAGCATACAGCACAGAAATAATTCCCGTTAACAAGTCACCAGCCCTTCTCTCCTCTGATCCCAGTGTGTTTAGACGTAAAAGTCATCCTTCTCTCCTTTTGTCCACTCTCTGAATGTTTCTAGATATCACTACTATATAGTATTTAAATAGTTACTTGCATGGGTAGGGACATATTTACAGAACAATACAATAAATCATGTCTTTTTCCCCGTATGAAGCTCTGCATGTCTGTCCTGTCCTCTGTCCTTTAGGAGACACAAGAGTGCTGTATGGAAATGCTATGGATTGTTTTTCCCAGTGGTATCGGTTCCCAGATCTCTTGGTTTGAAGGAAAGCAGTGTGTCATGTGTTAGGCATTTTAATTATTTACAGAGTACAAAGTGCCTATCAAAAAATCTGCATTGTTTTTAAGTTAGTGGGCACTAAAAATTGTTTTGATGCATGTACAGAAGAAGCTGCACTTCTACACTTTTTTTTTTTTTGTAATGTTATACTTGTGCAGTCTTAGTTACATTTTCTTAATGTACAGTATCTGAGCCCTTATATTCACAACAATAACCTCCACCGCTACTGCACAACTGTACCTTGAAAACTGTTTTCAAGCCAAATTCTAGGTCAACAGACTCTTTCTGACTCTCAGAATTTTGGTGGATATACTGGGGTTTCATTATTTCTTGGCACACTTTTATTTTGCTACTGTTGACCCGGTTCATGAAGCAAAGTAGGTCTTCTCCACTTGGGAGCTGTGAACAGTTTGGTTCAAGTACACTTCTAGTACCCTGCTAATGGAGGGGGAGGAGGTGTGGGAATGAGCAGCTTCTGTGGGTGCTCAGCATTGTCTGCATGTTTATCAGCATACAGCTACACAGCTCTTTAATTAAATCAGATAACAGCTAATAGCTCAGAATAGTTATTTTTCTTGTCTATCATCCCCAAGGCCACCTTTTAATGAACATAACAGTGAGTTTTGAAGCTGCTGGTGCAGTCTTGCCTCACAGCTAATGCTGGATCAGAGTGCTGAAAGGTGTGTGCTGCTGTATTCCCAGAGGAGGACAAATGAGTGTGGTTTAGCCCTTGCCAGGTTGCAGAGATTCCTCCTGATACCAGTGTGCTGCCAGCATTGCCTTTTGCTTCCATGAGCCGCTTGTAATAGCGAGGCTGCATGTCTGCTGGTGTCTGACAGCTCTTCTCCAGCTTTCTGCCTCTCCACCCCAGCCTCTGTGCCTGCAGAACGTCAGTGATGCCCTCTCGGTCTCAGCTCTTATGGTGCTCAGCAGAAGGGACCCTCCGAGTCCCTTCAGGCACTGCTGTAGCTCCAGTGACATCAGCTGGGGAATCATGAACCTCCAATGTGAGCAGCAGGTCTTATCCACCTTGGCCTACCACATGCTACTTCCGACATGATAACTTACACTAAAAATGACCCAACTATTGTGACAGGTCACTAGGTGACTTGGTAGCAAATGAACAGTTTTCTTCATGTTCTTCCCCTTCCTTTTTGCTTGTCATTGAAAGAAATACTACACCAGCATGGGAAGACAGTAATACCCTTTTGCCTGTGCCATACACCAGAAGGGGTTGATCTGTTTTTCCTTTGATCTCTATTCCCTTGTTCAAAGCCAATGAATTCAGCATACACCAACGCTGGTGGAGAGCAAATGGCCTCTCTGTCCAGTCCTACCTGATGCTTGTCCCCTTCCCAATATGACTTCCAGCTGCTGGAATTTTGCAGGTAGGATTTGAAACAGCGAGCCTTTGACCTACCAGAGCCATTACATCAAGTCAATATCACTGTTAACCTCTCCGTACAATTCTTATTTGTTTTATGGCCTTGCTTTAAGTGGCAGGGAAATCTACGTATTGCTGGGGTAAAGCACAAGTTAATTATATCTGTAAAATCCAATAATAAATAGAATTGTTGACATTACCTGCCACAGCTTCTCAAATAACTGACCTCACTTTTGCAATGGCACAATTACTCCCTTTTCTGCCTCTTAAGATGCAGCATTTGCCTAAAATGTGGGAAGGGACAGGAGAGACTAAAGGAATGGGAAGAGGCAGTAAAGTGTAAAACACAGGAAAATGACCTCTAAGTAGTGAAGCCAGGTTCATGTTGTAGGAAACTTGTCTCCTTTGGCTGCAAAAAATACATTATTTATTAGGGCTGCTTAGTGCTTTTTATTAGAAGACCTTTTAGTTTTTAATTACACTGCCAGGCTTCAATTGCATGGGCTTGAAATTAGGAGTACCAGTCTGTCTCGAGCTGACTTGTGTATTTATTTATTTTTAAAGGGGATTGTTTTGCCCACAGCTTCCTGGGGGTTTCAGGCACGGGCTATTGGGTTGGAAGAGTTGGGAGTGGCTGGGGACAGCAAACCCAGAGAGTGCCAATTAGCCTTGGATGGGGAATAAAATTACCTCTTGGGATGAGAAGGGAAGTGGAGTAGTGGTTATTAAATGGTGCAAAAGGGAAAGACACTGCTGTGACAAGGTCATGTTGAGCGTGGTGGAGAAGAAGGTGTCACACCTGGGCTAGGCTGGGCAGAAGGGTCTGGGTTGCCAGCACCCTCTCTGCTGGGGAGCTTAGGAAGGGGCAGCATGGAAATACATCCATCCATGCACAGCTGCACTCAGGTGTTGCAGCAAAGTGTGCCCCAGGAAAGCTCAGTGGGAGAGTAATAGTAATGTTGAGTGCAGTTTGAATAGCGGGCAATACATAAAGCATGAGAACATGTCCCCAGCCAGGAACAATCAGAAATAGTTTGAGCAAAAACATTTGTAGAAAAAGGGCTGGTTTAATAGCATCACCCAATCAGGTAGTTCTGGACAAAACTTCAAAGTTGTCCCGAACTGTCAGCTCTTGGCTCCTTTCCTTTAGGGAAACTGCATAACATTTAGAGTTTACTGCATAACATTTTTTCACTCTAAAGATTTTTACTGTGTGAAAGAATTCATGAAACGAAAAAGGCAAAATCAGAACAAAACATTCTGAAAATATCAAAGATGATTATTAACACAATGGCAATTTTCAGAATGTCAGCCTTTTACCTGAAATCAAGCTGAGAAGCAGTTCTAAAACATCAGACTTGTTTTGGTTAGAAAAAACATTCAATTCCCACCTACATTGCAAATGCAGCTCTAATCCTGGTGTTCTTCACCACGCACATACTGGCTTTTCAGCCTTAATAATACTCTTTTGCTGCTGTTTGTACATGAGTGTGAGCCCCAAAGTGTTCATGTGGAGGTCTGGGGACTGTAATTATTTCTGTGCTGAAATTGCTGAGACCTCTGTGTTTTGCTGTTTCCTTCCATGCCTTGCCATGCCTTGGCTGCCATGAGCATCCCATGGTGAAGGTCTGTGTATCTCCTCTATCTGTAGAAGAGATAAAGAGGATGGAAATGTGGAGTAGAGGTGGAAAATGCTGCATGGGAACCTCTTGTCTTGGGCAGGTGGTAGATAAAAGGACTTGACACAGCTGCTTGGCTGCAGAGCAACAACTGGAAAGGTCAGAGGGACACGTGAGACCCCTTGCAGCCTGAGCTAGATGGCAGGAGGCTGTAGTCAGGGTTGTCTGAGGACTTTGATGTTGCCATCATTGCTCTACTGCAGTAATTGGTAGCTAGACCAGTTTCAACTGAGTAGAGGCCAGTAACTGTGTGCAGCCCAATGTTCATCTTGTGTTGGGTATTTTTGTGAAAAAACTTCCCTGGCTGCCAATCTGTTGCCCTTCATTAATAAGGTCTAAAGCAATAAAGAGGTCTGTGGCTTATTTTGTAAGCCTGTGTTTATATTTGCTCTCCTGAAAGGGCCTAGTTTTGACATATTTAATTAGTGGTAAGAACCCAGAATAAAGGCTTGCAGGTCGTAAGGATACGTCAGATCTTTAGATGCATCTCATAAATATTTACTTTCAGAAACTTGCTATGGTTTATTCTGGCTCAGATAATACTTTGGTTTATATACTTTCATCTGCTGGGCTACAGGCCCAATCCTAGGAAAACCTGAGCAGACTTAGTTATGTAAAACGATTGATTTCTGCTTGACTATGATGCACTCTACCCGCTTGGTTTCACATAAGTCTTGTGGTAGTGCCATACAGCTACTTGTATATAATACGCATAAAAATTACTGCACCTTGCTGATAAGTAGTCATTCCTATAACTGTGCACAGCGGGTACTTAACCTCCTAAAGTAACACTAAATCTAAAATTAAAGTATCTGAAAGGACGAAAAGTAATAAAACTTCAGAAACACTTCTCAGGCAGGATATGATAAATTTGTTTCTTGTGTTATTCTAATGCCTCCTGGCAAGTCATTTTTAGTTAAGAAAGGGATTTTGTTTGCTTTGTGGTTTTTCTATTAAACAGAACACATCTAGGCTGAAGCTGCTGAGATGCAATAAACCACAACCATAAACAATCACATTTATGGAGTCACTTTTCAAACCAGGACCACATCTTTGAGAAAATCTGTTGAAATTCATATTTACCCAATCCATCTGGCAGTGCTGGCATGTCTTGTGGTGGCTTTCATTGGAGATTGTTGTGAAACGTTAAATTCACTCTTTCTCCTTCTTTCCACACATTCCTTCCAAACTACATCTCCCCCACCCTGACCTAACAACAAAGAGATGAATCTAGTCTCCACCACAAGCACTCTGGAACAAAAAGAAAGGACATATTTTTCTTTGTGAGAAGAGAAGGTTGGTGATGAGTCTTGGCTCTGATTTTTGCAAGCACATACAAATGCAGTTGGTTTCCTGGGGTTTTTGTATCTATGAAGTTAAAAAAGTTGCTCATGTGAGTAAAATTAAACACATACTTTGGTTTACAGAATTGAGGCTATGCTGTCAGATGTTTGGATGTTTATTTGCTTTCAACAATTAATTAAAAATGATGGAAAACCGCTTTTAATGTGCCATTAGGCAAGAAGTCATTAGAATTCGTAATCTATAAAAGGCATTTAGGTCACAGATAATTTCCAGACTGAAATTAATTCTGTAGCATCTTAATGACTGTGTCCCCAGTGCATGTTCTGGCAATTCCAATAATTCTATCAGGGCTTTTTTGTTTGTTTGTCTTTCTGCTGCTGTGTCTGAAAAAAACTTCCAGGGTGAACACTGGTACTGCCAACATGGACAGAGCACTACGGTGACATGTTCTGTAGGTCTTTGAGGTAACAAGTGGCAAACGTATTTAATTTTTGATAACAGAATAACAGGCATAAGAACAAATAACTCCTACCCAGTAGCATTCCATTTAACAGATACTCTGTCATTGTGTTATGTTAAAGATGTATTTAGTTATTTATTTATTTTCCTGGAGAGACAGTGGGAGATATGGTAAGACAAAATGCTCTTGTTCCACTGGATGACTGCAGAGGAAGGAAAATGCAGAGTGCGTCTAGACTGCATGTAATAAGAACTGAATGTGCTGGGCTGTAAATCAGAGAAGATACCATTAGTGCACGTGGCTCAGATGAGAGCTACAGCACTTACAGATCAGGCAGGCTGTGTTGCTCCCTTATCAGACTGTAACACAGCAGCATGAATAGATGCACAGACACTGCTGTAGTCAGTGAGTAATATCACTTACATACAAGCCTTGCTTTCACACACACATACAAAACAGAACAAAAAACAAAAACCAAAAAACCCCACCACTGCTGCCAACAAAACTATACAGCTGCTCTGTTATCTTTATACTACCAAGGATTTCCACATCAGTGAAAAGTGCTCTTTCTTTTTTCTCTTTTCTTTTTCTTTTCTTTTTCTTTTCTTTTTCTTTTCTTTTTCTTTTCTTTTTCTTTTCTTTTTCTTTTCTTTTTCTTTTCTTTTTCCTTTCCTTTCCTTTCCTTTCCTTTCCTTTCCTTTCCTTTCCTTTCCTTTCCTTTCCTTTCCTTTCCTTTCCTTTCCTTTCCTTTCCTTTCCTTTCCTTTCCTTTCCTTTCCTTTCCTTTCCTTTCCTTTCCTTTCCTTTCCTTTCCTTTCCTTTCCTTTCCTTTCCTTTCCTTTCCTTTCCTTTCCTTTCCTTTCCTTTCCTTTCCTTTCCTTTCCTTTCCTTTCCTTTCCTTTCCTTTCCTTTCCTTTCCTTTCCTTTCCTTTCCTTTCCTTTCCTTTCCTTTCCTTTCCTTTCCTTTCCTTTCCTTTCCTTTCCTTTCCCCTTCCCCGCCCCTTTCCCCGCCCCTTCCTGCCCCTGCCCCTTCCCTCCTTTCCCTTTCCCTTTCCCTTTCCCTTTCCCTTTCCCTTTCCCTTTCCCTTTCCCTTTCCCTTTCCCTTTCCCTTTCCCTTTCCCTTTCCCTTTCCCTTTCCCTTTCCCTTTCCTTTTTTTTTTTTTTTTTAATTTAAACTTTAAGTGGTAAACTGAGTCTCGATGGGAAGTGACTAAAGGTTTTCTGTACTGACCAGTGTTCATGTCAATGTAGGTGCCTTAGGAGTACAAAGTGTTGAGGTATGGGCTCCAGGTCCCCTTACAATAAGCTGGAGAGGGTGTGCAGGGGGAGCCTCTGTATATGTATGTTGTGCCTTAGGACAAAGTCATGATACGTAGCTAAAAGTGAAGTGAGTCTCAATTAGAAGGAGCAGCATGTTCACAGCTTGTATATATCTGCATCTGTATTTTTGGATGAGGCCCCAGGACTTGTGGGAACCGTTAGCTTTTGTGTACGCATGAGGTATGTGTGTGTTTTAGCAGAAGGCTTTTTTGCTTTTTTGAGAGCAAACAAATGAATAAACCATGCTACAAAGGTGTGTTTATATTTTCGCTTTTGTCTGTTAGGGACTGCAGTGATTTTCTTTCTGCGCTTCCATATGTTACAACACTCCAAAAAGCCAGAAATCCTTGTGATCATGGGATAGGATTATGTCTGAAAGAATTGATGCCATGCAGGCAGATACATCTTTCTTGGTGCTCTCATTACTAGGAGTCTCCCTACCTCAGCTGAATCCTCTGGGCTTCAGCCAGCTCATGGACACTGTGAGGATGGTGCGACAACTGACATTAGTTGTGCTTTGTGAACAAAAACATAAGCAAGTCATAAGGAAATTAAAAAAAGAATGACATTTCAATACAGGCCTTGACAGAGACATTTTCACTCCAGATGTAATCTGATAGGTGCCAGATAACCTGAAGGAGTACTGGCATGCCCAGAAATTTGTCATCTCTTCTTCCCAGCTACATTGTTTGATTTAATGAAGCATTATCTCTCCCTGCAGACCCTGGCTGGCTAAATTACTCTACCTGTGATTGCTACTGCACTGCCCTTCCTGGACAATAAGCCCCCAGCCGCTGCCTTGTCTGAGTGGCCTGGCAGATGGTGTGCCTCTGTCCCCATGGGGTCTCCATGCTGCTTCTACCGAAGGTTTATTTGCAGGACAACATGCAGAATGGAAAACACCACATTATTTCTCAAGGAAATCACGAGCATTTTGTGAACTACAGTGGCTACCCAAGACAACTGTCTGATTGTGTACGGGTTGGTGGTATTAATTTTCTTGCCATCAGACCCAAGGTAACAAAACAGTGTAGGGGACCTTGCACAGGGACACAGTCAGCCCTCTCTGGTGCCATGTCTGCTCCCCCCCTTGCAGGCTGCCTAGGCCGGTCTCCTGGTAGGGCTGCTCAGCACTTCCCAGTCACTCCTGACCGACAGATAAATCCTAGAGAGGTACATGGTAGCAGTTGTCTGAGGTTTTTCCAAAAGGTATGTGTAGGAAGATGAATTTAGCCAGTTAAATTGTCTCTGTTCAGGGCAGATATGTACATGCTGTTGGCTCCTAATTCAATCTGAGGGTATGTTCCACAAGTGTGTTCCTTTTGAATTCTCCCTTTTGATAACAAGATGTCTGGTGTGTCCTCTGCGAGCAGAGCCCAGCAGTTGCCCCATGTCAGATCAGAGCCAGCTCCAGACGGCTCCAGAATAGATCTGCTGCTGGCCAGAGCTGAGCCAGAGAGCGAAGCTGGTTGGGCCTCTGGGAGGGAAGATTGAAGGGGAAACCAAACCAAACCAAACCAAACCAAAAACCTGCTGCACTACAGCAGCTGGGACAGAGGAGTGAGAAGCAGCCCTGCAGCCCCCAGGTGAGTGCAGGAGGAGACGAGGAGGGCAGGAGGTGCTCCAGGCAGGCAGCAGCAGTTCCCCTGCAGCCTGTGGAGAGGCCTCTGGTGCAGCAGGCTGTCCCCCTGCAGCCCACGGGTCCCACACGGAGCAGATCTCCACGCTGCAGCCCGTGGAGGAGCCCCCGGTGGAGCAGGTGGATGTGGCCTGGAGGAGGCTGCGGCCCATGGAGAGCCCCCGCAGGAGCAGGCCCCGGGCCGGAGCTGCAGCCCGTGGAGAGGAGCCCACGCAGGAGCAGGGGGCCTGGGGGGAGCTGCCGCCCGTGGGGGACCCGTGCTGGAGCAGTTTGCTCCTGGGGGATGGACCCCGTGGTACGGAGCCGTGTGGGAGCAGGTCTTGAAGAGCCGCTGCCTGTGGGCAGCCCCCGCAGGCTCAGTTCGGGAAGGACGGCATCCCGTGGGAGGGACCCCGCGTGGAGCAGGGGCAGGGAGTGACTGTGAAGGAGCTGTGGAGACAAAGCATCAGGGACTGACCGCAGCCCCCATTCCCTGTTCCCCTGCACCGCTCAGGGCGAGGAGGTAGGAGAGAGTGGATGAGGGGAAGGTTTTTTTAGTTTGCTTTCAGTTTCTCACTGCTCTACTCACTAGTCATAGGGAATAAATTAAATTAATCTCGCTATGCTGACTCTGTTTTGCCCATGACGCTAACTGTCGAGTGATCTCCCTCTCCTTATTTCAACCCTTAAGCCCTTTCCATCGTATTTTACTAGCAGATAACTAATGATAGGACAAGAGGGAATGGCCTCACATTGCGCCAGGGTAGGTTAAGGTCGGAAATGAGGAGACATTTCTTCTCAGCAAGAGCAGTCAGGCATTGGAACGGGTTGCCCAGTGAGGTGGTGGAGTCAGCGTCACTGGGGGTGTTTAAGGAAAGGTTGGATGTGGTGCTGAGGGACATGGTTTAGTGGTGATATTGGTAGTAGGGGGATGGTTGGACCCGATGATCTTGGAGGTCTTTTCCAACCCTAACGATTCTATGATTCTATGATTTTCTCCCCCTTTGAGGAGGGAAGTGAGAGGGCGGTTGTGATGGAATTCAGCTGCCCAGCTGGGTAAAACCACCACAGTGACACTGCTGCATGCTTGCTATGCTCTAGTCTCAGAGAACTTTGGTGTTGAGGAGAGCTTTGCTGCAGTAAACACTGGATAAATAAAGGGAAAAACAGGAAAACCCAATCTACTAGATGAGTAAGCTGCACCCTAGGAGTGCAAGACTTATAGGATATTAATATTTATAGGTGTTTTCTACTGTCACAGGAATTACGTCATATAATCCTACTCATGAGCAGATTAGAATTTTTGTCCTCTCTGCAGTCTGTATTAACTGATGATTGTTCTCTACACTTCTCTTTTCCCTCCACAGTGTCTTCTCCCCTAATGTGTTCAAAGAAAACAGTATATCATATCCTCATGGAGAACAACATACTATTTCTACCCGTGCTTCCCATATGAAACAGAGTTCCTTTAGTGTAGTATAGGCTCTCCATTGTCTTCTTCATCCTAAAAGCCAGTCTGTGTTTCAGATTTATACACACCCAAAAGCTTTGCGCTTCTACTTGGGAGATAAAATGCCACTACATGAAGCCCTGAAAAAGCCTTTATTTAAAATTTAGAATTCTCTCTTCTGTATATGATGACAATTATTTCAGTAACTGCTGGAAATAATTCTAATGCATCTTAAACCTGCATTTGTCTTTTCACAGCAACATTGTACGGGTAACTCACAGATGGAAATGGATGATGCCTTGTCTCCAGGTAAATGTGTGGTTTGGCATACCTGGGCAACAAGATTTATCCAGGACAAATATATTTTTGACCACAGTGTGTCTCTTGCTAGTTAAATATGCGTCCAGAAATGGCTATAAGGACAAGCTGATGAGATAACTTGTCTTAATGCTTTATCTTTTCAGCTGTTCGCAGCTCAGAGACTTCCAAATGACATTTCTGTGTGCTTGATGACCATCAGCAAATTTCTCTTCCATTAAGGTATCCATTTTCCCCTTGAAGCCAGTAGACTTCTGATAGCTGCAACATACCTGGCAAAACTTTCTCAGAGTCAGCCACAGTGCAGGAAGAAACAACTCCATTTGCTCTGGTCATAACCTCCTATTTGTTTCATTTGACATCTCTAATTTTTGAATTGGAAGGAGCAGTGAATAATATATGCCTGCTCACTTTTTCTTGGCACTCATTATTTTTTAGACCAATAGCATATCCTTCTTCAGTTGTCTCTTTTTCAGACTGAGGAATTTTGACTTTATTATTTCTTATTGGGAAACAATCCACAACTTTGAGCATCATTGTTGTCCTTTCTTTGAACCCTTCACAATTCTATTATGTCCTTTTGAAGATAAGAGTAGTGTAACTGTACACAGTATTCAATTTGTGGATAAACCCTGGATTTGTACAGAGGCATAATGATGCTCTTGGTTTCATTCTCTGTTCCTTTTCCAATAAATCTTAATATTCAGTTTGCTCTTTTGTCTGCTATCATGCTATCAAGCACTAAGTTAATATATTTATGTAACTATTTATCATAACCTCAAAAATTTGCTCTTGAATGGTAACGGTCAGCCTGGAAACCGTCAACTGACATCTGAAATTAGGATTTTATTTTTATTTTTATTTTTTTCTTGCCTGTGGGGCTGACTTTATGTTTGTTTGCCCTGAATTTAATCTGTGTTTTATTATCCAGTCATTCAGTTTCATGAGGTCCTCCTGAAATTGTTGAGGATTGGCCTTTTCAACTACTCTGAATAAATAAGTATCAGCAAACTTTGTCTCCGCATTGCTTTTTCCAGGTCACTTTGAATTTTTTGAACAGCACAAGTCTCAGGGCAGACCTGTGCAGAACACCACTTGTCACCTTCCTCTGGCATAACCTGAGCATTTGCCTCTGTTGTTGTGGTCACTGAGTTTCCTTAGAAGTCCTTGGTCAACAACCATGCTGAAAACCTTAGAAATCCAGACAGACTATATATCAGCCAGACATCCTCATTCACACGCTTGCTGATCCATCCAGAGAACTCAAGCAGGTTTGCAGAGGAAGATTTGCCTGCAAAAAACTGTGCTGACACTCTCCTAGTATGCCTTTCTTCCCACGTTCAGCTAGTGTACCCACATTCTTCTCGATTCCAGCTCTTTGGCTTCCAATACAAGAGCACACTGCCTTATACTTTGAACCACTGAATTTGACGCCGTTTTGACTGCTTCCATCACTGAGTTGCACAAGGTCAAGAGCAAGGCACAGTCCTGCTCTAAGCCAGAATGTGGAGACTTCCTAAGCCTCTGTGTTTCTGCAGAGCCAGCAACAATCCTGTGTCCTAATCCTTTCTGCCAAGGAGCATGGGATCCTTCTCTGGAATATTTTCCTGCTTCACAAAAGAGGAAGGTGTGCCTATCACTGTGGGGTTAAGGAAACACTGACCTGGAGGGCTCAGTTTTGGTGTGGGAGTCTCAGTGCTTTCATTAACCAGACTGAGACCTCCTGCTTCTTGAAGAGTATTCTGCAGCTTTTCTCTTCCTGCTCCTCAAGTCTGCACTGATAGGTTTACTCAGTGGACTCCTATATCCCAAGGTGATTAATGAGAATATTAAATAACATGGATGCTCTAAGACAAATGTGAGGGGACTATCCCTCCAGTGACACAACTCCTTACAGCACAGATTGCTGTCAGCTCTCCTGTAGCTTCCTGGAGGCCCTCTTAACAGCAATAAGAAGGCCTTAACAGCAGTCCTTTCTCTGATTAAACAAATAATCTTCCACAAGGTGCTAGCTGGTGTTCATCAATGTTTGTTTCCTTTGCTTGCTTTTTAGAAAGCTAGGTTTTCTTCCTAAGGAATGATAATAGGTTTGGCCTGGTTTTGCCTTTGATATGCTTGTATTGTGTTCTCCTCCAGTTTCTGTTTCATTCTGTCTTTCATTAGGCTGCCTTTTTTAATTCACTCTAAAACCTTAAATGCCATTGAGGTTTGGCTAACGTATATCATCTTGTCTAGTTCACTTTATCTCTCTGTTCTTTGAATATGGATATTAGTTTCCTATTATCCACTCATATTGTGCTTCCATTAATTGGAGAGGTTTATGGAAAATATTTGTTACCAAAGCTGAGATTTCTTAGAGGAGAACCTTAGAAATTTTGAGATGGAGATTGCCTGGTTGCTTTAATCAAGAATGCATGAAATCTTTTAGTCTGTCTTCCACTTTATTTGAGATAGTTTTCATTTTTTATACCCTTACTGCCAAACTCTCTTTGTCTCCTGTATTAACATCTTCCTTAATGAATACTTGTGATTTCAATTAGTTTTAGTTCCTGTCTATCCATCCTTGAGGTACTAGAACCATTCTGATTTATGTAGCTGCATGTTGCCAATTGTTTAATTTCTGTTACAGAGTCACACTCATCTTAATCCCCAAAGTTTTCACATCATCACTGTGCTTATTGCTTCCTCTTCAGTCTTCATTTCTCTTTCTTGCCAGCTTCTTTAACTGGAATTATTGATACATATCTCATTATTTTGTACAGGCAAGTGGCTGTTTGGACATTTGCTGACTCCTGTCCAGTAATCTAATATGCGTTAATTTGGTCCAGTAATAATTTTGTATTGGGTCATACCTCCGGCTAATTTATAGACGTTCAGCCTTGAGTAATACACTTACTCAGACTTCGGAGTATGTAAATATTTCCCTTCAGTGTAACTCTATAAGTAGTTCTGGAAGATGGTGAAATTACACAGAAAATATGTGTTTTTGCACTTTCCTCTAAGATGACTTAGATTTTGCATAGGTCTTAAAGGAACCAAGATAAAATTTCTCCTTGTTCTTTTCATCTGATATGAGCAGGCTTACAGGAATGTCTGTGTGCACCTGGCTGGCAGTGTTACCTGGTGCTTCAGTAGCAGAAAACAACTCCTCACTGAGCTTCCTTTCTGTTTTTGCTGCTGATTGTGGAGAGAGCATCAGTTTGCTATGGGATCGCTCTTTCTGCTGCTTGGATAAAACAGAAGCAGCCCAGAGACTCAGCATGCTGCCTGCTGTGAGTGTGGGGGCTCAAGTGAAGTTTTCATTTTGAGCAGTGTTATCTTCTCTGTGATGATAGGAGCCAGGGAAGGTTGCAACCCTTCCTTGCAACTGTACACAAGCAAAGCACAGTTGGTGTCTGCTGCAGAAAGCCCTGGTCTCAGAGCTACACAGGTGTCATAACATTGCATGGTAATCTCTGAGATAAGCACTGCCATGGATCGAGAAAAGATTGCTGTACTTTCACTTATTCAAGACTTAAGAGATATTATTATTGGTTTTAAACACAGAATAGAAGATCTGCTTAACTATGTGTGGTGCTTTTTATATTTTTTATTTATTTTTATTTATTTTTATTTTTTTTATTATTTTTTTATTTTCTTCCCCAGTAATTTGGGCTTTATGCCCATGCCAGAGCATGGGTTAGGGCTAAGTACCTCCAGTGACATGTGTCACCTCCACCTCTCTCCAGTGGTACCTGGAGCCCACCAAAATGCAAAAGGTAAAGCTCCTGTTGACATCAGCAGCATCCAGCCTTCACCCCCAAAGATTACATGGCAAAGGTCACTGGGGATTGCATACCCTTTCCTCCTACCCTCCCAAGCCTTTCCTTTTAAGATTTTCTTGATGTTTGCTGAACTGAATGTTATTCTAAATCATGACTGTGTACAGATCTTCTTGAAATCTAGAAATGTTAGCATAACATCTGTTCACTCGGCAAGCAATATATGAAAAATGGTGTGTGTGTGTATGTGTGAGTATAAATACATTTCTAGTCCTGGTATTCTCGGAAGTGTTGTTGTGGCATATTGCTCCAGATGGGATCATTTTGAGCATTGTATACAATACTGTATTTCCTTCTAGATCCAACACATATGTTGCATTTATTAGTATTAAAATAGAATCATTAAGAAAGTCCAAGAATTTGAGTTAATTTCTCTCTGTCACAAACTAAAAAAAATAAAAGAAAATAATTACTTTTATTTTCCCCATTGGATTATACAAATCAGTGCATGACATCAGAGAAGATACTGATTTGAGATCTCTTGCCCCAGGCTAATTTAAGATACAAGACAAAATTATCTGATGTAAGCAGTAGCCTAACTGGTGCAATGTTCAGACTCAGTCATAAAAAGTGCAAGCAGAGAACAGAACACAGAAAAATGTCTGACAGCTGGTATTAATTTAATAGATTCAGGGGATTATACCAAATTAAATCAGCCAGAGTCAATGTTTTCAAACTGCTGCTTCAGTTCGGTGCAGGGGATGCTCAGTTTTGCTCGGGAGCAATCTGCTGACTTTCAGACAGGAAGGTCTGATCCCTTCTGCTTTTGTGTAGCAGTGAAGGTGCCTGTACTGTTGTAGTGCCAAACTTAGGAGCAGAACACATTCTCCTCTATGCATGCTTTACACATTTCAGCCCCCCAAGAGTTAACGTACACAGGCATCCCTGCTAGACAAATGACAACCCCATCCCATGACATTTCTCAGGTAATTAATGCTCTGCTAGCAGTCCGCAGCTTCTCCTTGGGCCCTGTCTCTCCTTCCCCATCATTAATTCTCCAGGGAGTGCCACTGACCCGATCCGTTACTACTTAAATATTCATGCATTGACTGTTTTTCTGATTTATTTATATATAATAGTGCAGTCACACAAAAAACAGCTATGTAAAAATGAAGTACGAGGAGATATTAGGGTTGCAAGGTTAAGAACATGTAACTTAAGGAATGTCAGAAAGATGTTTTGAGCAGCCTGACTTCTGAAGCTGAAGAGCAGGTGGAGCTTTCTTTTCTTTTTTTTTAAAAAATATTATTATCATTATATTTCATAAGAATACCTTTATTTACGTGGTATTTAGAGGTGCATAGGAAGCAAGCCAGGGAAGACTTCTTGTGAAGTAGAGCAGAGTACCTGTCCCGGTCAGTTCTCTTTGCTGCCCATTTGCTGTTTACTGTTGAGGCTCTTACCTTTCCTACTGGCTGGCACAAACCCTGCTTCCACACCATGCAAGGATCAGCAGGGTGGTCGTAGACCATTGGTGACTCCCACGTGGCTCTCAGTGCCTTCCTCCTGCTCTCCCTGCTAAGGCCAAGAGCCCAGTTCATGGACCAGCCCAGGCAAAGACATGATGCTGAAGGCTGCAGAGAGTCTCAGCTGCATCTGGAGTGTGTGTGCAACTGGGGCTCCAGCTGGAGCTGTGAGCAGCTTAAGCTTATGCAGCAACCCTCTGATAGGCAAATTGCCCTAGTTTGGACAGATTTTTACAGGAATTGCAAAGGCTTTTTAGATGACTAAAGGTGAGCTTCCCTTCCTTTATCCTGTATCATATTTGTCTCTGATCCTAGACATAGTCTAAGAAGGATTCCCATATTTTAAGTGACTTCTGTTCTCTTGGCTTCCTTCTCGAATACATTTAACCATTTTTTTTTTTTTTCTGAAAAAATCCAGATAGATTGTCTGAAAGATACATCCATGCAGGATTTCAACCAGAGAAGTCTGTGAGGGGAAGCTGAAATGGGAAGTGTAAGGATTTAGTTGCAGTAGCATATATGCTTTTCTAGGCAAATGTTAGTAAGGTAATTAAGCACATGGCTTGCTAAGAGTCACGTCTGATGTCTTCTGAAAAGAAGAAAGGAAGCTGATATAATATCAGGATCGCTGTATAAACAGTAGTGATGCATTCTTTCCATTTGAATAAGGATTCTTCTAACACCTTATTAATTTATTAAAATCAGATAACAAATCTTGAATAAAATAATGGCAACGATCCCAGAATAATTAACCACAGATGGCGAAGTCTGTTCAGTTTAAAAACACACATACACAAAACAGGGTACCATTTATTGTGACTGTTGCTGTCATCTCTGAATGTGCATGTTGATTTATTAATGATTTTGGGGCACAATGAATGGTTATATGCCCCTGCTATAATTAGTGTTTGTTTTCAGCAGCTGTTGAAAGTTGTTGTTTTGTGATACTGAATAAATTATTTTGGATACAAGAAACATTAACTGTGAACCATCTGTTTTGGGATACATTAAGTTCTCATTTAAAGACGATGTCTGAATAATCACTTTCTCATTTTGAACTTTCAAAAGCAGAACTTAGTTTTTAAACCACTGGTGGCTCATGTTAATGTTTCATTCTGTAGTGCTTCTTTGCAAAAGAAAAGGATGCTGTTAGGGGTGTTTTTTAACCTTTCAATTGTTCCCAACTCCTATGTATGTCTCCAGACCCTGTAACATGATGTAATTACACTGGGATTGTAATTTTTTCAGGTGATTTTTTTGTTTGTTTTAAAGTATTCTTATAATCTTCAAACCTTTAACTGAACTTGATGAAATAGGTTTAAAAATACAATGTGTAATTTTATAGGCCAGATGTTCCCCTTGGTTAAGGGGTAGGATAACTTCCAGGGTTTCCCTCTTATCTGAGCTCATTCTGCACCAGATGATGCCAATGGGAGTCTCTCCATTGCTGCAGGAGTGGCCCAGGGTCCAAAGAATCTGAAGGTCGTTCTGCGTGTATGTTAGAGCTGGGAGATCTTTATGTAGCATTCTCGTTGTCTGCACAGCATGCATGAAAATACTGACAAAGCATAAACTGATGCCTGGTGGGCTTTAGGGTGTGCCAGAAGGATGTGTGTGCCCCATGATTCTGGAGGAAGCCAAGTGGCAAGGGATTTACAGAGATGAAGGCACAAGGAACAGGAATCAACTGAAAGTTAGGATTTTAGCATATGCATATCATCTTCGGTTCCCTTTGTTGCCAGTGCACAGATAAAACCAATTCTAAAAGTTAATTTGCTCCTCTTAAGATACACAGACTGAACAGTCCTTTGGGGGTCCATATCACTCTTCACTAAGTATGGAGGAAACCTAGGTAACCCTGTTTGACAGAACACCTGCTTTTTTAGATGACCGAATTTGGGTGAAATGATTTCCACCCAAAACAGAGTTGGTCCATAGCTCTCCCCGATAGAGACTGATCACTGCGTGTTGCTCAGCTGAGCATGACTTGAAGGGCAAGTGATTCTGCTCTTTGTGTATCATTGGAAAACATACACTAATTTGTACCTATTATCTTGTGCTTTCTGTAGAGGAGAGGAGTACGTTTCATGTACAGTAATCTCTATATCTTACATTTCTACACTGCCTCCTATTATATCTCTTATAATATATGGAAAATAATAATTAAAATGCATTTTTTCCTATTTACATAATACCTATAGATATGATAATGTAGAGAGTGCTCCACAGCTATAATTATCCATCTCTTCAGCATTTAGACTACAGCAAAGAGAGAAAGACAGCCCCATTTGATTTATGATAATTAGGACTGTTCCACATTTTCCCTTTTATGCTTTTGCACAGTAAGATATGTAGTTTTCAGATAAATTGATTTAATATACAATTTTGAGCCTGGGAGATTTCATCTGTTTTCTATTTCAAGAAATCAGAATGATGGCTGATGTATTTCATCTGACTACCAGGAAATAAAATTTGTGATCTATCCTAAATATTTTAGGAACTAAATGAACTAGATCTCTCTCAGAATTCCCAGGGTAAGAGCACATATTTCCAAAGCAGATTATCGGTACGTGCTCACTTAAATTGTATAGTATTTCGTCATCTGTGAGAAGCAAAGGGTCAAGAAGGTTTGTGGCAGATTTTGAGATACTTTAATCCGCAAGAAGTGGAAGTAGTCTGCTTTGAACAAAATATCTTATTTCATAGGCACAGATATTTTTCAACAGTTGCTCACTCTCAGGCTGTCTATGTGGTAGTTTTTATAAAAGTCTCCATGTACAGACTCCACGTGAAGCAAATCTGCAGTTTTCTTTGGCAGAAGTAAATGGGTGAAGCCAAATCCTGGGCTGTGTCCAGACTGGAATGCACCCATTTTCCAGGGGGATGAAGGTAACATTGCCTGCTTTGTCCTCTCACGTTCTTCCCCTAAATCATCCCTCAGGGAACTGACCGGCTTTCTCACAAAGGACTAGAAGAAAACCAGAGATTTTGATTATCTTAATGAGAATTGTGTCACGTGGTGTGTCCTCAAACACATGGATTATTCCAGAATAACAGAAGTTGCAGCCTTCCCTGCGTTGGCCTCTGGAGAACCTTCAGTGTCTCGGTGCCAGCTGAGTTTGTGTTAATAACAACGCGAACACATTGTTATTAAACTTTTGTGAATAAATCTCAGAGAAAGGAAAAAAAAAAGATATTTATAGTTTTTCCCGACATCTTTTAAAAAATATAGTTCTGGAATTTAAAAATGTGTATTCTTCTAATCAGAAAGGCTGTGTTTTTAGAGAATGGAAGGTACAGGACTTTAAAGATCAGTAGCATAAGTATTTTAACAAAGTGATGCTGGAAATGACATAGCTGTAAGCTTAACATTTAGAAGATAAACACAAGTATAAACAAGGACATTTTGGCTGCTGAATGCAGATAAGAAGAAAATTATACTTTATTACGTAGTAATTTAATCAGCATACAAGAGCTCAGAGTGGAACCCAGTGTACCCAGACATTCTGTCTTTAGAAATAAACTTACAATTCTTGCACTCTATTCAAAAGTGATCCACACAATCATAAAATATTTTTGAGCTTTCTGCATGCAAGCCAAATATACAAAGTGCTTATTAAAAGATGCCTTCATATGAGAACACATGCAATGCTGGAGAAATCTGATAGCCCTTTTCATGTCTCTTCACTCTTCGCTATCTTTTTTTTTTCTTCCATTGTTGTATTGTAAATATCAAGTTTTCCATGAGATTTTTGAAAAAAAAGGATAATTTTTGTAATGCTGTTTTTTTTTCTTATTGAATTCAGTTGATACACCTTGTCTTTTCCTTTAAAGAGAAAAGGTTTTTATCTTTGCAATAAGATTTAATTACATGCAATTTTCCCCATTTATCACTTACTGCTGGGAGGAAAAAAGTCTTATTTTGGAAAGTGAGAGGATTTTTAAGCATCAGACAAAAGAGAGAGAGAGAAAGAGAGAGAGAGAGAGAATACTTTGTTTTGGAAGAAATAAAAACCACTAATGTTTTACATAAAAAGCTCAGAAAAATTGTCAGTATGTCAAATTATTTTTTTAGGAACTCACCCTGAACTCATGCCTTTTCAGAAGCCTTAGTTACTCTTCAGGCCTGGTCTCCAGCTGTGTCAGCTCTTACAATACTGACATGTCTTTGCTTCTCATTAACGGTATCTAGAAAAAGCATGCTGCAAAGACTGCCAAAAGACACTAAGATTTTCAGAATCAGTTCAGTTTTTCATGAATCAAATTCAGGTTTGCAAAAGTGGTTCAGGAAGTTAGGAACCCTGAGAGAGATCCCCTCGTGCTTAGAGATCTCAGGCTAGACCAGAGCAAGACAGATCACTCTGTATTTTTGCTGTTTTTTAAATATCTGTCACTAACATTGCTCAAAATAAGTTATTAAAATAGATGGATTTTTAGTTTGACCTAGTGTTGCTCTGTTCCCACCAACTTTTGCTGCAGTTTGGTACTACCCAGCACAATTAGCTTGGGCCATGAAAGCAGGATTTGAGTTCTTCCTTCCTGGCTATGCCAATTCTGTTTTGCTTTTAATTCTTAGCATGATTTGGTGAAACCCAACCCTTTGTTGTCCTGGCTTTCTATGACACACAAGCTTTGAAGTGACTTCTGAAGAACTAATTAGCCTTTCACATTGCTTTTGAACTTTTTGTATGATGTCAGAATTTTCTAACCGTGTGTAAGGTTTGTTTTGGAAGTGATGAGCTGGGATCAGGAGGAGTTGCAAATGCTTAGGACCATGGAAAACTACATGTTTCATAGGCAGTGAATAAGGATTAATGATGTAGCTATCCAACCAAATGAGGAAATTATCTCTCTGTGCATATAGATGTTATTGAAATAGGTGTGTGAAACACATACCTAATCCACTTTCTATGCTTCATCAGAAATTACACTGAGAAATTACATGACTTGCCCAAGGCTATAAAGAATGTCAGGAGAGGTATCAGAAATGGATCCTAAGTCTTCTGGACACAATTCCCTAAAGATGGTATTATTCTTCCTTTTCCATGTACCCTGTAGTGGAGCTCACCTCACAGTTTAGATGAGCAGGACCTCAAAGGATGCCTGAAAAACCTTAAGATGATAAGAATCCACACTTTTCCTTTCCTTTCCTTTCCTTTCCTTTCCTTTCCTTTCCTTTCCTTTCCTTTCCTTTCCTTTCCTTTCCTTTCCTTTCCTTTCCTTTCCTTTCCTTTCCTTTCCTTTCCTTTCCTTTCCTTTCCTTTCCTTTCCTTTCCTTTCCTTCCCTTCCCTTCCCTTCCCTTCCCTTCCCTTCCCTTCCCTTCCCTTCCCTTCCCTTCCCTTCCCTTCCCTTCCCTTCCCTTCCCTTCCCTTCCCTTCCCTTCCCTTCCCTTCCCTTCCCTTCCCTTCCCTTCCCTTCCCTTCCCTTCCCTTCCCTTCCCTTCCCTTCCCTTCCCTTCCCTTCCCTTCCCTTCCCTTCCCTTCCCTTCCCTTCCCTTCCCTTCCCTTCCCTTCCCTTCCCTTCCCTTCCCTTCCCTTCCCTTCCCTTCCCTTCCCTTCCCTTCCCTTCCCTTCCCTTCCCTTCCCTTCCCTTCCCTTCCCTTCCCTTCCCTTCCCTTCCCTTCCCTTCCCTTCCCTTCCCTTCCCTTCCCTTCCCTTCCCTTCCCTTCCCTTCCCTTCCCTTCCCTTCCCTTCCCTTCCCTTCCCTTCCCTTCCCTTCCCTTCCCTTCCCTTCCCTTCCCTTCCCTTCCCTTCCCTTCCCTTCCCTTCCCTTCCCTTCCCTTCCCTTCCCTTCCCTTCCCTTCCCTTCCCTTCCCTTCCCTTCCCTTCCCTTCCCTTCCCTTCCCTTCCCTTCCCTTCCCTTCCCTTCCCTTCCCTTCCCTTCCCTTCCCTTCCCTTCCCTTCCCTTCCCTTCCCTTCCCTTCCCTTCCCTTCCCTTCCCTTCCCTTCCCTTCCCTTCCCTTCCCTTCCCTTCCCTTCCCTTCCCTTCCCTTCCCTTCCCTTCCCTTCCCTTCCCTTCCCTTCCCTTCCCTTCCCTTCCCTTCCCTTCCCTTCCCTTCCCTTCCCTTCCCTTCCCTTCCCTTCCCTTCCCTTCCCTTCCCTTCCCTTCCCTTCCCTTCCCTTCCCTTCCCTTCCCTTCCCTTCCCTTGCTTTTCCTTTCCTTGCTTTTCCTTGCTTTTCTTTTTTCTTTCCAGCTGATGTAGTTCTTCTTGAACTCCATGCTACTAGACACTAATTATTTATGCTTCATAATCACTTCTTCTCCTCTCTCTTCCAAAGAGTATTTCTCCTGTTGCAAAGAATACTGTAAGCAAAAAGATTTTATTTTTGTTATTATTTTTGATAAGTCTTAGAAGTTCTGAGCATGTGCATTTTGTATCTAAGTCTTGATTTTCTCTTCAGGTTAATATTTCTCACCTGTCTTAGAGAATTCAGAGGATGGGTAGAGGAGTGCAATGCTTTTGATCCAAGAATGATGGTTAAGTTTGTGTGTGTAAAGGTTTAATTAAATGAGTGAAGTGTACAGGACATCTACAGAGTGGTCTACTTTTTTTTTTTTCTTTCCCCAATGGCCTTGTGTTTTCTCCTCCTAGTACTGAGCAATTTTGGTTAATGATAGGCTGCAACTTCTCCTGTTGGAGCAGCATTTTCCTCCAAAATGGTTCAAGTCTATGATCTTTCTTTGCCATGCAAACAATACTTGTTAGGGCAATGCAAGTGCATTGCAAATGAAATGTTGGGTAGAGATGGAGGACCCAGACTTCTACAGATACCAGCAAACTGTGGGCTGTATGCGAAATTTTGTAATTCTGTCTAGATGAAATACTTCCATTTAGAGATTTTTGGTTGCGAAGATAGATTTTTGTCAAATGGGTCAAGGCTGACTTTGTATTTCTCCTTTTTGGGGCAAGTACGGGATTCATGAATTAAACATGCTTCTTTCAGACATTAGGGAACTTCTGATGAATAAGGAGCCATTAGAAACCAT
The DNA here is from genome assembly GCF_964211835.1 of Anser anser. Taxonomy (NCBI): domain Eukaryota; kingdom Metazoa; phylum Chordata; class Aves; order Anseriformes; family Anatidae; genus Anser; species Anser anser. The sequence continues at coordinate 68,469,613 of NC_139723.1, read as the reverse complement.
TTACTTGTTTCCAAGATTTAATTTGTAATGAGTTTGTTGTGTACTGCTTGCAACAATTGTGTAATGATGGCTGCTGTGTATCGTTTTATAACAGTTTTTGTGGTGATGATAAGGAGGTCATGCCATGTAGGAAATGTTTTCAAACTGTCCAGTTATTATTTAGAAAATAGAACCTGAAAATGAGCCTACACAATATTTTTCATTTTTACTGTTTAAAAAGTCAAAACCAGGATTTGTTCTGCATTACCCTCATACATTAGGGGAGCTTCAGCTAAACAGTTTTTTTGTTTTGTTTTGTTTTGTTTTGTTTTGTTTTGTTTGTTTTGTTTTGTTTGTTTGCTTGTGTGTGTGTTTGTGTATGTTTTCCCCACAAAGTATCTGTGTGATGCTTTATTTCTGGCAAAAATCTGGTGGGAAAAAAAAAGAAATGTTTTTTATTTACCAGATGTCATAAAGGTATGAATATCTGATCTGGCCTATAGCCTGTCATTTAAAAAAAAATTCAGGGTAAAGGCAAAGATACATACAGTTGTAAGAACTGAACCAGAAAGCTAGGTTTTATAAAAAAATCATAATAATATAAAAGGAGATGGTGAAGTTTCAGTTTTATCTAAGATACCAAGAATTAGGGCTGAACATAGTCTGAATTTCTCATTTTCTTTCTCTCATCCCTGTAATGAAGAAACATGAAAGATGGCAGTCTGTAAAGATCTTTGATGAAAGAATTTGTCTTCACAACACTAATTGACAGGTAGTTGGGTCTGGGTTGTTATGATAAAGCTCTGGATAAAGCTTTGGAGTCAGCTCTGAAAGCTCAAGAAGAACCTCAGATGAGGTTCTTCCAGCCTGGGGGCAATGGGCAGAAGGGTTTGACTGAAGGACGGTCATGGTGGGAGGGTAAGGATTTGGTCCAATGTGAAAGCAGGATGCAAAGAGGGGCTGTGGGATGCTCATGCAAACAAAGGGGAGTGGAAGGCAGGGGTGCAAATGGGAAGGTACTGGAGGGGAGTACAAAATGGGAAGGTACTGGAGACCTCAGGAGTGAGGTGGGAAGTTGAGCAAGATATATGGAGAAAGATGGAAAGTCAGAAATGGAAGGACCTAGCTTGGGACAGAGGAGGTATTTAACCATCCTGAGCAGGGGACTGTGGAACACAGTGCCGCCGGGGCAGGAAATAATGGCACTTCTTTGAGACACCCAGCTAGCTGTAGTGCGCTGCCCCCCAGGACAGCTTGCAGGCTTTGGGATGGCCTGTCCACCACAGAGGCTTTTGGCAGTGAAGGTTAAACTATGAAAAGTTTTGTGAGGACTCCCTTGCTTGCCACTGTGGCCATTTGTATAGAGTCTGCCTCAGCCTGTCTGTCCAGGAGCTGTGTGGGACAAGCAGAGCGAAGGCACCAGCCTGCAGAAGTGCAAAATCCCCACAGCCTGGCCATGACCATGAAGCAGCTGAGATTTTGGAACAAAGGTCTAGGACAGGCTTATGTGTGCTCCAACAAAGAATGTGAAAATAAATATTTAGAAATTATTTTCCATTAAGGCAAGGAAGAACCAGTAGGCTGAAAACACTGGACTTCAAGCTGGCAAGCAGCCTGCTCACTTGCAGTTAGCTCTTACCATGTGGCTATTCCTAATATAATATAGTTTCTGGGGAACTTATTGCACCATCTCTGCTCAGCAGTGTAATAAGCCTGGAGATAACAGACAAAATTCAGAGGTGATGAGTTGCCCACAGCTCTGATGCTGTAATCAGGAGGTTGTGTTATTATTTACAGAGAAATTGATTCATCCTGAGGTGTTTGTTGCTTGGAATATGACGCACCATATGCTCAGTGACTCAGTTTCTATCATTTCCATTGTGCCGTCTCAGATGTCATATTTGGTTCATTAAAATCCCGTATTCTGCTCCCACACCACCAGATATTTTGTTGTTAGACTACATAAAATATTCAAACCAGTATTTTGAAGGCAGCTGTAAGCTGAATTGCTGACAGTGAGAATAAGAGCTGACATCCCAAAAGCCAACATCCCTGAGATTTTCAGGTGAATGATCTGGCTTTTGTGTGGTTAAAAGCTTTACTCATCCCATTGCCCCTGAAGTCAGCAGGAAGCTTTCCCAGACATGTCTGCAAAGGGACCACTGCCCTCCTTAGGTGTTGGCCTTCATAGTGGAGGACTTTGCCGCACATATCATAAACGAGCTTAGCACTTTGATGTTGACTTAGCAAAATCATAATGAAAAGGGCTGCTGATTTTGAGGCTGTTCTGCTTGATCCAGCTTTTGTTTGGAAATACAAATCAGGAAAGTAACCTTCCCTTAAAATAACTTGTCTTTCTAGCAGTGGTTTGGCTGTTTTGCCTGTACGGTTGTGCAAGGACTGTGTTATGCTGAGAGCAGACCCACCATGTGTCGCATCTGTAGGGCCCAGGGGTGAAGCTCTGCTGCCTCACCCCTGACTTTCCATTGCCAGGCATTCATCCTGAGGTGAACAGAGTGCTGGTTTCCTGAAAAAATGTATCAGCTACTTGGTGCTTGGGCAGTAAATACATTAAGAAAAAAAAAATAAAATAAAGAAACTTTTTGATATGGCATTCAATCAATAGCAATTAATTGTAGTTCATTTGTAAAAGGCCCACTGCACTTGCTCACAGTTTGCAGCATTTCGCCCAAGCTGGGTGTTATTTCTGCTTGCTGACCAGGAGGCTTAGAGCACATTTTGTTTAGATGTACCACTGACAAATTTACAGCCAATATCTTTCTGCTCTTTTAGTTAGTCATCTCTAACTTTAACAATGATATTTAAATGTCAGTACCGTTTATTTTAGTGGAAAATTCTGACTGTTTATCCTTTCTGGTTGGACTCATAGGTATTAGAGGCAGAAGCACATTGCTAGCTCATATTTTTTTTTCCCTGTCACCCAAGGCAACTGCAGTAGGAGATAATGTCCCGTCAGCATTAACTTTTATGCTGTGACATTCCGCTCCCAGCTGACGTGGGAGAGTTGATTATGGCAAACATATGGATGTACAAGAAGATACAAGTGCTGGGTCAGAGCCAGGCATCAAATGTGATCGGAAAAGAATTTCTGCATGGTTTTGGAAGTCATGCATCCTGTTTCCACTGGTGGCCCATCAAAAGCAATCCCCTATGAGCATTCAGAAAACACCCTTTGGCCTGCACGTAGGCGTCTGCTGTTGAAGTGGCTTAAAAGCATATTGTCCTCAGCTGTCTTCCCTGCCCCGCCACAGGATGCTGTTGCAGGGATGTATATGTTTCTCTGCTCCAGCCGGCAGCTGATACGAAATTCAAGCATGGTGGTAACCTGGGGCAGGGGTAGTCTGACCAGTCTGATGGCATCTCTCTCCCTGCCCCTACTCAAGAGCAGTAAACTCAGTGGGGTTGCAAACTTCATGTAGGTGATATCTAAAATAATATGTGAGGAAATGTCCTGAAGGATGCTAGGAGTAAGCGGCGAGTTAGGAACTGGCTTGTGCCAGCCAGCAGCTGTGAATATCAAATCCAAGAGTGAAGGTTGCTCTGTGCCATTTATGTGGCTCTTTGGAGAAACGTGTCCCAATAGATCACACAGTGGTTAAGGGAAACATTTGTTAAAATATTGTTTTCTTAAGTGTGGTTATACAGAATGTCATATTTTCAGAACTGTGCTTTGTTTAATAGTGGTTTTGAGCACAGCAGTTTGGCATGGGGCTTTGAAGCCTTTCCTCTCCAGCCTACGACATTAAGAGCTCTGAGGCTGTTTCCATTATAATCCCTTCTTGCAGCAGATCCCCATTCAGCTATTTGAAGTCTGGGACTAACTTCTGCTATATAAACGTTTTAGCCTAAGGGCAGGCTTTTCCTTATTAAAAAGGAAGAATGGGAATAGTAGAGTTTTAATGGGCTATGTTTGTTCCTAATGCAATTCGTTTGATGTCAGTGGGGTTTCACTAAGCTTGTCTCTGGCATGAAGATGCAAGAGAATTGATACTTGAGGCAGTTTTCAAACTATGATTTCTAAAATAAATAATAATAAGAAGAAAATGGAAGCCTACATTTGGACTACTTCTAAGGTAGTATTCTTTACTTCTTAAATGTGAGTTTAACTGCCAGGGAGTTGGGCTGGTCTCTAGATGTAATTGCAGAGTAGTGGAAGATACCACTGACATACTTGTGAACTAAAGAGGAAACAGACTTCATATAGGTGCATACAGTACATATAGGAGGTGTTGATCCTTTGAGATCTCAGAGGAGGAGATGATCACACTGCAAGTTGTATTTACTCTTTGTCTCTCTCCGGTTCCTTGCAGGATATAACTCATTGGCAATCTGTACTTGCAGAGTGCATGTTCTTCAGTCTACTCCTACTCCTTGTGATCTGGGGGTGGTCATGTCTTGTCTTTGCTTGCTTGCACGCAAAGAGCTGGAGGTCTTTGCAACCCAATCCCAGATACCCAGGGTCTTGTTCTCTTTCCTTTGCTGATAAGACTTCCTGCCTCTGTGAGCTAATGCTAGGAGCAGTGCTTTTTCCAGGTGCGTTGTTTCCACTCGTCGTAAGGAAACTCTCTGTGCTGAATGAGGAGCTGTTCCCACAGAGACTCTGGTGGGGACAGCACGGTGCCTTCAGAAGGGTGGGGGATGCACTCACCTCCTGCTGCAAGGCTGTACTTCGTGCACGCACCCCAGGCAGTGCTGGCAGTGCTGCCACTGCCTGGCTCTAAAGCCATCTGCAAATGCCTCAGGGCTTGCCGTGTTTATCACAGATCCTAAAAACCTGCTAGCACCACTTCTCAGGTTGCATTTATACTGCATTTTAAGGATCTTAGGCTTCCCACAAGACCAGAGCTGCTGTCTTCAGTGGTGTTGAAATGAAAGCATGCAGTTTTGACTGCTTTGGCTCTGATTTAGTTTTACTGAGCTCCCTTCCAGCTCCCCTCCCCTCCCCCCCAACATTAGGCCCATCTCTGTGAAAAAAATAGGCACAGAACTAATAAAAGTTGCATTTTCTCTGGACAGCTTGACAGAAATTCTTAGGATGTTTTTCATCATTCTTCTATAATCTAAGCCAAAATTATCATCCTAAAATAGATAAACAAACAAACAACAACAAAAAAACACCAAAAAACCCCAACCAACCAAACAACAAAACCAACAAAAAACTTAAAGGAATGAAAGGATCCTGAAATACATGGGGAACACAGTTTCTTTATTAAGACTGGATAATCAGGCTTGCAGAAGCAATAATTTTATTTGGTTTCTTCAGATGCCAGGCTCCCGCGTGTGCACCTGCAGGCACATCCCTTTGGTTTCAGCCCAGTGCTGGAGCAGGAGGCTTGCCTCCACCCTGACCTCCAGCACAGCAGTTTTGTGCTGTTCCACTTCTCACAGCTCCAAGCGGATGATATGGATTCTTTGTGTTTTATTTTCCTTTCACTTCTTCAAACTCCTGGTTAGTCAGAAGCTGAAGGTATTATTATTTCATGATGCTGGTCTTCATGCATAAATATTAGATCTAAGAAGCTAAAACTGTAAGGGGGTCGGGGAAAGGTCACCTGCTTGCTTAACTTATTCTTGCTTCCTTTTGAAGTCATTAGGAATTTTGTCACTGTGTCACGGTGGGAATAGGAACAGCTTCTTTAACATCAAATAGGGATGGCTTTCCTATAATTAATGCCTGAGATCTGAAAACATTGTACTGATAATGAGTATGCATATATACTAATGCTGTATAAATGCACATATACTGCTGATGTGCTGTTTATAAGGAAGGCACATATTACACTTACCATCTCTCTCTCTCTCTTTTTTTTCTTTTTTCCCTAAAGGCCATAACAGTAGTTAAAATTCTCTTCTTGACACATGTGCGTTGTTGGGCACCCTCTTGAGCAAAGATCTTTTTTTTTTTTTTCCTGAAATACAATTTATCAAAAGGTAGGATTCCCATCTCCCATTGTCAGAGGTCAGCCACGTGCATAGGCTTGAGCTGCTCAGCCTCAGCTTCCATGCAAGACAGCGGACTGAAAGAGGAACTTCAAGGTATCCGGCTTTTCGTCCTTGTTTTAGAGGAGATTAATGTTGCTGAGAACAGATAATTTATATTGCCTGTGGTGGTGTTTCGCTGGAGGTGGTTAGACACTTCCTGTATGGGAAGACCTTCTGTGGCTTTGTATCATCTGCATGGCAGTACAGTCATTTCAATAAGAGATGCAACTTTTCTTTTCCCCTCTAGGTGTAACTGCCAGCACAAATCTGTAGTGCAGACCTGGTCTTGCATAACACATGTCAATTGTAAGGAAGTTCGTCACAACCTGTCTAACCCTAACGTGGCTGTGGTGGTACAGCTCTTTGGCAGCAGGGAACAGTTTGGGCTCCTGGTCTTTGGTGATACTACAGTGTCCACAGCAGGGCTTGCCTACCTATGGGTTGTATGGCTAAAACTTCATGCTTGCAGTGACATTATTAGACTACTGCAGTTTTTCAGTGTAGACCAAGGTAGCTGTGACACGGAGTATGTAATGGGCCAACCCTTCTGCTGGGGTGGGTCCTGTAACTCCACTTTTCGTAAGGCAATTCTGTACATTAAAGCGTAGCTGGGAGAATGTATAGCACGGAAATAAAATGTGTGGAAATAGACTGGCTTACTATCACTAGCTATTGAAAAAACAACAAATAAACACCAAACACCTGGGCATTTACATTTTCATTATGTTTCCCAGAGTAGCTGATCCATATATATCAAACAATACAAAAGGTGGTTGCTGAAGGATGGCAATTTCTCCCTGTTAAGAAGGGAATAAACCCCTTTTCTACCCTGAGCTCTCCAGAAAGTGCCCGTACATTTCCTTCTTTTGTCTTCTGTTGGAGAGGAGTCAGCCTGTTCATCCGTCAAACAAAAGAGAAAGGAAATGTAACACTAAAATCAGCTTTAGCACAAGGTGGTAAATACAGACCACCCCCAAAGACATAACACCCCCAGACATTCAGAAAGATAGCAGTTAGGTTCAGATAGCACAGCTTAGATTCATTTTAGCTTACTACTTAACTCCCACATGAGAAAAAACTGCAGAGTAGTTTCCTGTATTTCTGTTTTAATTTCTTCCTATTATCAAGCCCTTTTAAATTTGTATTTTAATACAATATATCACAACAGCTCCATTCACTTGATGACAGATTTTTAAAAATCACTTAATTATTTTTTTTCTTGATCAAAGAGCTGCCACAGGAAATCCAATAAACTATTAGAGACTCTTTCCCCTAGAGTCAGTAGCACATCCATATTTTTCATATTCAGATTTGCTGTCATCAGCCACAATTCTGTTTCAGATCAAGGGAAAGGGAGCCTGTTTTTATGTGGGAAGGTAGGATTGAACCCAGCTAACTTAAAATGGGTACCATTTGTTTTGATTTAAATCACCCAGGTTTTAAAATTTTTTAAAGCATTTAATTCACTGAATGAACAGAAAACATCCAGTTCATTTGCATGTTCAAAGTGATGAACTTTTGGAAAAACAAATTATCATGTGTTGTTAATTCACTATAAATAATCCCATGTTCAGCAGTCAGCTGGCTTCAATAAAAGCATTGTTAAACTTTCATGTCTAGAAAAATGTTATGTGCATTTCTTTGAAAGCATGGAATTAATACAGCAGTTTTTTATTTTGTCTTGAATAGAAATGCTTCTCCTATATGCCTATATATGACTATTTTTAAAACATAATTAAATTTAAAAAAAAAAAGAAAAGAAAGGATGTAAGATCTTTCTGAGTCCTTTACTTACCCCATGCTACCATGGACAGGCAGCTCAAACAGCCCCAGGGGCAGGTATGCACCCCTTGGTGTGTCTATTTGCAGAGCACCAGCAATCTGGAAGTCTTTTGTAGCAGGGTGATTGCTGTGCTGGGATTTACAAGCTCCCTGCTCTGGCTTCAAAGGAACATCATTATTTTGGAGAATAAATTCTCACAGCAGTGAGACTTGGCTCTGGTGATTGCTCCTCATTTTTTGCAGGTTCAGGATTGGAACCGGTGCGAAGCCCTGACAGTTCTTCTTTAGCTTAGTAGGGCTAAAATTGCCCCAAGAACAATACACTGCCCTCTAATGACGTGTTGAAATACTTCCAAGACATGAATGTTACAGAGCAGTCTCTACTGTGTATTAGAGGTACATTTGCTAGATAAATGCTGGTACTGCTGGAGGGAGAAGTGCCATTCTTCACTGCTGTCCTCAAGCGTGCAGCATGGGATTGTCTGATTCAAACTGTGACGTGTGGCTGCAATTTGTAAAAAATTGGAACTAAGTCTGGTGTGTCAGCATAGGTAGTAAAACATTGCTGGTGTTGAAGAGCTGCTTTTCCAAGTTAATGGTATCACAGAGGCAAAGCTGTGTCAGGTACCTGTGTTATGCCAATGTTTTCCTGTTATCGTTAATATAATACAACAACATCCATTGATGCCTTCAGGGAAAATAGGGGAAAAAAAGAGCATGCTGTCACAGCAAAAGCACTCTGGTCACTGCTCTGGCTCTAAGGGGGATGACAGTGCTTCCATTGCCTCTCCTTGCCTCAGTTTTGGGTACCAGTGGTGGTGGAGTTACCCAGCCAGTACCAGGACCTTCCCCTCCCCAGACACTTGGACCTCTCCATGGGAAAACACCAGTAAGCTCTGTGGCTGCAGAAGAGGCTTGCCCAGCTTTTTCACATATCTCTGCTTTGCCTGTGCACCTGTCACTGGTTCCTTATGGGCACATGGAGCAAAAAAGTGGACATGCCCCACAAGGTATTCCTCCCCAGGACTGCTGTCACCCCTTAGTGCCTCAACAGAAAACAAACAAACAAACAAACCTACCACAGATACAGCTCAGTATTTTACTTCTACGACTATCTTCAAACCCTGGAAAGATTCTGGGAGCTTTATAGTAAGTGACAGCTAATTCTATAAACAGCTCCCATAGAAAGCTTTATTTCACGTCTTGTGTATGCAGAATGTTTCCCCTTAGGAGCTTCACAGTGTTTCACAGAGACTTAAAGCTGAAAATCTCAGAAACCGAGTGCAACCTTGTTAACGTTTACACTAGCTGCTTTCTAGCTTACTTCAGCTTAACCTTTCCCATGATGAGATGATCTTGTAATGAGCTGGTTGAGACATTTAACAAGAAAAGATAAAAAAGGAAAAGTAAGTACTGCGTTCTGTGTTCCTCCCCCCCCCCCCATATTCAGAGTGATCTGGTATCTAAATACTCCCAATTGTTGATTATCTAGGGAGATGGGAGGAGGGTGGATAATGGTAGGGAAAAAATAGAACTAGAAAAAAACTAGACACTGATGTTCACCAGAGCAGGACAGTCCTGGACAAGCTCATCTGGAATGGATAACCTCAGCAGGTCAAATGTGAGCCATGCTCAGTGCCTCTGTGCAGTGCTTTGTGGTGCTGGACCCAAGCGATGCTGCGCATTCATGCAGCACTGTGTGTGCCATGGGATGGGGGATGCCAGGAGAGCACAGTGTGGTTCTGGAGCTGATGAAGCATGGAAACACCGGCCCTGCTTCATAACTAATAAGCCATGTTGAAAGACTGCTGTGTGCCTCTGCACTGCACTCCCCTGCATCTCTGGTGATGGAAATGGAGTGCAAGCTGGGCTTGCAGAGCACCACAAGATGTTCTGTGAGGATCATGGGCTGTATTTCCACCAAGGGACCTTGTCTGCTTCCTGCACTCGGCTGGCCTTGGGAACAGATAGTCATGTTTGCACAGTGGTGGTCTTGAGCATGTCTGAATCGATGCTGTTCCTGAGGACAACCAGCATCTTTGCAGGCACTAAATATCTGCTTCACGTGCTAAAATGAGGTACTGGAAAGCTAATTCATCATCCTTGTACACTACGTATATGCTGAGGTGAAAAGAGGAGCTGGTAGTACCTGCTATATTTCTGTACAGTTCCACCACATATTGAGCTTCATAAGATACTTCTACATTAAAACAGCACAAAGGCGAGTTTCTGGGCCCTTGCTCTGGAGAGTGGCTTCAGGGAGAAAAGGGTCATTTCCCAACTCAGCTGACATCAATAAGCTCAGGAAACATGCCTTGCTTGGGTTAGCTTGTCTACTCTCAATTCTGTTTTTGGAGAAAACCCTACTTTATAAACCTTCAGACTGCAAGTGAATTAAATTTGATTACAGCTCCTCTTTTCTTGCTAGCCATCAACTCCATCTCCACTTACTAGCCTTTCTGTGCTTTTAATGTAGTTGAGTGAAAACCACATTCTTACTTCTCTTGGTAGCAGTTGCACTAGGGTGCTTGGGGTGGCCATTGTCCTAATGTCATGCCACATCTAGCAGGCCTCTTTCGTTTGTATTTTTAGCCACTGCACTATAACAGTAGGTTATTATTATTATATATATATATATTTTTCACAAACCAATGTACATTTGACTGGTTTGGCAAAAGCTTAGCAGCCTTTGAAAAGCAAATTCAGATTTTTTTCTATTTTTTTTTACAGTGACTGAGGCCTGAGATCTGTCTGCTGTGCTGATGTGGTGGCTGCTGTCGCTTTCACAGTCCAAGAAGAAATGAATGCCCACAGCTTTGTTATCATTTATTGAAAAGAGAATATGTTGGCTTCCCCTCTGTCTTTATGTGCTACACCAATTTGGACTGCTTGTTTATTCCTACAGATGGGTTTCCAGATTAGGTTTCACCAGCCTTTAATGGTTCTTGATCACAGAGACAAATTTTGCATCAGTGCTGGGTTTTGTTCATGTTGGCTGTGTTTGGTGGTGCTTAAACAATTTTTCCTTGTTTTGCTACTTGAGCCTCAAGTCATAGGCCTGAGAGGAGTTTCAAAACTACTATAGTCTGGGAATTGTTAAATAGTTGGGAAAGAAAACTGAAGTACTGTGGCATGAATAAATGCAGGGGATGATGGTGAGAAATTTGAGTTGTCTTCTAGGCTCTATCGCCAAGCTTTCTTTACAACTGACAGCAACACGTTTCAGCTCCTTGACCTCTTTTTGCCATCTGTAAAACAAAAACGTGAACAGCCAAGTTTATTCTATCTTCTCTCATCAATACTTGGAAGTCATTGAAACAACTCAGGAACACTTAATGTATACTTGAACTACAGAATTAGGTCTTTACTGACTTCACCATTTCCAACAGTTTCTGCCAGGCATTTGGATTCATAACACTATTCCAAATAAACACTGTTAGCAATGATTTTTAGACAATAATGTCATCCGGACTTAATGTGAGTACATGCAGAAAGTCAGTTGAATAGGAAGCTTTTATTGATATCTAATTGCTTTTCAGAGCTAAACTTCACATATTACTCAAAGTCTGTTTATGTGCACTTGCAATTTTCTAGAAATGTGTCCATATCTCTTAAAATGTGAACATTCATTTTTTTTTGTTTCATAGAGGAGCTGCAGTTCCTTTGCTTTCATTCACCTGTGGTAATGCTGCAACCACTGCAGTGCCCCAGACTTTATCAGAATATTCCACCTCTCTCCGTAAACTGCTGCTGGGAGCTTCATTCATTCATAGGACACTAACACGCTAATTCACATCAAAACTATTTTTCCATAGGAGCTTGCTGGCTGCTGAAAGATAGCTATGCTAGTTATATTTCCTATCTCCTTGTTTTCCCATCAGTCATGGAAATGCTTTTTTATTAGGCCCCCCTATACAGCAAATCTCAGGACTATTGCTGTTTCTGAACCAACTGTGATTTATAATTTGGCATGTTATTATTACTCACGAGCTAACAGGGTTAGCAATGAATACTTCCTTCAGCTCCAAGTGTTTATTTAAGGCATTTCCTGAGGATAGGACATAATGACAATCCATAGCAAGTTAATTTGATTATTATATGGGCCATTAATTAGATTTTAAATTGATGCAGCAATGAGCAGTACGAGGCTTTGCTAAGCATCATTTGAAATGCTTTTGTTGTAACTCCCCCACACACCAGTAACCATCTAATTGCTATTTGTTATTACCACCAAGATTGGGGTGCACTAGCTATGCTTCAGTAATGAGAAAGGCTTTTCTTTGCTGATTTTAGGTGGTGGAAGATGCCTAAACCCATGCAATGAACGTACTTGAACAGTACTTCTGCTTCCTACCTCTAAGCAATTTAATGGCTAGAAGTGAGGATTTGGGAATGAAATTAGTTCAGTTTATTTTTGGAGCAGAACTTATGCAATACATGCTGTTACTGAGGGTGGCTGAAAACCTAAAGATGGAGATATTCAACAATTGTTTCTTCCCCCTTTCTGTTCATGCTGTGGTTATTAGCTGAGTACTAAAAGATGTCACAACAGCTTCCTCTTCTCTTAGATGCAGTGGAAGACGCACGATGATGAGATCTGCTAGCATTAGTTTATTTATGATAGCTAATTGTGTGCTTATGTTAGTTGTGCCCTCTTGCTAGACATCGCAGATCCTGGTCATGAACTTGGTATACTGCAGCATTGGGAATAAATACAGGACTTTGTTATGACATCTGGATTTGATGAGGGGGACGTGGGTCAATCGGCTTAATTCAAATCAGTCTTGCAAAAGCTTTGAGCCTGAAAACACTTGCAAAAAAGTAAAACACTTTGATTTTTCCATTTACTGTTTATCCAGTGATTCCCTGTGAAGTATAGAGCAGCAAGATCCAACCCTATTTCTATGCTGCCTCTCTCAACTGCCTTGTTGCTCCTCTTGGGGACACACAGTGGGCCACATGAGAGGCTATGGCTGTGGCTTCCAGTCCCAGAGTTCTCCTGCCTAACATGGGGCTGGAAATGTACCCTTAAGACAGTGCATGTGTTAGCTGGTGTTGTTCTGGGGGCAGGGCTTTGGGGTTTTTGGGAAAGAGGTGATGTGACTTGGGTGGGTGAGTTTTCCTGGTGGCCTGGGCTCAAACCTCCACCCATAGCTTTGCAGCTGTTCACTTCAGACTAATGGGATGAGAGACGGAGCTGCAATGACCAAGCTTAATGTGGATATGTTGTACGGTGGCTTGCTAACTTGTCTACAGATGCCAGCCTGATGCTGCAGAAAGTAGTACAGCTCCTCTGCCCTATGGGAGCCTGAAACCCTGTCATTGCTAAAAATGCCACTGTCTCACCCCAGAAAGTTATTGTGCACTCTTTTTCCTGGTTGCATGAAATGGGAATCCTGGGTTGGTTCCTTTTGCCCTGTCCCGTGTCCTGTCCCATGTCCAGGCTCACCTTTAGTAGGTTCTCAGGTGAACAAGAAGCTGGCCATGCACTGAGTGACCCTCCTCTGGTAACCACTTCCAGCTGGAGCTGTGTGGGTTTGGGGTACGTTCCCAGTGGGTGTCAGTCAGCACAAGTCTGTGGGATCAGTTTGATCAGCTAAGCAGCTGTCCCCGGAAGTCAAAGAAGTGGTGAAGCTTCAAAGCTTCTGCAAGCTTTCCAGAGTAGGTCTTACAATCCTGAGTGATGTGTCAGATTGCCCAGTCTGACTTCATAGGCAGTGCTACATAGCAAAATAATTAACTGTATCTCATTAGGTTGAGTATGATGTGAATCTTATGGTTGTACCATACTGATGCCTGTGCTAAACAATTGTCAGTGTGGAGCAGATGGAGAGAGCACAGAAGCTATTGCTCTGTCATTGCTACAGAAGCTTGTAATCCCCATCTTCTGAAGGCAGAGGTCCCAACTCATTCAAGTTGCACTTAGTTGCCATGAACATTTTTTGTTGTCAACATCTTTGTCTATTTGACAGCTTGGTGCTTTGCTGTCCTTTTACAAGCATTTGTAGTGGTTGCTTTATCTCTCCTTTGCATGTAGCTTTTAGCTGCAGCTGCCAGAAGCCCGTACAGTTCTTACTTAAGCAGTGAGGTTGCACTTATGCTGGCTGAGTATTTGGCTTTTCTTTAGCACAAGTGTGGAGAGAGCATGAAAGACACATCCACATCTTATATCTTCATGTACCAAAGTGAAGATGTCTCATTCATATCTGACTGCCTATTTCATATGTGATACAGCTGGTTTGGATCTGTAGGACCTACTTTTACACTGTAATTTTTCCTGTACTTTTTACTAAACCAGTTGGTTAGCAAAGGTCTGTACATTATCATCTCAGCTGTGTGAAACAATATCAAGCTGAAGCTTGGCATGCAACTTGCCAGCCTGGAATCACATAAAAAACCACCAATATTGCTTTGATCCCTTTGGCCAAGGTTGATATATCTCCCAAAGGTGGATTAACATTTTCATGTTCAAATTTGAGATCCTCCCCCAACTCTTCCAGACTCCATAAAGCTTTGTGGCCTCTTGATATTCTAAAAGACAATTCTGATATGGGATGAATGAGCAATGTAACATTTGGACTGCATGATCTCTTCCCATGTAGTTGTAACTAGTGCCTAGCAAAAGCAGTACTTTGTTCTCTTATTTGTTTTGGAGAAGTGGCCAGCATTTTGGGTTAGTCCAAATCATCTCTGAACTTCTTATGGCTACAAAATTAGCTTAGATAATATTGCAAGAATAAATTAATGTTTCCAGTAATTTCTGGTTAGGTTTGAATGACTCTGTTAAGTGGTTTTCTCTGAGCACTCTCTTAAAAGTCCCAAATCAAAGGCAAATGAAAATGATTAGTAATTTATTACAATAATAAAACTGTGTAACTGCTGACTGCGCCTGACTGTGTTGTGCATCCCAAGAGGTAGTTCAGGATGTTGGAGAACATGTCTCTTCCTGTGGAGGAGAGGGGAGTAGTGCTACTATCTTGTGGAGATTGGCCAACCCATCTCCTCCTTCAACAACTGGCAGTAGCTCACCGATAAAGAGACAGTAAAGCTACATAACAGATTTCTCATACTGATACCCTCACTCTTTTGTTATGTTGGAATTTTATATCTCTTCCCATGCTGAAACTTTGACAAACTGATTTATATGAGCCAGATTCTTCATATTTAGGACCTGACTCCTGCCATGTTAATTTCTGTTGAAAGAGAGAGGGCTCCTACTTACCTGCCAGGTTTCAGAAGGACTACTTGTGGCAGAAATCACATACTTGTGATGTGTCATGGTCTGTAAAGCACTTTAAAAGAAAATAGAAACCAGGTCAGATTTTGGTTCTGCTTACAGGTTGGAAATAAAAGAATCAGCAATGTGCAATGACTTTATTTGAGGATCGGTATCTGAAGATGTGTTGATGGTTCAATGAGTCCACGAATCAAAGAAGCTTCAGCAAGGATCGGCTTTCACACCATGGGTAGTCCCTTGCTGCAGCACTGAGGTGCCCTTGCCTGGGTTGTGCGCTCAGCACAAATGTCATCCTGAGGACTGCTGTTTGGCACCAGTAGAATGAATCCAGACTTCTCTCAGGCAAATGATAGCCAAATTTGGCCTCTAGGTTTAGACCTACTGAGGCCTGCCAAGCCAATTCTTCAAGCATTTATGAAAATATAGAATGTGAAGATTTTCTATAATTACTATGGACTTCAACCCAGGAAGTTTTTCTAGACAAAGGAAGAGTACTTTTGCAAAGTATTGCGCCTATTGTATGTGTCTGCACTCTGTCGTGATCTCAGAATCTAAATCTCTTAAGGGCTTTGGTGAGGTGGTAGTAAAAATCATAATGATAAAAAATATCATGTTTTGTTTAAACTTTTTTGTGTTGGGCAGTTGCTTCCAGGCTTCATTATTTAATCTTTTTTTTAATTATTATTTATTTATTTATTTTTTTTTTTAAGTGAAGTAGAGAGAAACTCTGGAGTTGTTTTCAGCCAGACTGATTTTTGGATTAAAACAAGATTTTCTTTTTAGAAGTATCTTTGTTGAAATAAATGATGGAAAGGAACTGAAAAGCTATAATTAAGTCAAGATAGTCACTTATGGAATAGCTTGAAATAGCAGCTTGATAGAATTAAGGTTGGAATGTTCAGTCCAGAAGCAAGGATTTTTATGTTAAACATAAAATATTGTTATAATTATTATTTTAATTTGGCAATGGCAAGAGGTTTTACATACTTTCTCAAATAAATATAACATATAAAATAACTTGTTTCCAAATACAGATGGAAAAAGTATATTCTTAATTCAGACATAGAACACATACATTCATTATTTATATTCTTTTGGTTTTGTGCTAGTGGTTTTGGCAATACATCTGAAAATGAAATATTACAAAGAAAATTAAAATCAGAGATCCTTTAAAACTTTGTTTATAATGGCAGGATACAAACAATAATTGTTATTGGAAAAATGAAATTCCTATATCAAAGATGGTCTGGCTCAATACATCTGACCTGTCTTTGGCATGGAAAGCAAGAATAAAACTCTGAACTGTTGTCATAGCTATCACCACACCATTTTGTGGTGGTTGTGCTCTGTCACTGCTCTCATGTTTCTCTGGGGACACTTGAAATCTCCAATTCCTTTCTATTTCCCCTTTCTTTAACACAGAGTAAGTCAGGGAAAGTTAGATTTTGCTGTCCCAATGTATGCAGAGTGGCCAGCTCTGTACAGCAAGGAAGGGAGAAGCTCTGCAGATCCAAATTGTGCTCCTGGGGTTGGGGTGCTGGGGTGGGGATGCAAGAGATGTTGCTCCTCACCGGGATCGTGTTTCCTCCTAACTTGACCTCTAGATCATTACCTGGGTGGCCAGCATTCTGGCATGGGAAAAATGCACACTTCCTTCAACCTTGCAATTTTCTGTCCTTAGGAATTGCCTGCTTTGTTCACGCACTACCAATAGAGTTATAAAATCATATCTGGCATGATTTCTTTATTACGGTATAGATACGTACTAACTTAGGTCTTCTTATAAGCATTTAGTTGATTTGCTTCCTGACTTTAGATGATCAGCTACTGGGTTTGGCTTGCAAACCTTCAGATAAATGCTTCAAGATACAGTGAAAAGAAAGCACAGCGGCCCACCCTATAATCAGGAATGGATTGAAGGGGAGATCCAATTCAGTTTTCCTTATACCAACATTATACTTATAAAACTTTACTTGCGTCCCACAGATATTGAATTCCTGAGGCAGAGTCTTGCACCGATCAGTGCATTTGTAAACCATAGAATAAATCAACAGATAGGAGAGTAGAATATGGATTACACTTTTTTATACTAAATTTCTTCACTTAACCCTTTGGTTTGCCTTTCCCATGTCAGCAAGTTTCTGCCTTTACTGTAGTGCCTCTGTGTTTTGTTCTTGATGTCCTGGATAATCCTGCAAGTGTGATTAATTGCTTTTTGATGTATGTATATATGTATATATTCAAGGAAGGAGTGTATTTAGTTAAAGATGATAGATTAACTGAACCTGTTTCATAAGGAAACAACCAATTTCTTTTACCTCTGATCAGATAGTTTCTGGATGGACTGGGCAACCAGCTTGTATACAGCTGTAGCTTGTCAGCAAGACTACACAGTGCTGCTGAGGTATAATATTCATTGAAGCATGGTTACTCTTACTGCTGTACATCATAATGTGGTGAAGAACTGAAATTCCTTCCTTGTGTTACACCTGGACAAGGGAAAAGACAAAGAGAATTGCTGTTGGAAACTTCCTGAAGTCATGGAAAAATTAGATGTATTTCATCAATAACGCACTCAGACTTGGTTGAATTCAACCCAAGGACAGCTAGCCAGCCTCTGTCGATTTGGCAGAGAGGCCCTACTGTTGTGGCCATTTCTGGACCATCCTCCCACATGGAAGACAATAGTGCCAAACCTTAGATTGCACTGATTTTGCAATTGCCTTGATGGCAATGCAAAAGTGGGTTTTGAAATGATAGAGGACAGGATTTAAAGACATTATGGGTTGCACATTGTGCTGGCCTGACCCACAGGGAACCACACTCAGATCTTGATGCTGCCCCTGCCTTAGAGTGATGCACTGATGCTAGACAGAGAGTATCACCCTCCATGCAGAAAAAGCTCCTCATATGACAAGGAAAAGGCTCTCCATTGCTGGAATACCAGGATTAAGACAGAGGCATGTTAGAATTGTAACAATTCTAACAGTCTTTGTACCCATAAAAAAGTTTTAAAAGAAAAGTTTATTGTTGTGCAAATTTTACAAATTTTAGCTCACTAAAGAATGTTACTTCTCTGCAAAGATACAAGTTTCAAACTATGTTGCTGATGGATCAAGCATTTGGTGCTGGATGAATTACAAGCTATGCCTCCTACAAAGAGTTTTGGTATATCTTCCTGAAGTAAAGTGTTTTTAAAAATTATTATTATTATTATTATTATTATTAAGATCATTTCCAAATGTCTGAGCAATATACAAGGAGTATTATTTTCATTAGTTCCTTCTACAAAAAGTCCAATAGATGAAAAAATCCATTATTTGAGTGGCAGTCTGTAACACACTGCTTATACAGCATAAGAGAGTTGAAAAGCCAAGACAAATTATATTGGACATATTGCACCCTTTGCTTAAGTAAATTCATATCAATAGTCTTGACTCACCTCCCACTCACATGAGTATGGGGGATTTTTCTTATTCAGGCAAGTCTGAGGCAAACAGTATGAGGCAAACTATTTTCTTCATCCTTTTGAACATCTGTATCCTTTGTTTTCTTTTACGCTTACTTTTTGAAATCCCTTGGTTCTCTTTCTGCTTACAGATGGTCACAAAGAATCTCAGCTTTCCACCTCCTGCTTTGCAAATGCTGAAGAGTGTTATCCCCATTGCATTCTAATTAATGAGGATGTCCCTGGCAGTAGGAAAGATAGCAGAACTGGAGATAAAGTAGTCTTTCACAGAGGCATCAAACTGTTAATGGATGTGAACAGATAGATAAATATTCATCAAACTGTTGTGCTGGTGAAAGGCTTACTGTTTCTCTCCTCACGGAGTTGTTACCTGTCCATCCAATCATTTTAGGTAGCTTATGTGCCTTGATGTCCCTTGGTTGATACAAAATGAGTTAGGGAGTATTTACACACACTCTTTAAATGGCAGAAGTAGGAAAGGAGGAGGAGAATCTGGCACATGCTGTAGTGTTGATCTGGTGGTTACCATATCTCACTGGCTCTGATGTGGGGACAGTCAGGAGATTCTCTGCAGGAATACACTCTGAAACAAAGAAAAATGCTGTTGTGGAAGCACCCCCACACAAGCACTCCGTGTCCCTTAGAACAGCCTCTAGGACTAAATAGGACCTCAGTCTGTGTCTTCTGGTTACGGTCCATGGGGCCATGGGAATTGCTGCCTCTGAGCCTCTGCTGCTCTCTCTTATTCACTGTACAATGGGAATCTCCAGCCTTGTCCTTTTCTCTGGTGGTGGTTGTATGCCTATATTCTCTCGTGTCCACATTTCTGCATCCAGAGCTTGCTTTTATCTTAAATCCTGACGTTTAGACCACTGAGTGTTTGTTTTAGCCAAGTACATTGTTTTGAAATGGTTAGGTGCTATGAAGAGGAATTTCCTCATGTTCCTGAGTAATGAAGATTTCACAGGGCACTGAGGTTCTGTCATGGGGACAAGCTGTATGCCTGAGCTTACAGTCTCAGATCTGCTGTGAAGCACAAAGACTTGGCTGTGTTTTCCAGCCATCTGTGTGGGCATTGCTCATTTATTAACCCCTGAGAGTCTTGTGGCTACTAGATTTTATTTTACTGTTACTCACCCCATTCATACAATTGCTTTCCACCTTCTATTGGCTTTATATTTTCCATTTCTCCCCTCCCCAGTCCTTCAGTGCCAGCCCAGAAGCAGTTGGTGTGTTTACAACCAGTTGCCATTAGCATACCGTAGGAACGAAAATAAGGGTTTTGAACAAGCTCTGTTTAGCTTCTGCAGCAAAGAGCTGGTTGAAAGTGAGCTTTTAGAGAGGTATATTAACAAGGAAGAATCCTATTTAAATTGTCATGTGTTATCCTTCAGGATGTTGCTCCTTTTCCTTTCTTCTCTCCCCAGGCGTATTTTTCTTCTTCACAGCTGCCTGAGTTTCACCAGCTTCACTTGGCATTAAAGGCATTTGCACTTTGTCTAAAGCAGTACACACCAGCAAAACTGCGGCAAAAGCTCCTGTGATACATGTTATTAAACACATTTATACCTTTTTGGTGCGGTAGGGAAGACAGCTCTTACCTGAGCCAAGGATAAGCTTCCCCATTTGCTTGTGGAGAAGCAAGACCCGGGACCAGATTTGCTCAGCTGTGTTTATCCTCCCACCCACACGTGTGCCCATGCAAGCATCCCGCCAGCTGAATTTCAGGCTAATCAAAACAACATCAAGCCGGCTGAATCCCAAAACAGCTGTGACACAGCTTGTCACGCCTATACCATTAGTATTGTTGTTTCAATTTGTAAAATTAGCCTCTGCTGATGGCTCTGCCTGCAGCTGCCTCTCCTCCAGCCTCTCTGCAGCTCCCATGTCTTCAGGCCATCCATCCCACACATGACGGCTGAGCTCTCCCATCCCAGTGCCCTGTCTCTCTGTGGGACACAGGGCTCCGAACGTGGCTGGTTCCCACCCTGCCTCCTGCTGCTGAGCTCTGTTCTTTGAGCTGTACATGAATTCAAGACCTTCCCTTGGAACAGAAAGGATTTTCAGCTGATCAAGTGGCTGAAGAGGAAAACACAACCATATGCTGCTGTGCAAGCTCCCCATGGCTGCAGCTACACAGGTCCCTTCGTTAAAATCTCTGTGCCCTGCCTTACCCTAGCCTGGCTCCAGCTCTTTTACTCATCCATCCCTGCTCCTCACAGTCCTGTTGAGCCTGGTAGTTGTGGTTGTGGGACCCTCCACCTAACTCACAGCCAGCTCTGTCTGCCTGTCCTGTGCAGTGTCATCCCCATGGGACACCACTGGATTCTCATGTTGTTGTTATTAGGAAAAAATAGTGCTGGTTGATGCTACCGTGTTGATTTTTAGGGGACTAACTGGGCTTGCAGAGTCCAGAGGTGATGATACGGCCCTACCTCTCGCTGTGACAGCCAGCAACTTTGGAGTTTTGAGTACAGAGACTGTGGTCTGCCATGGTAAGCATGAAAAGTGGAAAGTGACAAAGAGAGCATGCTGAAACAGGAGCCAGGTGGTGCCCAGCTGAAATGACTGATTACTCTGATGGGCTGCTCACGCTTCCCAGCCTGTGTACATAACACAGCAGCAGGTGAGCATCACAGCCCCTTTCCTTTGGTTGGCAGCTCTCCTTCCTTCTCCTCCATACCCTTCTCTCACCCATTTCCCGCTGCTGAGCCCCAGGTTGATACTCTGTAAAGACCCCATGTTGGTGACATGAAATTATGCCCAGTTTCTCCCTTAACCCAAAGCCTCAGCCATCACCTATTACTGAAATAAAACTGTTGCCTTTCTGTCTCCTGGTACAGCTCCATAATGTTCCAGAATGTGGGGTTACTTTGTCCAAGGGGTTGAGCCTCTCACTTGTATAACCTGCAAGAGAAATGAAAAATTCATTTATATTCCCTAGTTTCGATCTGACACTGGTTTTACATTAGATTAACTTTGCTTCCTCAGTGCTCTCTTGGTGCGAGGTTAATTGGTGTATTCAAAGCAAGCACGACAATCCTTCACTTGAAAGCACTCTTGGGAACTTGCTAATCTCCCTGGAGGTCTGGCCAGATTTTATTTGTGTGCTCCTGTTTTGTGTCTGATTGTTATTTCAGACACATACTACAGAGCCCTCTGGGTGTTGCTCAGAAAGCTGTCTTTAATAAAACCAAAAGTCTAAAATACACCTCATTCTAGAGAGATCTGACAAAGTATTTATTTTTTTCCCATGATTTTTTTTTTAAATCTTTCTAAATATCCTTTTTAGTTCCACTGTTCTGCATTCTTGTTATCAACTGCATTGGATTTGTTGATACTTTTTCCTTTTCCCTCCTCCCTTTCCACTCTCTTTCCACCCCCAGTGCACTCAGGCATGTCTTATGTGTGTAGTGTTAGTACTAGGTGGTGCCGTTGACAATCAAGCCAGGGAGTTGGAGGACCTCAGTTGCCCTTTCAAGTTATGCTGTCCTCATCTCACCTGGCACAGACGATGCTGACAACAAGGCCAATGCTCAGTCATGTCTTTTTGCTGACCATACAATCTGCTGCCCTTAGCAGATGCCTTGTCCACTGTTGCCTGCAGCTGGCTCCCGGGAGACTTGCTCCTAACCTTGGATAATCTTCACAAAGCCCAGGGTTTTTGGAAAGACTCGGGGATTTTTAGAGACTCAAGTAGCTGGATTATTGTCCATGGATCCATTTAGTGCTGCATTTCAAACCTGCACTACAAAACTATGCTTGTGTATACTTAGAATGTTTTTATTCTTTCTCTGATCTTTTAAAAATACTCATTCTTTGGCTATATATAGCAAAGGATAGTCTTGATAGTCAGGTCAACCACACTTTGATGAGAAAGCTTGCCCTTGGTTTATTTATAGAACTAGATTTCTTAACATCTCTATCCCTCGCACTCTTAAATAAAGGGATACTCTTAAATGTATAAAGCTAGGGCATGCTAGAATGAAAGTTGTACTACTTTTTTGCATATGCATGTGGTCATTCAAAAGTCCTTCCTTAACAGCTTGTGTTCCAAAAGAAAAAATTACAAATTGCAGCTATTCATTCCTAAATTTCTTGTTCCTGGTTGGGTTGGTGTGATAGATGCATGCAGAGTCCAGGGAATTCGAGAGGCTTTTGTTAAATCTTCAGGTATTTGCACGTCCTCCAATAACGTCATTATTCTACTGTTTCATGGTCACTTCTTAGCCTCAGAGTTGTCAGGATTTTCAAACCATCTGGCCTTTTGGATTGTGAAAACAACATGACCTATCAATACACAATACAGCTCTAAAACAATAGCTACAGGAGGTGTGATCATGCATATAAATAATGTATTTTAATTAAAACCTAGTACTAAGAGAGGTGTCATGCATTTGATTAAAACTAATAGCTATCTCCACCAAAATATCAACCTAGTATGAACACTCTATAGTCCCTTCATGACTCTTACGCTTGCCAGATGACAGAAACTGGAAATATCTGCTGTCTTATAGCCTTCCTCTCCTACCCAGTCTTTCATGATTTCTACAGCAGCAGTATTCATGATTTACCATCACAAATCTTCTAGCCCCTTAAAATAATGAAGACTAATGGGCATAAATTCAGTGAGTCATTCGTATAATTTATTTAAAATAAATGACCAAATTTTCTCTTATATGAGGAGGTCACCAAAGTTTGTGGGAAAAGATGCTGCAAGGAAAGCTGGTTGCTCCAGGTCTTAGATCAGCCTTCATGCATGGTACAGCAGCCCCTTATTAAAACGGGTTTAATGATCTGTTATGAAAGAGAACTTAGGTTCAGTATATATGCAAGCTTTATGCATCCTTTTCCTGAATATTGGGTCAGCAGTAGTAGCATATATTTTTTAGGAGTGTTGTGCACCATGTACTGACATCTTTTTCTATAAGAAACAGCTTTCCAACAGCTTTCCAAAAGCTTTCACCTGGAGGGAACTCAATCTTCTTATGACAAGACAGTGCAGAGCTCCCCACAACAACTGATATCTGCCCCCCAGGAGCTGGATCAGTCATCAACACTCCTGGCAATTATGCAACAAACCTACTTGCATATGGAAAGCTTTCTGTGAAATTAATAGCCCACATTAATTCCTGGTGCGACTCCAAATGAAATCAATGATGTTACACCACTGATGAATTTGGACAAATTGTTTTTACAATTACCTGCTAAGTAGCAGATTAGTGAAAACCACTTTACTCAGCAGGCAAATCTAGTCAGTGGAACATGGCTAGAAATTTTTGCTGAAGGAGGGGGTTTGGGAAGGGGTGGGAGGAGTGGAGAACAGAGAAGTAACAGAAGTTTTTTATGTTTGAAGATTTTTAATTTACTTATTTATTTATTTTCAGTGTTTCTTGCTGAGCAAAGGCACTGATGCAAAGATATAGAAATGCAGTTTAGTGGTTAGTAAGTGGGAAGACTTTATTGTTCCAAAGTGTTTTGGGAAAAGCAAATAAACTCTATAGGCCTCAAATCAGCAATGGACAAATTCTGCTTACCCACACTTGTGCTTATCCATACCACTCTTCAGGAAGATTGAGAAGGGGACAAAAGAATATGTAAAGAAGAAAGACAATCCAGAGCAATTAAATCACCATTTTTGAACCTGTATTTATTTGTACGTACCCTAAATGAAAGCCTCTTTCACACTGAATTCTTGGTATCTTTTGCTTAGCCTGGAAGTACAGCTCTTATGTTGGCCACGCCTCATGTTTAGAGAAAGATGTTTTTTTCTGTAAAACAGAACCTCAACAGGCTTTACAGTCTTTGATTTTCTTTCTTTTTCTCTTTTTCTCTTTTTCTCTTTTTTTTCTTTTTCTTTTTCTTTTTCTTTTTCTTTTTCTTTTTCTTTTTCTTTTTCTTTTTCTTTTTCTTTTTCTTTTTCTTTTTCTTTTTCTTTTTCTTTTTCTTTTTCTTTTTCTTTTTCTTTTTCTTTTTCTTTTTCTTTTTCTTTTTCTTTTTCTTTTTCTTTTTCTTTTTCTTTTCTTTTCTTTTTCTTTTTCTTTTTCTTTTTCTTTTTCTTTTTCTTTTCCTTTTCCTTTTCCTTTTCCTTTTCCTTTTCCTTTTCCTTTTCCTTTTCCTTTTCCTTTTTTTCTTTTTCTTTTTCTTTTTCTTTTTCTTTTTCTTTTTCTTTTTCTTTTTCCTTTTCTTTTTCTTTTTCTTTTTCTTTTTCTTTTTCTTTTTCTTTTTCTTTTTCTTTTTCTTTTTCTTTTTCTTTTTCTTTTTCTTTTTCTTTTTCTTTTTCTTTTTCTTTTTCTTTCTTTTTCTTTTTCTTTTTCTTTTTCTTTTTCTTTTTCTTTTTCTTTTTCTTTTTCTTTTTCTTTTTCTTTTTCTTTTTCTTTTTCTTTTTCTTTTTCTTTTTCTTTTTCTTTTTCTTTTTCTTTTTCTTTTTCTTTCTTTTTCTCTTTTTCTTTCTTTTTCTCTTTTTCTTTCTTTTTCTCTTTTCTTTTTCTTTATCTATCTATGTATCTATTTATTTGTTTGCTTTGCACAGTGCTGGGAGAGGTTTAGGGCTTACACTCCAGGGGAACAGACATGCAGTGGAAGTAATTCTCTTTCCTTTAGGCTGGGACCCCCAGAGAGAAGTTCTGTATTTACACGGAGTAAGCAGCTCTTCACATCATTTCAGAAAGGGCTCATGGTGCTGGGATTTATTTCTCCAAATTCGATCCTGCTCCAATTCTTTTATGGCATCCTGTAGGTTTGGTGGAAAGGAAAGCCATCCCGAGTTCCTCTTAGCCTAGGTCTTCCATCCCAATGACCAGCTATAAGCTTTACCCTCATCAAAACCCAGTCGTGTAGACAACGTGTCAGGAAAAACGTGAAGGGGAGAAATGCACGGGCACAGCTTTCTGTAATGCATACTCAGAGCTAAATCCATGGGGCTGTACTTCTCTTTGATGAGAGAAAATGAGAGTGGCTGGGTGCTGAAAGGTGCTGGGGCTCCCTGAGGACCTTAGGATCTCTCTCTTTACTCCTTGCAGGAAAAACTGTCCCTGCTGCTGGCCAGGCAGAGCTTGTTTCCAGATTCAGCGTCTTGCAGTGTCTAGACTGCAGCACAGTGGTCCATGGCAGGCTGGTAGGTAATGTCCTAAGCCTCCCACAACACATCTCCTGCATGCAGCTCTCTTAGGAGGAGGCAACCTACAGACTGTTTTATCTTGATCTCCCTGCAGCACCAAGAGATTTCTTGAAAGTCAAAAAAAGAAATTTTTTTTCAGTGAGATTCAAAGTCAGGCTTAGGTACAGGACTGAAAACAGGTAAAATAAAATGTAAACTGCAATTTTTATCTAAGCCTGAACATTAAATATCTGCCCTTTTTCTCATTCTCTCCACTAAGATGCCTTAGAAGTATCCCAGCTCCTGCAGCCAGAGTCCTGACTTGCCCACTGCAGCATCCCCATTTCTGCCTTCAGGGCAGTCCTGGACACCAGTCGCTGGGCTTGGAGAAAAGCCTCCTCCAGCTCCTCCATTCTTTAGCACCCAAGGAGGAGTGGGTGGCCTGTCTGCGTGGCCATTATCTCTGCCATTATCTTATTGGTTCAAAGGGCTTCCTAGTCTCTTTTGTGCCACTTGTCTGGTCCCAGTTTACTCCCATGAAGTCTCCACGCACACTCAGCTGCTCCTTCCTGCCCAGATGAGGCATCTGGTGTGGCTCATGGTTGCTGGTGTTGCTGCAACCCTGGGAAGCCCACATGTGTCACCTTCTTGGCACAGGTGACATCTACCCTACCTATGTGCTTTCAAGGATTATTCTCTCACAGAAACTTGCAGGCTTCAAAACTGAGCAAACGTGAGCTTTTGGAAAGACTGTCAGTTATTACATTTTGGGCTTTCAGACATGGTCACATTATGTTTGAATCATGCTGGTTACTCTACAGATGAGGAAACTAAACAATTGTTCATCTGCCAGCAGTGGCTTTTCTTACAACACACCAACTGCTTCTGACTTTATAGAAGATTAAAGTAACTGCTTGGACATTTTTTGTGGTTAGAAAACCCCTTCCTATTCACTTACATTCATTGCCAAATCTTGAAATAGTTGTATTTGCGGAGACTTGAAATGTTTCATTTCAGTCTAATAAGCAGATCCAGACTTTTCACCAATGTGCCTAAAACAACATGCTTCATTTTAGGGAGTGTAACAGAAATAAACAGCTTTAGAAAATTAAATTGCTCATTTACTGAAAGCTTTCTTGTTAAATGGGGTTCCAGAGGACATGACAGGAGGTCATGGGGTTGATAATAAATAACATATTGCTCTTTGATAGCGCCTTGAGCAAATTTTATAGTGATGGGGTCAGATTTATAGTGAGTTGGAAGAAGAACTGTGACCAGAACTCTTGTTTTCTCTTCTCCCTGTGACAGTCTCCCTCACTTCCTTTGCCTTTTATATTGTATTTGCAAGTATTAAAGCTTGTTTGTATAAGTATTTTGCAAAAGCAATTGTAAGCTTAAGTATCTAACTTTTATATTTTATTTGGACCTTCAAGGTTAAACAGGGCATGTAACATTAAGAATGAGTAGGTAGGAACAGATCTCCATGTGTCTGACTTTGCACTGTCTTTTGGTGGCTGTCTTGCTTTAAGACCTTTTTGAAAGCTGTAGAAAACGTAGTCAGTCTCATCCAGTTTTGCCCCACTTCATACTCATATTGACTAGGTAAACTCAGCATGCAGCAAAGGAGAGTTGTGTTCTATGCCAATATTAGGAGTAGAGAATGGACAAAAATATCCCTGATTCACATAACTTTGGCCCCAAAATTGGACTAGAGGTGTTATGAGGACAAGCATTTTCCAAAACATGAATACATTTTTGTTTTAGCAATGCTTGAAATGTTTTGAGAGTAATTTTTCTCATGGCATTTTGGCCTTTCTACTTCTGGTAGCAACTAAAACAGAAGTGCAGAGACAAGAAAACTGAATGCTCTATGACTTCAGCAACATGTGGAAAATACACTGCTCCATAGTTGCTCTACAGAAGAAGAAAGGAACAGAGAAGATCAACTATGATGAAACAGGGAAAGACATTTGTGAGAGAACAGGCCATCTTGCAGACCACGATAGCTAGCTCTTTCACTGCCTCCCCATGCAAACAGTAAACTTCAACCTGCAGTGGACTGGTATGTCCAAGGGCTTAGGAACAGGTATGCTGCACACTAGATGAATTGTCCTGTGCCACATGAAAATAATACAGAGGAGCTCAAAAATAGCACTGTATTTTTGGCTGAGAGACCAAAATCTGGCATGCTGGATGCTCTGGACAGCTAGACAGCTCCCTGCTCTGGAGAGTATGCACTGCAAAATGGCAGGGCCTGAGAACTTAATTAAAATTTTCTTCCAGATTCTTGGAAAAATAGAAAGAAACATATTGTCCAATGCCTGCAATCCCTGTAGATAAGTTTTAATTAAAAGATGCTGCTTTTTGGCTTTGTATTTGTGCTACTATAGCAGTAGCCCAGTTTCATGCCCATTTGTTATTGAGGCTCCTAAATATTGCCAAAAAATTGAACAGCGTTTTTGTGACTGGCTACTTGACAAATTAGATGCTTTACTGAGGCAATGTAGAGGAGTTACTATTTTCCAAAATGTTAATACATGTTTCAAAAGGAAAACCATTTAAAATTCTTTTACAGTGATTCAGACTTAGAGATTAAATAAACACAGTGATTTCTCCCTGGTACTGATGCAACAATAGCAGGTTGGGTTGAGATGATATTGAAGGTTATCGAACAACTTCTGAGCAGGATTAAAAAGGTTGCACTCAAAATTTGCTCTCCTTTTTCCACCCATGTTCTTCTGTCACATACTTTTTTTTTTGCTTCAGTTTTCATTGGATGCTGCGGGAACAGCGTGAAGGCTGAAATTAAAGGCAAAGAAGAGGGTGACATTTCAACACAAAGCCTCTTAGAAAGAAATTAATGGCTCCTGGTGTCCTCGATAGGAGCTTTCTTCTTCTTCTTTCTCCTTCTTCTCCTTTCTTCTCCTTCTCCTTCTTCTTCTTCTTCTTCTTCTTCTTCTTCTTCTTCTTCTTCTTCTTCTTCTTCTTCTTCTTCTTCTTCTTCTTCTTCTTCTTCTTCTTCTTCTTCTCCTTCTCCTTCTCCTTCTCCTTCTCCTTCTCTTCCTGCTCCTGCTCCTTCTCCTTCTCCTTCTCCTTCTCCTTCTCCTTCTCCTTCTCCTTCTCCTTCTCCTTCTCCTTCTCCTTCTCCTTCTCCTTCTCCTTCTCCTTCTCCTTCTCCTTCTCCTTCTCCTTCTCCTTCTCCTTCTCCTTCTCCTTCTCCTTCTCCTTCTCCTTCTCCTTCTCCTTCTCCTTCTCCTTCTCCTTCTCCTTCTCCTTCTCCTTCCTTTCTAAACAGGCTCCAGAATTCTTGAATGACTGTCTCATGTGGTTTCATTATTTTGCTTTAACCTTGCCTTCCCATTCTGAGTCCTGTCTGCTCAGTTATTTTCCTGGCTGTGCTTCAGCATGTATGCTTGTATAACCAAAAAGGTCTCTTGCCTTTTTTGTTCTTATTTCCTCTGCTCATGTCAGCAGGGTGTAGCATTTTTTTTCCTTTTCCCCTATAACTTAAATCTTCAGTCAGTTGTGAAGAGGAGAAGAAAACTACCACAGATTCAGTTTCTCTCCAGGAAGAGGTTTCCATTGTGACCTTACAGGAGAAATGTAGAAGGACAGACTCAAATCCTCCAGTGATGTTACATATTTCTTCTTAACATTTTACATACGACCAAAAAAGAGAAAGGGATGAAATGAAAAGGCAGGGAGAGGCAGCACTTTTAAACACATAGCAGAGACTGTGCCACTACAGATTTGGGCTTGTAACCTAATCCCCTGCTACCCTCTCTTGTTTGCTCTACTCTGCAGTTGTAGGTGATTGATTTTGGACACTTTCCAGTTCAATTTTTGGAATCAAACTTCTTTGGAAGTATTTAAAAAATATTTTTCTTTAATTACTCCCACACCTGTTTCTCTTGAAAGTCTTCAGCCATGAGGCTTAAGTTCCCAGGGAATGCAATGAACCAGCTGTCCTACATAGAAGCATTTTTTTCTGTGTTGCAAAATATTGTCTGTGTGTGTTTTTCTTTTCCTTTCAAACTAAACACATTGTTTTAGTGATTTGTTATTAGTTTGCACTTCATAAACACCTCAATAGTGAAACAGCTGTGCATACCAGCAGTCTAATATTTCAGATTTGTGTGAGGTACATCTTCCCATTATGTACACGAACAATAGTTAGTCCAGAGCCTAGATTAATACTCTAATATTGCGACCATTGTACCAATGAAAAATAATTCCCTCACCAGCAAATTACCCTCAGGTTGCACATATTTAAAGTAATTAAACAACTGAAGGCAGAGTAATACCTTTTCTGCCAGTGCTTTCCATAGTACTGCAGGGATGTCCGTTATCATAGAATCATAAAATCAAAGAATGGTTTGGGTTGGAAGGGACCTTAAAGACCACCCAGTTCCAACCCCCTGCCGTGGGCAGGGACACCTCCCACCAGACCAGGTTGCCCAAAGCCCCATCCAGCCTGGCCTTGAGCACCTCCAGGGATGGGGCATCCACAGCTCCTCTGGGCAGCCTGTGCCAGGGCCTCACCACCCTCTGAGTGAAGAATTTGCTCCTTATATCTAACCTATATCTGCCCTTGTTCTATCACCACACTCCGTGACAAAGACTCTCTCCCCAGCTGTTCTGTAGGCCCCCTTTAGGTACTGGAAGGCCGCTATAAGGTCTTCCCGGAGCCTTCTCTTCTCCAGGCTGAACAACCTCAAGTCCCTCAGCCTGTCTTCACAGGAGAGGTGTTCACACTCTCTGACCATCTTTGTGGCCCTCCTCTGGAATTGTTCTAGTACCTCCATGTCTTCCTTTTGCTGGGGTCCCCAGAGCTAAGTGCAGGACTCCAGGTGAAGTCTGACAAGAATTTTGTCAAGGGCAGGAGGAACCTTCTCTTCTTGCTTACATCAAGATTATCTAAGTTTAAGTGATTTCTCCAACAGCCACCACTATGGTATTATTTGAGTGCTCATTCACCAGTTTATGTACTCTTAGAGAAGGATGGAAAGCAAGTACTCGTTAGTATATACATGTAAATGTCATCACCCAAGTTTATCAAAATGCAGGAAAGGAAGGCTTAAGGAAGTCTCCTGTGATCACAACAAAAGCCACTAGTAAAATACAATAAATTAACCCACTAGTGGTCCTAATTTATTATTTGAATCAGCAGCATCAAGTCTTAAGTCAGTATTTTACTGTCATTCAATTGAAGGTAACGCACTGCAAGTAAGAAAAACAAACCATGGTGTATTAGATGTCTTTTAAGTAGTTTTTAAAGGAATACAACCTTTCTTTTGTACAAGTGGAGTGGCTCTTTAGCACAATGTTAACTTAGCAAGGCCAGTGCAGCACCTGAAGCGGGATATCCTGCAGACTGAGACTGTGGGGTGGCCCCAGCTGGATCTGGCAGTGCCAGCTCACAGGCTTTTCTTCACCCTCTTCACCTTCACCTTCTCTGTCTGGCTGCACACAGCCAAGGTCTTGGCTTCCTGAATGATCTCAGACTGAAATCACACAGTCCCCTGCAAAAGTTGTGTGATTACACATCTACTAGGACTACAATTCAGGAATATCTTGTTTTAAATTTGACTCAAAATCGTTCTATGTATTTATAGTTTCCTTTTTTTTCATTTACAAACCATGTCATCATTTATGGTTAGCATGTACCAGATATCAATCACCCTGTCCAAACTCAGAAGGAAAGAGTACAACTTCCTCAGAGAGACTGTGAATCTTGTAGGTTGATTTATCTTAGTTGAGGTTATGACTTTTAACATAATTATAGACCCCTACAGCCATAGGAACAGAATGATTCTTTATAGAAGTGGTGGCATTTCCATTTTGCTTGTTTAACTTGGAAAGTAAAGTGACAATTTTGCTCAGAAGTAAAGTTGGTTGGTTTGAAATCCTAACACAAAGTTCAGTTTTGTTAATACCTATTCATATTATTGAGCATAGATCTGGCCAGTTTGTATATCTTCGGTAAACCTAAGCACAAAGTAAATTGCAAAACAGTGGCACTAGGTTTTAGAGACAATTCCCATTACTGTGACACCATGGATCTGCTCCCAGGCAGCTTCTGTATATCTGAGATCATTGCAGCCAAGGAAATTGGTGAAGATATATTAGTCTTTGGACAGGTGATGCCCTCAAACTGCACACACCTTGCAATCAAATCCTTGTTCCACTTCATCTGAAGTAGGAACTTGGACCAAGTATTTTATTCAGTAGGACTCACCACCTTGGGTAGAAAACCAGGGTGAGCAGAGTTAAGTGTTCCAGCTCCAGGTTTATGGCTGAAAAATCCAAGCAGAGATTAAAGATAGTTAGGAGCCAAATTTGGGATTTTGATGTGAAATTCATACTTTTGCAGACCTACTCCTGAATTCAGTTTCAATTCAGTTTGTAGATGCCTAGGCTTTGACTGCAAATATCAGAACTTTAATCATAGGGAATGACTGAAGTACTGTGTAATATGGAGACAGGAAAGATCAGGCTCCAGCTAGTGATAATCTGTATGCAATTACAAACCTCCAGAATTACTTCTCAGATGTGGATTTCTTCTGCACAATGAGGAAAGATACAAAGCAGCCACATCCTCCCCAATACAAAGACAGTGTTGTACGTTGTTTCTTCTTCAGCTGTGCTTCAGTTAGAAGAGCAGAGGAAATAGACCGTTATAATACTGACTAATAACAGTTCTATGACTAACAGCCATCCATTTAGCAACAGAGGTAACAGAGACTTTGCAATACATGAGCCAGTCCTTTAATCATGTACATACTCTATGTTAATTTTTCAGTTTTGTGTGTTGTGCTTCTTTTCTCCACTTTCATTCTGCACCTCAAAATCCACCACTTTTGAGCTGTATTTTATCTCAGGAGACATGGATAGCAATCCTGCCTTGAAGATGTCAGGAGATACGATTCTTTCCACTCTCCTCCTCCTGACCCCATTCATTTAGTAACACATCCTGCCTAAATGCTGGGAGCAGAAAATCAGACTAGTTACATGCAGGTGGTAGCACATAGCCTGGATTTAAAAAGTCAGGGATGATTTTCATACAGTGCAGTTTAACTTTGTAGCTACCACATTTTTTTTTATGATGCCCGCATTCAGTTATGAGCAATGAGTGTTCTGCATCTAAAAGTAAACAAAATAATTCTTGGTGATTTCCTGTTCACTGTAGGTTGTGAAATGTCAGCATGTTAGAAACAAGCATAACTTGAGATGACATAGTGTGGGGTATTTGAAGTAACAAAGCCACAAGAAACACACATTTCCCTCTCCTTCCTCTTTAATATTCCAGATATGGAAATGAAAATAACATATCATGGCAGATTGTGTTGAATCAGAGCAGAGCTGTTTGGCTTGTCACCACCTCTGCTGAGCACAACCACTCTATGGGTGTTGTGCAGAGCAGAGATAGATACTCTCCTAAATGCAACATAAAAAACAGTAACAGGTTTGGACCTTTTCAGGATCAAAATGTATGTCTTTGGGCTCACTGGACAAACATCTTTGGCTAAAATTCAGTTCTGAGTACTTGTATCTCCAAGCATATAACCAAAATATGTCAGCTTTTGAACAAAAGAGAGGAAACAAAAAACAGAAAGAGGGAAGGGGCAGCATCCTCACCAGAAGGGAAGGCAAGGATGTGCACAATGAGTCATTCGTCCTAATGCCATCAGCAACATGTGTGTATATTTTCTTTAACTGTTTCACTATTGTTCTTACACTCATGCAGTTTAGCTTTTGCAGAGCTGAATATACCAGGTAATAAGCATACAAAGCATCTCAGAAGGCCTCAAAGCACTCCACAAAGGAATGTCGGATTTCATTTTCAGCGACATATCTAGGAATTATTGTGCAATTATAACAATCACTTTCTCTTTGCAATTTGCTAATCCCAGCAAGTGAGGGCTTGTACACACACAGACTATATTATCATAATTATAAGAGCATGGATAATGTGTTATACTGCTTTTCTGTCCAGTATCTTATGTGGATTGACTTACAGTGTTATGGAGGTATGTGCTGCTGGCAGACATGTTTCTATGGACAAAAATAATATGGGAAAAAAAAAAAAAGAGATAAGTAACTGCAGTGTATGACACAAAGCTACTTACATCTCTATCCACACGGGGACAGTGCAGTTCTACCAGACAGGCAGCCTAAGTAACTGCTTCGACCTAGAAAGGGTGGAGAATCTTCCTTCTCTTGTCCCTCCAAGCCTCGATGTAACCCATACAGACCTAGCTCTCCCTGAATGTCCTCCCAGGTATCAATTCACTGAGCGAAAAACTTTTGACTGTTTTGGGTGGATTAGATTTCTGCCAAAGTATTAAGTTTAGTTGTGCTATTGAGAGGTGCGACAAGACCCCAAACTGGAGGAAATTGCAGCAGTATGTGCTGTTAGTTGTGTTAGGTCAGTTCATGGCACCGTGTTTTGTTTCACCCCAGAAGAAATGTATTGCTTTACTCCTTTGGGAACTGTTTGTGCATGCAGGGAGGAGCTCAGTATTTAAATTCACAAGTTAAATCAGTGCCAACACAAAAAGAGCTGTAGAAAAGCATGGGGACTGTGAAAAGGCAAATCTATGCAAGCATTTTGGAGGTTAAATGGGTGACATTTTGAAAATTTTGTGAGACAAATTGGAAACTCATCTATCCCTTGCTCTTACATGTTTAACATTTTATTTTGCATTGAGTGTCTTACCCACCCCTCAGACACTTATGCCCCCCAGCAGGGAGTTTTCAATCAAAGAAAAAAATCCATGAAAAAGCTTTTTGTTTAAGGAGCTCTGTTCTCCTGAATAGCATGTAGTGTTCCACAGGAAGGCATTCTCAATTGGGCTGTAAGACGAGATCTATGTTAAATAAAGAGAAGTATTTGCCTCTATTCAAGCAAATATAAGAGACTGGTGCTTTCCTAAGATAGATAATGTGGTGCTGTTCTCTGCTCTTGGAGCTGATAGGTTTGCTCATGAGTCAATGTTGGCCATTAATGCAAGGGATATCAGGGTTAAAATTATACAAAAAGTGGAAAAACAGCCCTGTAAAAGAGTTATTTCTGATTATTAGGAATGTAACTAAATCCTGAATCAAGCTACTCCTCTTCTCTCCAACTGTTTGCTGTGAGAATACCAACCCAAACAAGCCCCAGAAACTCTGCCCTCCCTTATTTGTTTTCTTTGGTGACTTAAGGCTAAAATGACTCATGGCATCTGAAGAGTCAGGGGATTGCCATCAATATGAGCGCTGTAAGGAACTGTTAAGAGCAACTCCTTGCCCTGTGCACCCTGTGAACTTTTGTCCATGTGCCCTGTTCCAAAACAGAAGACTGCAGTGGGAATAAGGTATTTCATTCCTCGGGATACTGTAGGGTGAGCCTGGTGCAGAACCAGGGCAGCCTAGTATACCACAGATATTATATATCCTCCAGCTAGGGCAAAACGTGGTGCAATATCTTAGCCACACCACGTTGCTCATCCTCTTTATGCTCCCTCCCAGGTGGCCTGGGGAAACGTCACCTCACTCCAAATCTGCAGTCGGTATGGCCCTGAGCAAAACTCCTGCATTTGGTGTCTGAGTGGATTTCCATGCTGCCTCCAAGTGAGGGTGAAGGGCAGCTGGAGGTGGGCTGTCCCCTGTGCTCCTCCTGGCCAGGGGAAAGGGAGAGGGGCCTCGATCCATGCCAGAAACATCATTTCCTTCCTCACCACCACTGGTGTGAGAGGGACTGGTAAACGTGAGAAGATGGACATGGATCGTGGGCCTCAGTAAACAGGTGACAGGAGCCAAGTCACCCTCTCTGGCCCATTGTGGAGGGTGCTCGTCACTGACTCATGTCTTTTCACCTCACTGGGTCCCAGTGGAGTTTGATCTCATTAGGACATTTTTGACTTTTTTTTTCCTTCCCACATGAGCAGGCATGTGTCAGGTGTCCTGAGTGAAACGTGGCCTTCTATAAACAGTGCAGTCCATGCAGATACCCAAAGTTAGTGGAGCAGCTAGGAAGCAGATAAAAAAGATGAGTTACTGTGATGGGCAGCTGGTGCATTACCTAGGCTGGTGGCGTCAGGCAGTGAAGCTGGAGGAGGCAGTCACCTTGCAGAGTAACAGTGTCCCAAATGAAGTGCCGCAACCCCATGCAATGCTGCAGATAGAAGAGCACTAATCACAGCAGACCGGTGGGTGGGCAGACCTGAAGTTATTTTTGTGGTAAAGGTGTGAACATCACCCTGAAGACTAGTCCTCAGTTTAGTCTTTTCCTGGAAGCAGAAATGTATGCTCAACTATTTAGTGATCATATAGACTGTCCCTGGAGCAACTGTGATGTCTAGAACACTATTTCTTTCCGTAAGTGAATTAGAATCAGTAAAGCTAATTATGTAAATAGCTAATTGCAGTTGAAGTCATCACAGTCACCTGCCTTTCAGACTTTCAAGAGCTTCTTGAAGTGTTTTCCTATAGACTGCAGAAGAAAGCTTGCTTCAAATGTGCTGCACCAAATCTGCATGTAGAAAAGTGCTCTTTCTGGATGTGAAATACAGAAAGTTTGAGTACTGTCTGGCATGGATAGCATAGGAACTGCATTTAATTGTAGTGGAATGTTTTCTACTTTTTTTGTAGAGTTTCATTTCAGCCCAAATGGGGTTTCATATAGTGCAAAGCTAGCTCAGGCTGTTTTATGTTCCAGTAAAGCAGGGCTCTGATGGACTGTTTTCCACCAACCCTGCAGAAGAGGAACTCTGATTAAATTTGAGCTCTTTGATTGCTTTAAAAGGAGCTCTGATTTAGAAGAATGCTACTCGTATAAGAAAGAACATGCTAGTCTTTAAGTAGATCAAAACTTTATGACAGGAGGGCTGCCTGGTATTCTTAAATAAATTTGAAAGCTATTTTAATCGCTCGTCTTAAGCTTACAGCTACACATTTATGCAGTGAGTGTTTAATGAGTACTACACGATAAGGGATACTAACATTAGAACAGAATGACTTAATTGAGTGTGTCTTTTTTGCTTTATTGAAAACATGAACCCAAACACACTGTAAATGGCTAATTTACAATAAGTTACTACTTTTCAGGACCAAAATACCCTTACAACATTAACAGATGCACTTTCCAAAATATACAAGCAGCTAAAAAGTATACTGACATTTGTCAAACCTGGTCTATTCATGCTGCTAGTGAGTAGAGTTTCATAGGGGATGAGCTTACACTAGCATTTCTCCCCTCATTTCCCCAGACATTCCCAAGAGTCCTCAGCCTCTCCTCACAGGACATGCCTTCCAGCCCTGCTACCACCTTTGTTACCTTCCTCTGGATGCTTTC
Source organism: Anser anser (assembly GCF_964211835.1). Taxonomy (NCBI): domain Eukaryota; kingdom Metazoa; phylum Chordata; class Aves; order Anseriformes; family Anatidae; genus Anser; species Anser anser. The sequence continues at coordinate 68,432,706 of NC_139723.1, read as the reverse complement.
GAGGACCTTAACATCCTTTTTGTATTGTGGAGCCCAGAGCTGCACACAATATTCAAGGTGAAGTCACAGCAGCACCAAATATACAGGGAGAATCACCTCTTCTGACTGGCTGGCTGTGTTGTGTCCAATGCATCCCAAAATGCAGTTTGTCCCCTTGGCTGCCAGGGCACACTGCTGGCTCATGTGGAGCCTGCTGTTGATCAGCATCTGCAGGTCCCTTTCTGCTGAGCTGCTCCCCAGCCACTTGTCTTACCGTCTGTACCAGTGTCTGGCAGACATTCGAGAGTCCCAGAACCAGTCTCTAAGAAGCTGTTTTCTGAATTTTAGAAGTTATATCTTGTCATCAGGTATATTTTGAAGTTTGCCTGGAGAAGGCAGTAATTTGAAGGAGTTATTTGTAAACCAAATATATAGGTCATAGACTTTAGATTTGCAGGGAGAGATTTTGCATACCATTGGTCAGGACATTGCATGTTGAGGAAAAGCAAAGAAAGTGAGTCTTATCAAACTAGTTATCACTTTTCTATCAGGATAAACATTGTTCTTGAGAAGGTAAATGTCGTTTGATATGCTGGGTACTTTAATCATACAGTAATTAGAATGAAAGTCCTTTTAGATTTTTCTATTATTATTTTTTGTTTATTTTTATGGGCAATAAAGGAGCCAGGTTCATCATACATACCAAAATTTCCTAATCCAGTCTGCAGGAAAGCAGAAGAGATGCTACAATGAAGATGCCAATCTAGATCAGATATTTGTGCCAAGGCGGGAAAATTACTTGGATTCTTTTGACAATTGTTGTCAGAGGCAGAATCTGTAAAGTCTGAAGGCCTGGTGGAATTGGTACTGCTCCCAGATAGATAGTGCCTTGCTCACATGTAAGTACCTGCAGATGCTTGTGCTGCACATTATGGTGAAATCATGGTTGGTCTCGTGGCTGCTACAGGGCTCAATGGTGAGAGTAAGCCTCTGGGCAGCAGACTCTCTGTTCACTTCTGTGAGGAAGCCTGTACTGCTGCATGGTGGCAATGGCAGAAGTGACCTTTTCTTGCTTGGATGTAGCACAACATAACAGTTTATGGTATCACATACCAGTTTCTACCTCATGTGCTGTGGCACAGCTGTAACAACTTTCAACCAGGATTTTCACAAGATAATGAAAAGAAAACATGGGGAAGCCCAAAGGACTGTGAAACTGACACTATCACCAGAGCCCATCACACTCCAAAGTGCTTATTATGTCCAAAGAGATATTTCAGACTCAGGACACTTTAACTTGTAAACCTTGTCTCAGTTTATCTATTTTGACCTACCACAAAATGGTGCCTGCTGTGCTCCAGAGCAAAGGAAAAGCACCAAGGGCGTGGGTCTTGCATTTACACAAGCCACTGCATGCAATTTGAGATTCTTTTTTTTTTTTTTTTTTTCCTTAGCTTTTCATAGTATCATAGTAGGGAAAGATGATTCCACTATATCACTAAGATCCCCAGGATACCAGTGCTGGAAGAAACAATAACATCATCTCGATGAACTTCAGACACTGAAAAATGACATGAGCTTCCAATGTGTGCTTCTTCCATGAGTGACTTTCTTGGGAAACCACACCTTTGCTTTTTTGTCCTATAAGTAATCCCCCTGTCTATGCTGCCGTTCCGCTGTCAGCTATAGAGTAATGACAGAAATATTGACCCCAGCAGGATGAGTTAATCTGCTCCCCAGAATTACAGATACTTCCAGTGGGACATATAGAAGCTTTAGAGAGGGCACAAAAAAGAGACAGAAGTACTTATTTGCAATAAATAAATAAAGATGAGGAAATAAGCAAGCAACTCTGCAGCTCTAGAGAGAGTAAGTGCATCCAAATATCACATACTTAGAGGCAAAGTGGACCTTGACCACTAAATTCAACAGGCCATTTAGAGCACCTCTGATAGAAACCAGCAAGGACAACCAAACTCCTACAACAAACCATTTCTCTCCTTTCCTGAGCACAGTTGCCCCAAGCTGTGTGTGGTGATTACCTAATAAGAGGAGGCAGGTAGCCCTGCAGTTCCTGAACTTTTGTCACTTAAAATGTTTTATTCGCTGCCTTGAAAGCCTGACCAATTGAAAAAGTGTGAAGGTGAGGTACAGGGACTATTTTGGCTGTGTTGACCTGGAAAACAGAAGATTGCACGAGGAGGAACAATACATTTTAGACCATTTATTTACTACCGTCTTATGAAAAATTGTGTTGATATTTCTGTACACGGACATTTTGTGATTTCAGTTTGTATCTGCATTTGAATATAGGGTTTTTATTTCCCAGGTGTCTGTGGTGTTTTGTGTTTTGCTTTAGTTGTGGTTTTGAAAGGTATATGAAAATTAAAGTGGCATAAAATTTCCCTCTTAAGTGATACTTAAGAATGTGTTTGGCACCACAATGATATGGACAAAATGTACCCTCACATAAGAAGAGAAAAAATTGCATTCTTCTCTAAATTCAGATCAAGCGAAAAACACATGTCCAACTAATTAACAGTTTAATGGTTGGCTTTTCTGCTGTTGGTTTGGGTGTACAACTGTGAATAAAATACAAGATAAATAGATAGACTCTTTCTTTGCTACCTTATTAAATAAAATGTGCTTTAAATTTTTTTCAGATAAATTCTAATCCAGGCTCTAAAAATATATATGCTTTGCATTAAAATCTGTTTTGTGCTAGGGATTTTTTTTTTTCCTGTGAACACCAATGCTTGTGTTATAGTGTGGATGCCAGCACATCTATTTTTCAGGGTCTTTCAGGCCACTTTACTAGCAATGTTCATTACTGCATGAGATTTAACTCTGTGTGCTGAAACACACTGGCTGTTTGCCTTAATTTCATTATTATTATTTTTTGGCCAGGGATTGGCAAATGGACAGTTTTGAAATGAAACTAAGCTATTTCAAAGTATGAAAAGCTGTCCCTGACAGTATGGCAATTTTTATTCTGAAGCATCTTTAAGGTTTCCACGTTTCAGAGAAGAAGCTTTCCAATCTGGTAGGAGTTAGGTGTTTTTTTTTTTTTTTTTTTTTTTTTAACACACAAGAATGTGCTGCTTCTGTTTTCAGGACAATTTATCTAACAAGAACAAGCTTATTATCCTCAGTTTATACTAAAATTCTATATCCAAGATGGGCAACAGTAAAAACCCTAGATCTGGTTCTTACTGAATTTGAGGGAAAGAAGAGTGCCGTGAATAAACACCTTACCATCACCATAAAGCTGCAAAACATGCTGCTGTTGTATGTTAATGTTGAAGCACTTTACAACACTTGTACTATGGCTACACTTTGACAGTTTTTATTTCTAAGGAGAAGTAAATCATTATTCCTGGTAGAAAAATTAGCTACTATTATGTTTCAAACCCTTTACCTGCCTACCCTTCCACCTCTAGAGTAGATGAATTTAAAGAAGTGTGTGAGCAGAAATAAAAGATGTAAAATGACTTGCTGAAGGCCATGAAGAAATTAAGTGGCAAGCTGGAATGAGATTCATGAATTTATAGCTGTGGCTCAATGCTTTGCAAAGGAGACCGTGCCACTTCTTGCTGAACGCTATTGCAACATGTTGTCCTGTTTGGTGAGTAGGTTTGAAGTGCTGGGAATGGGTTCCTTAAGCAGATGCAGTATTCATGAAATGTTTGCTGTGTGTTTCTGTAAAACATAAATCCTAGAGCAGATAGTTGTTCAAGTATTACTTTCTGATAGCTGGAGGATTTTTTTTTGTTAGCACAGGAACCTGGAAAAAGCTTGTGTTTGAAGGGATTTTTGTCTTCCTGATAAGACAAAATGGAATGAAGGACTTTGATGTCACCTGGGATTTACATAATTCCTCCCTCACCAGTAAATATTAACAGATGAGAACTTGGAGTGCTATCTACTCCCGTTCTTACATCTGTGTATTGCTGCCTCTCCTGTCATGAAGCTCAGCTATTCAGGTTATGGATATTTTAATGTGAACTTTGTATTTGCAAATGCACGTGAAATAGAAAAGTACTGTGTGAAAAATAATGTAGCTAGCATATAAAATAACTGGAAATTACTATTCATGTTCAAATAAAATGGAAAGACAGATCCCATATAATCCAAACAAAAGATAAATTACATTGGTTTTAAGTACGAATTCAAAGTCTTGGTGGCTTTCTAGAAAACAGAAACATCTCGGTACCATGACAGATCAGGTTTGCTTTTAAAACTGTTGATTTTTGACAAGGTCAGTGGGTTGATACAAGTTTTTCAAGCATCAGAGTGGCCGGAGCGAAAATGTTTGAGATCTGACCGTGAGTCTGGCTATCTTTATGTGACTTCTCTTGAGCATTTTGTCTGTGTTTTAGCTGAAATGTTAACACTACTTTCAGAAAAGACATCTTATTTATGTCAAATCCAACAGCAGATCAGAAAAATATATTTCAAAATAGGTATGGTAATATAAAGCAAATCAGTGATAGTTCACTGCAATCGCTTGTACTGTTCATATAACTTCACAACGGATTTAACCAGCTCTTGTTGTGGGAGAAGAATTCGCAGGGAGCTTTGTGCTGTTTTGTGGGAAAGGAATTCGCAGGTGGCTTTGTGCTGTTTCACACGTCCCTGAGTTAGAGATAATGAGGAAAACAGCGGTAGAACCAAAAACTTGAGCAAGGACGAGATAAAGTAAATTGGCTACAGTGTTAAAGATGAGTTTTGGGCAGTAGCCAATTGCTGGCTGGCTCAAGGTGCGTGTCTGAGGGTCTCTAACCAATTTTAAGACAGATTCGGACAGCGTGTGGGGCTACGGGGAAAGTATATGTAGTGGTGAAAAATGGCAATAAAGGTCCTGCTGTTCAAGAGCCATCAGGAGTCCGTGTCGTGCGTGCCTTCATCTTGTGATGCTTTGGAGTCTCATTTCATGTAGCTAAACTTGTATTTGGAGGCCTTTAACTTTACAAAGTGTGCAGAAAAGACAGAGATGCTGTTTGACATGTCCCACAAGCAGCTTTGGGCAGCAGGACATTGTTTCTAGAAGGTGTGTTATTCTTGAAAACTTCTGTAACACCATGATCTGAAAGGTGTTTCTGGGGAAGGGCTGTTCTAGTCCTGTTACAGAATCACAGACTCATGGGAATGGTTCAAGTTGGCGGAGACCTCTGACAGCCATCTGATCCAACCCCCTGCCCAAGCAGGGACACTTAAACCATGTCCAGACAGCTTTTGAGGATGCTCCATCACACACTCAGTTGAGAAATGCTTCCTTCAGACAGAACATTTTGTGTTCCAGTTTGTGTCCATTGCCTCTTGTCTTGGCACTACGTAATGGTCTTCATAAGGCATGTCAGTCCAATAGCTTGTGAATTATTCTTCAGTGAGAAGACCTGCATGTTAAAAAGACATTTTAAAGACATGCTCCTGCGTGGGCTCCTCTCCACGGGCTGCAGCTCCGGCCCGGGGCCTGCTCCTGCGGGGGCTCTCCATGGGCCGCAGCCTCCTCCAGGCCACATCCACCTGCTCCACCGGGGGCTCCTCCACGGGCTGCAGCGTGGAGATCTGCTCCGTGTGGGACCCGTGGGCTGCAGGGGGACAGCCTGCTCCACCAGGGGCCTCTCCACAGGCTGCAGGGGAACTGCTGCTGCCTGCCTGGAGCACCTCCTGCCCTCCTGCTGCACTCACCTGCGGGTCTGCGGGGCTGCTTCTCACTCCAGTCTCCCAGCTGCTGTTTTTTACCTTTCTTCAATCGCTCTCTCAGAGGCCCAACCAGTGTCACTCAGTGGCTCAGCTCTGGCCAGCAGCAGGTCCGTTTTGGAGCCGTCTGGAGCTGGCTCTGCTCTGACATGGGGCAGCTGCTGGGCTCTGCTTACAGAGGCCAACCCTGCAGCCCCCCACTACCCAAACCTTGCCATGTAAACTCAATACAGAGCTCAGTCACTCATTTCTTCTTTACTGGGGCCTTCACCAGGATATTGGTGCTTTATACCATTCTAACATACTTACAGCTCTCTACATCTATCAGTGGCAGCACAGTGCTACCTGCTCTTGACAGCATGCTCACAGCACAGTTGGGACCTTAGTATGGCCCTGTGTTTGGGCGCAGATGTGCGGCAATGAACTCGCTACGCAAATGGGTAGCCTGGTGCAGGGTTCCTTTGGGGATTAATGTGCAACCAGGCTGGACAGCCTTTGCATGAACAGAATGGGGAAAAGAAACATGAATCTCCTTTTCAGCCATTTTCCGCTGCCTTCAGCTCCAGCCACTTGTGGACCAGCACTTTGAGTGGCAGCTGAGCCTGCCAGTGGCATGGGTGCCTGTGTCCCACCTGCCTAGTGTTAGCAGGAGAAAAAGCCAAGAAGCCAGTAGTTATTTGGCAGTGTGTTTACACGCAGGCGTACAGCTAATATGCAGCTTGATGTACCAAAGTGTTCCGGCGTGGTTTTGGTGTCCTTTCTACACGTGGCAGTGCTTGACTGTTCATCTCATACAGCCCCTTGCTCTTGAGCTTTGTGGCTACCCTGGCCCCAAAGCTGCGCCGGAGATGGTGGGCCAGAGAGGAGGACTGTCAGCATGTGGACCTTCCTGTGCAGCACAGACACACATGAGGATCTCATCAACGACAAACAAACAAACAAACAAACAAACTACAACAACAAAAAAAAAAAACTGAGCAGGCAGGTTCATACCCAGCCCTAGAGTTGCTGATTAATTCAGATAAATCCCTACTCTTCAAAGCTGTTATGTTTCTCCATGCAGCTGCTGAACCCAAAGTATTTTTTAATGGTTGGACTTGATGATCTTAGAGGTCTTTTCCAACCTAAATGATTGCACAATTGCATAATTCTATTTACCTGTTTTTAAAAGACAAAAGATGAGAATCCACAGAATACACACAGAGGTAGTGCTTAGTTGTGATGATGATGAGATGATTGTTCTGTGCACTTCTACCTGTTCTTACATATTTAAAAGAACCTGTCTAGAGACTTTTGTCTCCAAAGTGCTGTGTAGGTTTTACACTGCACTTCTGTCAGGTTGATACATGAATTCTACAGGTGGGGAAAATGAGACACAAGGCAAATTTCACATTCACCTGAACAAAACCAATGCTGTAACAAAGCTTTCTCGAGTAAGCAGCGATTTGTACCTTTCTCCTGTGGACAAGAGCTCCATTCCTGCACCAGGACCCTCTTCAGCAATGCATGGAAAATGGGAGATGCCTTTTCCCTGTAACACCCTGGGAAACAGTGGGTACTTCCAGCAATGAGAGGAAGCTGTCCTGTCTGGAAAAAAAAAAAAGAAAAGAAAAAAAAAGTGTATGCTGGAAGAAAAGGAAAACAGGGGCTGTATTTGTGCTGGTGGACGTGAGCTTCTCTGCCCATGGTGCTCCACGGGTGGGATCTGGGAGATACTTTGCTAGGGTACAGCCTGCTTGTCCCCACATGGTGTGTGGCCAGGTCTTGGCTGTCCTCCAGATCACCACTGAAGCCACTTGTGCTTGCCTGTGCAGGCGGGTGTTCCCAGAAAATCCTGGGGTTTGTTGCTAAGTCTGCTTTTCAGCTTTGTGATATTTTCTGCCCTGTAATTGAAAGTGTGATTGCAGCGTGTGCAGTTGTACGTGAGCTTGCTTTAATTTAACTAACCTGGATATTAATAGCTACAAAATTGTACTCTGAGCTATAGACATCCTCAAGGGAACCTGACAGATTACACAGTACTGAAATGTATGTAGGAGTGTGTCTTTGCTGCTAACTCCACTGATGATAGCTTAAGTGTAGCTATAAGTGCTGCAATTGTGTCTCCAGCTGGGGAATAAGCATTGCCTTAGTCTGATCAGGGTTTTTTACTGTTAACAGTAATGCATAGGTTATCCTTATTTCTTAAGTGAGGTATAGTAGATTTATTATATACATGGTTTTATAGAGCAGTCAGGAGCTCAGGCTAATAGAATCACAGAATGGCTTGGGTTGGAAGGGACCCTTAAAGATCATCTAGTCCAGCCCCTCTGCCATGAGAGATTACCAGAAGCAAAACTGTAAACTATAGGCATTTCAATGTCCTTGCCCATACTATTTGCATCTTGATAGTTGAGACTTTGGAATCTGATACACAGCTCTCTGACTTCATGGAAGAGAGGAGAGGACAGGCATGTTGTGCTACTGATGACCAGTGATAATGTGGGGACACTGGTGTGAGAAAATGTGTTTTGTTTCTAATGTTTTCATGCACTGGGTATATGACATTGCTGTTTTCGAGAGGGGCTTAGAGGTACAAATGCTTGCCTGTGATTTGCCAGGATGGAACAGACTCACTTTATGAGGCAAGCAGGCATTACTTGCAAATGCATGGTGTTGCAAGAAGTACAAAAGTACTCTTAAATTATATACAGCATTTATATTTGGACTTGTACCTCTAGTAAGAAGAGACTGATCCCTTGATTTAAAAGATTGGCTGTAATTTACTCCTTATCTGTGTCTTCAAGGTTGAACTTCACTTTGCTCATCCCACTCCTGTTTTTGCCTTTTTGGAAATTAAGTGTGATAGCCAAGTAGGAAAAAGCAATGGTCCGGATATTCTGAACCATCTGTTCCTCCTTTCTAACACAGCATTTTTTTTTCACAGTTTTTAGAATTATTACTCCTGATATATTTGTCCAATACTAAATTTCTAGTACACAGACAGGAAGAAAAAGTAAATGAGAAATCTAAAGTTCTTGTAGGTGTCAAAGATCATGCATAAAGAAGTATTTCTGAGCCCAGATGTACATCATAGAATCACAGAATATCCTGAGTTGGAAGGAGCTCATATGGATCAGTAGGTCCAACTCCTGGCTCCACACAGAACCACCCAAAAATCAGACCCTATGTCTGAGAGCCTTGTCTAAACACTTCTGGGACTCCAGCAGGCTATATACCGTAAACACTGCCCTGGGGAGCCTTTCCCAGTGCCCAACCACCCTCTGGGTGAAGACCCTTTTTCTACCAACCAGCCTAACCCTCCCCTGTCCCAGCTCCATGCCGTTCCCTCAGGTCCTGTCGCTGTCTCCAGACAGCAGAGCTCAGCGCCTGCCCCTCTGCTCATGCCCTAAAATATAGCTTGCTCTACTCAAGTAGTGACTGGATGCTGGCTTGACCTAACCCCTTACTATTACTATTTACTATAACAGCCTTCATTCCTATGTTTTCAAGCTAAGCAATTTGTTAAAACTGTCATCATTTTTGAGTAAAAGTATCATGCTTGGTGTATTTGTGTGACAAACTATGGGATAATTTACTTAAATAGGAAAGAGTTGACAGGTAAACTTTTGTAGCAAATGAGAGACATTATTCCATGAATGAGAGAGGTATTCAGCAGAAACATGTTACATCAATGCTCCCTATTGCTAAAGGCACTCATCCCCTCCTGCGAAAGGAACCACCAACCCTTCCTGCTTTATTTTCTTGAATTTTTATATAAATGGAAAAGGAAACCTCTAAGTGATCAACTCTTCCCTGTGGAACACAATTTGCTGTGCTTTCCTCTGGAAGGACTAGGAGGAGGTGAGCCAGGGGCAGAGCAACAGTCACAGTCATGAGTGATCTGATGGAGAACACAATCCAGATTTCTGTTCAGAGCACATGAATATGGAAATAAGATGTAATGAATGAAGCAGACTGTTTGCATGGTCTGTGAAATACTGCAGCAACAGGACCCTTTTTTATTCACATTGAGTTACTCTACTGGTAAAACTTAGGGCAAAAAATTTAAGCTAAGTGCCCAGGGTAGTTTTCCAAAATGAGTATACATGATACTACTAATTAGATAAATCAAAATATATGTATGTGGACTTAAAAGTGACCATTTTTTTTTTGTAATATTTGCTGGAGTCAGTTGTTTCTTTAATGTGTTTTCCTCTTCCATCTCCATCTGATGCCATCTGTTGCCTGTTTTATGTGTGTTTGATTTTTGAACCACTTCAGGCTGTTCTACATATGCAGAATAATAGAGCAAAAAAAAGTTATTGCCTTTTACTGTTGGTAAAATTATTCTCTGTCAGTAATATTCCATTTTCTCAGTCAAATCCAGTCCTTCTACTAGAGTCAAGAGGGTTGTGGAGCAGGAAGCCTTGCAAGTGTCTTCCTCTTGGTAAGTAGCACTTGGAGCCTCAATAACGGTTCCAATTAAAGGAAAAAAAACGAACTGTGCTTTCCTTTTATGCCACATAAGTAACTCTTTCTAGTATAATATTTTACAAAGAGAGGGCCATGTGCTAGGATAACCTTAACATTTAGAGTGCACATGCTGTAGATAGATTAAAGATGATGGGAGATGATCTTCTCATTCAGTGTAATTGCAAATTGTGGAAACACTACACTACAAATCCCTACTTTTTTTTTCTTTTCCTTTTTTTCTTTTTTCTTTTTACTTTTTTTTCTTTTTTTCTTTTTTTTTTCCTTTTCTTTTACTTGCCAGACAGAATGAAATATTTTATTTCTATCATAGCAAAACAACATTGTATGCTGTTTCCTTGTGTAAAAAGTATGAGCATACCAAATTAACAGACTAACATTTTATGTCATTGTTTTCATAAGGAAAACAGAACAGTTGCAAGTTTTTTGAAGAGAAAAGATTACTGTCACTTCTACTATCTTAGTGCATTAACATTATTTTTTGGAGACTCTTATGTGAACAATTACTCTTAAATTTATTGCAAATTTTATCAATTTTCTTCATTAGCTTCTGTTTTTCTAAAACATCCTGAGGTGACTCTTCAACTCTTCAGTTTTAGGTCTTCACTTAATACTACCCGTTTTCTTTCAAGTCGCCTCATCCCCTTTAAATTCTAATTACTGCAGTTTTCTGTGTACCTCTCCTTGGACTCTCGCTCTTCATTATAAATATTAATGTCTCATTGAATTGCAACTAAAAACTGAAATTTCTTCAGAGAATGATGAAAAACTTGAGAAAGAAAGGGGTCAGGTGTTTGTAAAATCCTTCCCTTAGCTTCCTGTTTTGTGGATAGAGAACAACACTGGGTTTTGCTGGAGCTTTAAGCTAAGCTGATGACTTAACTCTCTGCTCTGGACAGTAACAAGGGGATTCTGCTGTAAAGGTCTCCTTCATGCTCCTGCATGCTTCACTGCTCCTGCAGTGATGGCAGGCTTGCAGAAGGTCAAAATAGCCAAACAAAAAACCCCATAGCCAGCTAGCAGGCTCGGATTAGAGGTTAATGACTATGTCTGGAAAACACAGTTATGCCCAGAAATGGTCATTTTGGGGTCTAGGTAGCCACATGTTCAATTGACAGAGAGTGTTGGTCTCCATGTGAGTGTGCCCTCACATGTGGTCTGTGGATGCCCAATGGGCTGTATCCTTGTCACGGCCAAGTGAAATATGGGACTGGTGTCCCTGTGTTACTGACATGAAGTCAGTAAGGTTAGGCAAAAGTGCCTTTCCCAAAGCCTTGAGCTGTGGCCACCTGGATTTCAGTGTGGTGAATTGTGAGTTGTCATTGTCCCTCCAATGCCAGGCTGAATGGCATGAAGGAATAGGAAATACTTGCCTTTCCCCACAGCCTTGATGTCGGAATTATGCATGGAGAGCAGGCAGAGAAGCCTATGATGTGACTTAGAGCTGCCAATGCATCACATAGGGGGATCTTAGCTAGGAAGCATAAACAGACACAAAACTGGAAGAAGAGATGAATGTGGGATTCCTTGCTAAGGAAATCTTCTGAGATCATTGCAGAGGAGGAACCATGTCATTCTCACATGCAGTTTCTTCCACTTTAAGTAAAATGAGTAATTTTTCTTCTTTGGAAGACTTTACTTCTTTTGAAATACATGACATCTCCACAACTTTTTTTTTTTTTTTTCTCATAAATGAGTCTCTGTGAAGGGGTCTCTGGTGAAGTAAATGCAGCCTGATACTGTCACACAAAAAATCCCAGAGCCACACATTGACTATTGCTGGGGTAATTCATTTGCCTCGAAGAGGACTGAGAGAGAGACAGAGAGAGAGAGGGAGAGAAAGGCAGAAAAATTACTGTATATTTTGGTTTTCATTATTTTTCTTCAAACTCAGCGTAAGGGGAAAACCCAGCAACAACCTTTTTTTCTTTGTATTCTTGCCCATGTTACTTTCAGTTATTTATTCTTTGTTTTGAACAAGAAACAAACAAACAGTCAAAATTAAGCTGTTATTGCATCAAAGGCCTGGCTAGTTGACAATTTATTTATTAATAAGCTGTATTTATTTTAATTATGATCCAAATCCTAACTGTCTATGCCACATTGCTAATTACTATTCTGGTTTATAGCTGCGGTAAATTTCACAAAGGAATTTTAATTAAAAAGATGTTTGAACAGTGAGTAGGTTTGTTTGCTTGTTATTTCAGATAACTAATACTGCACTGTGGTCTGATGATGTTTATTGGACTATTATTTGTGAAAGATGGTCCCACTGGAACTTCGGGGTTTCAGATCTTCAGGTGCAAATTCAGGATTATAAGAGTCCTTCACACTAAGAACTGCAAGATGACAGCGGTAGCAATATGAATGTTTATGCTGGTGTGTATGATGAAGTATTCCTGGTCATTCAAGACTTGGCATGGTTATGAGATACAAGATGCTTTGTATTTTACTTACAAATCTTTTTATGAAATAAGGGAACCAGTCAGCTAGTTACTGCTGTATGAAAAATTTAAAAAATGTAAAAGAGCCACATTTCATATGAATGTAGATAAAGCAATTCACTAAACAGTAGATGATGACACATAGCTGCAAACTGTAACCAGCAAAAGCAAGATGAACTTTCTGCAGAAGGCATGGAACAAGGCATGGAACAAGGAAGAAAGTCAGGGTAGTTTTGCTTTTTCTGACTTCTCTGTTTTTTCTTCCCATAGACATACAGAATAGCTGTGGAGGGTTCTTTAGGCCTATATCTCTATAAACATCTTATGTTGACTTGTTTTACCAAAGATATAGATGATGAACAGCCATCAAAGATTATGAAAAAGAGTAATCAGATTATTGCCCGTGAACAAAACTTCAGAGTTAGAATGAATGTTCCAAGCGTTTCTTCAGTGGTGGGCTTGTTAATTCCTTGCTTGGGAGTAAATTTGCACTTTCCCACCTAAGAAGAGAGACAATCAAGAGCGAGGAAACAAAAATGAACTTTACACACAAACATTCCATGTGTTTTGCTCTTAATTGAAGCTAAATGCTCTCTGGGAAACACCGTATCCTCTTAAATGGTAACTATATTGGATGTTACCCATAAAATAGTCTTTTCTTTGCATTGTAATATCCCACATAGAAACAACTAATGCAGTGAGAAGAATTAAACAGTCTAGAACTACTCATTATTCCAGTATTCACTAATGATTTCTATTTCTCCCTCTCTCATCTTCAGGGCTGTTCCTGCTCTGCCTTCCACAGAAGGCTGCAAGCTCTTCCAGGACAGCTCAAATGCACCTTGCTCAGCAGGCTGGTCTGGTCTGGTCACCCATCTGTGGCTGGGATCACTCCCATCTGTGGAACAACTGTCCACATCCTCCTGTGAATGAGGTGGTATGTGACTGGTGAGTTGGTGCTGTGGATACAAGGAAATGTCTTTTTGATACCCATGCAGTATGGCTCTCAGACTGGCTGCAGTCTTGCAGCACTGTTCTTCAGCAGGTTTGATCACCCAGCATCTATGTTCATCAGCCCTGGCACAGGGAATAGTGCCAGAATTGTAAATAAAATTATATTATTTACAAGAATCCTAGAAAACTGTTTTGTCCAGCTGAGCTTCGTGTGTGTAGGCCACTTTGGTCTTGGTGGAGTAGTAGTTAGATGGCTCCAAGAGCCTGCACACTCAGACAGAGCATTAGGGACCTGGTATCAATCCTGGGCCACCCCATCGTTTTTTTGCATAACCTAGGGCAGGTCATGGTCTCTTTGTGCCGTGCACTGCTCTTTTCGGAAGTGCTGCAAATTGTCCATGCTGATACATACCTTGGCTCATATGAGGTATTAGATTTCCTGACCTGTTTGCTGAGACTGGCATTGTTTCCTGCATTTTTGTGATGTACACTAAGATCAATGCAACCAGTTCTCCTGTGGGGCCTCCAGGGATTGCTGCCCTCTTTTAATGCTCCTGTCAACAGCATGGGTTGCAGACTTTGGCAAAATATCTCAAACAGGTATTTTAGAGTGTTTTAATGGACAGTTCAGGAAGAAAGTTTTCTTTTCCACTTCATTTTCTAAACCAAGAGGAAAGCAAGTTAACTTGATCACAGCTATTCATGTAAGAAAATACCTACATTAGTAAAACAAACACATTAAAAATGTATGTAATTATAGGTTAAGATGATGCCAGTTTTGCAGTTTCAGGCTTCTTGGATGTTGATGCCTTTGTCTGTAAAAGAAGACAGAATAGTTTTTCTGAACTAAAACTTTCTTTCCCACATATGGTTAAAGTTGGAGACGTCTGAAGTGCTTCAAAATTGTTGGTACTGGCCTCTCTGAAATACCAGGAGATAAAAAAGAAAAGCTGCATGAATTGTACAGTGCTGCAAATTAAAGAAGATAGAGTGGGGCAAAATGTAGAGTTTCCCTTTGATCCTTTGATTTCAACATATTCATTAACTTTTTTTTTTTTTTTTTTGGGTTGGTGGGGAGGAGGAGGGCTGGGGGAGAGGACAGGAAAGAGGAATGAGAAATTCTTTAAGCAATTGTAAGGTTCTCCAAAGTCTTTAAACTAGGCTTGCTCTATTTGAACCTTTTTCTTGGGCTGAAAGAAGAGCTGGATGCTATGAGGAAATTGCACAGCTTTATCTTTTTGGGGAAAAAGGGTGGTATGTTGAGAACTAGGGGAAATTCTCAAATAAGAGAGGAGATGCTTTCCATAGCTTACCTAAAACAAAGAAGCATAGTGAGTAGATTTACCCCTAGTATTTCTTTTTACTAGAACTGGAAATTATCAGTTTTTTTGAGGGACCTCTGTTGCCAGTTTATCCTCAGGGCACTCAAGACACTTTTACAGCAACAGTTCATAAAATGTTGCAAGAAAATACTGTACTGGTGCAATCCACTGTTCCTTTGTGATCTCTCCTGCAAGCTTGTTTGTTTTATTATTACTATTATTTATTATTTATTATTTATTTCCTTTAAGGCTGTCTTCCTAGATGACTCTAATGGAGTAAGTTTTTATGGTTTCCTGGGCTGGAGGCAGGCTGCACACCATTTCACAACAAATAATGAGCCTTACCAGTTGCAAAACAGATCCATAGAGAATGTGTAAATGATGACCCTTCTCAGAGCACCCGAGGACAAGTTTTTGAATTTCTCTTTTTCTTTGACATCACTGTATTTACCGTCATTGAACGAGACATTTTTCATTTGAACTGATTTCGGAAGGTAGTGACCCTCCCTAAAGTCCCAGTCCACTACTAAAATATGTAAGTTTGGTGTTACACAGAGAGGAAAACCATGTTGAACTGGAGATGATATAGAGAAAATGAATATTACACCTAATACATCCATAGTGGAGAGGGTAGATGTGTGGAAGGAGAAAATCTGCAGTGCAGCTTTCCTCTACAAGTTATCTGTCAATCTGGTTGGAAAAAAACAGGAAGTGTATGGTCAGTCTTCACCGTTCTAACAGAATATATATATATATATATATAACTTGTATGGCTGGATGTAAGCTTTTGTCTTGGTTTTAATATTGATTAACAATATGCTATAAGTCAGAGGAACTTTTATGGATCTAGTTCATTTGTTTGTAGATTACAGTGGAATGTGTCAGTCTTGTTATGTTAGGAGGTAAAATATCTTATAAACTTAAGTTTTTTTTTTGTTTTTTTTTAAAGGTAACCTTCCTAGATGTCTGGTTAAGAAACGTGTTTTCATCTGTGATCTATGGTGCAGCAAGGAAAAAACAAATGGTCTCACATCTAAGGAACGGTGAAACCCTCTGACCATAACAGTAATGTAACTGGTTTTCAAAAATTCGGGAAAACTAATAATATTTTTGATTAAAACACATAGTGTTAAAGAAAGAGCTTCTTTCTTATAAAGAAACAAAACAAAACAACAACAACAAACAACAACAACTAATAATTTGGTCAGTGATCTAGTGGATTTCCTCTGGCATTGGAAATCCTGTGAGGCTGCTGTGATGAGGTAGCAGTAGCACTAGAGGTGAACGATGGTCCATGATGTTCTTAAAGCAAGCTGGAACTTCTGGAGAATTTCAAGTGGCAGATGGCCTGTCTTGACCTACTCAGCTTTCTTCTCTGATCTGGCAGGAGCAGTGTGGGAGGGAACCTCTCTTTCTAGCCTTGTTCACTACTCTTCATATGAAACTGACTGCACGTACTGAGAGGCAATTTTCCAAGCTCTGTGGCAGCACCTTTGTCTACTGAGTTTGTGCCTGGTTTAGGAAGGGATTCTTGGTCAGTGAGGGGAAGAATTTTAAAGGCAGGTGGGAACTTTGGCAATCAATTTTCCTGCTGTGTCACCCTGCAATCTCCTGGGGAGACTGTGTGCCTTGGTGTACTCACTACATGTTTTTCCATAGCTTATAAGAACCAAGGCAGGCTGAACAAGTCATAAAAGGACCTGTGGGATAGGTAGTTTGAAGACTTACTGCAGAAACAAATCTGAAAGCAATATATGAGGGTGATGGCAGTGGAGTGAGAGCCAGAAAGTTTTGCCTTTTGTCTTCCTCCTTATATGAAAATAAAGGTTCTGCAAAGGACTGTTGTGTTTGATAAATAGAAATAGATTATAGCAGTCACACTTCTCTTCTGGAAAGAAGGAATTTACATAATAAAAAAAAATATTTTTAAACAAAAATCCTAAAAGCTACCCCTCACCAAGGCTGTTTTTTTTGGTGGAAGCCAAAATTTCCAAGTCCAAAGGAAAAAGCAATACTAATGGGAGCCTTTTGCTTTTACACTAGTTTGAAATCTAGCAAGGGCTATCAGAGACCCCCTCATTCATGCTCAGTGGTCTACATAAAATGCTCTCTCCATCCACACTTCTTGTTTCAGTGCAGTTTGTTCATCAGTAACACCATGAGGAAAAAGCATTACCATGGCTGGTATTGACTGGCTGCTGTGTTGCCCATCTTGTGGGGTGCCCGGGAGCCCGTTTGCCTTTTCAGGGCTGGGGGCAGAGCAGGCAGAGCTGCACTTGCCTTTCCTACCCTGTGGATAAGCAGAGGAATTAATTTCCCAGGCACATCATCTCTTAGCACTAAATATGGTTGCCCATTCCAACCATTTGTTACAGCTCTGGTCAGAAAGAAAGCTTTTGACAGCTTTCAAGTCTGACAAAATAATTATAGCACTAGCAAACTGGTTACATACTGTGCAACTAGTGTTTTGTCTCAATTTAACTTTGAATTTCCTGGTCTTAGTTTTGTGTTACACACATTCAAAGAGGCAGTGTTGCTGTTTTCAGCAACTGCTTAAACATATTAGGGGAATTAAATGTACTCAGCAGAAAAGACAATGTGGAGGGAATTGTATTGGCTTTTGCTGATAGTTTTGGTCATATGATGCCAGCTCTCATCAAATCCATCTGCCTTTTGGACAGAATAATTATTAGGTGTATTCGTTAGAACCCAGCGTCCTAGTAAGTTAATGGATTCAGTATCTTGGTATTATACTTTAGAGTTTGTCTCTTATTAGCTGTGCATTTTAACCTGTTGAATGTATTGAATTTTGTTGATAAAACCCATTCAGCTAGCTGCTGAAGCTTTGCTATTGATTGCATTACGTTAATCATACGATTTCCCTGTAGCAGTCTTTGGATAAACAAATCCAGAATGCCTTAAAAGAATTCTGGGTCTTTTTATTTTTTTGGAAGCAAAATCAGTCAAACATGGAAGGTTTCTGTCAAACTCAGAGACAATTTGTTCTCTTGTTGGAACTGGGCTTGTTTATTGTCCAAACCTTAGTCATGTTCTCAAAATCAGTTTCTCTTATCGTGGAACACGCTGGGGTTAATCATCTCATGTTAAGAGATAGCATGAGTCAGATGAGAACTTGAAATAACTACTGGACCATGCAAAACTGTACAATCATTTCTCTGAAAAAAAGAAACACTTCTTGACTGCCTTATGGCAATGCATACAATGTTATACGACTGTAGTTATGTAGGACTTGAGCTCTTCAGATCTCTGAATCAGTCAGAAGGGCCTTGGCTTGTGCCCTATTCTTTACTTTAAGTAAAGAATCTCCGAGTCAGAAATTTTGTGGACATGAAGATTCTGTTCTGTAGCAGACTTGTTAACAAGCCTGTATGCCTGATTCCACTCCCATTGGACTAAGCTTTGTTAAATAAATGAATGAACACTTACAACAGCTGAGAATATATCACAACATGCCTGTTTCCTTGAGTTGATGACTGCAGTGAGAATCATTCTAGATAATGTCATTATACTAGTCATTGCCATCTCTTACAAAAAGTTGATATTTATTGTTCCTTATTTCCGAGTTCTGTAATTTTTTTAATGAGCCTTGGGGAATTACTGAAGTAAATTGGATCACACTTTGTAGGATGGTATTTGCATACTCAGTGAAAATCGATGCAAGTGAATATCTATTTTCATAAGAAACCTGGACCAGGTGCACAGTGAAACTTTTCCTCAAAGCAACATACTGAAAATTGCTAAAAAAAAAATGGTTCCTGTTTTTTTTTTTTGTTTGTTTGCTTTTTTTGTTTCGTCTTTATAAGGCATGTACCTTGCCAGTGCTTTTCAGTGTGCTCTGTCATTTATCAAAGTCGGACCTCCTTGGCTGTATAGTGCTGATCATTGTGGCTGTGATAGCAAGGACAGTGAACAATCCAGGACACGCTGCTCTCTGTTGATCATTACCGTATGTGGGTCAAAGCCCTTGATTTATCTTTTTTTTTTTTTTTTTAAATTTTATGTTGTCTGAGTTCATTCATGCTTGATTACCCTTCTTGGTTTTGACCTATAGCCCTGAAAAATGTCAATAAAAAGAAAAAGAAAAAACCCTCAAGCAGATCACCAATAGACAACAAATCATTAATAAAGTGCAATCTTCTTTTTTTAAAAAAGAGAAAAATCTATGGGAAGCCAAGTCTGCCTGCATGACCTTGGGCAATTATCAGTCCATCTTGCTTGAGGAGCTGTCACCTGTATTTCTTTCACTCCCAACAGGCACTAGGCTGCAAGCTGAACTGGTTCAGAGGCGCTTCCATCATGTGTGGATTTACCCCTCCTTTTAGAAAATATTCCAGCCCCTCTGTGTTGAGATGGCCTCTTGCCTCCTGGGTGGGCAGAGCATCTGAGGGTGCCTTGGGCTGCTCTGGGAGCCTCTCTGTTCTGAGCCTGGGCTGTGTGTGTGTTAGGGGAAGGGGAGTGACCCAGGGCACAGCTTTCACATAGGATTCAAATTCCTGTCTTTTAGTGAAAAAAAATGAGGTTTTGCATGTGAGCAGCCAGCCCCCTGCAGCTCCAAGGGCTGCTGCTTCAGGCGCCTCGCCTCCTCTCTGCCTGGGGAAGCTCAGGGGGAAATGTGATCAAATGACATTGGTAGTGCATGTGTGCACGTGTGTGTGTGCATGTAGTCCTCAGCCATCACGTGTGTGTGTCCTCACCTCCCAGCCATGCTGGCTGCCTGTGCTTTCTCCCTGCATGTGCTCTCTACTTTTTTGGAGGTTACACTGCCCTGCTGCGATGTGGTATTTTACAGAGAGGAGAGCTGGTTTTGAAGGGGCCAGTTAGCTGGCTGAAGCCAGTCAAATGTACTAGCATGATGCTTTAGAGCTAATTTAGCTTTCTTTTAATACCAGAGCTCTATCAGAGCTTGCCTGGATATTTTTGCACAGTGATGCTTTCTGCTGAGTGGACTTTGCTCTGATAGATGCAAGGGGATTTCACTGAAGAAGAACAAGAAATGCTTCTCCCTGCAGGACTATGACTGTGCAAAGGAGAAGAATATGAACCAAACCTGGAAATTTAAGCATGCTTCAGCTCTGTGTTTGATATGGGTCCATCTGGCATGAGGGCAGCAGGTGCTGCCATCCCTTGGATGCCCCTGTGGGTATCAGCTCTGCAGCATGAGCCTCAGGTAAAACCACATGGTGCACCATGCCATGTGTAACACATTTGTGGTCTGAGAGCACCAGAAGCTACCTGTTGGCTTTCACTATCTCCCCCTTTGTTTCCAAGAACTTGTGGCCATCTCCACCTGCTCTGGGAAGCAGGGTATGGTCCTGTCTGCATGCCCAGGTATACCCCTTTGCCAAACTGCTTGCCCCTCACAGCAAATCCTTTGTGAACGTGGAGGGTCACTGTTCAGCTCTTCGTAGGAGTGTTGAGGGAAGGAAGACTGTCACTGGGGTGGGAGTGTGTCCACTATGTGCTAACTCGGACACTGAGTGGGGTGTGTGTACACGTGTGAAATTCAGAGTGCTGGAAAAAGTAACCCTGTGCTGCGCCTAGTTTTCAAAGATAAAGTTTTGTGATTATATTTGGTTGAATTACAACTAAGCTCATCCGAAAAGCCTTACACCCCAGTGCTGGCAGGAGAACTTCTGGGACTGAGCTGAAAACTCATCTTTGCCCCTTGGTCATCTCAGCCAAAAAAGGAGTAAGGCCTGAGGGCGGATGACAGCTCCACCTTAGAGAGTGATACCTCTTTGCTGGAACAGTAATGAAATCTCAGCTTGATGAGTTTTACACTGGACAGAAGGGGACTCCTCAGCTGCTCAGTGCTTCTAGAAGCTCTGCTTTGCCCTTCCTAAGGGGCCAGTATTATTATCTCATATCTGTTTGACTGTGTCCACCTCTTTGTGTCTAGAATAGAAGAATATTGTCTGGGAGGGAGAGCTGCAGGCAAGCTGTCTTTGCATGGCACCGACTTCCAACAGACAAATGCAGTCAGGAGACACTCCCGCTCCTCTTTGCTGGAGGGTGACACTCAATGAATTAATGATTTGGTGAGATTATGTAATATCTACCACATTATTTGATGGAGAAAGCTGAAATTTTATTCCAGTGCACAGTCCCTTTTTGTAAGGTTGTGACACTGAAATAGTTGGCTTTACACCTGTCTCCTCCCTGCTCCACAGACATAAGCTACCTTTACTTTATAAGGTGAGCAGCTCAATACCTACCTAGTAAACCTGTGATAGATTGCTCTCCGATTGTACTCATGTTTGCAGTCTTCTACATCTATTTCAGATATTAAAGAGAGCTTGTCTACTCTTTGAGCTGTACAACCTAGGCCAGTAACAGATATTACCACTACTGTAATGCTTTACTGAGAGCTGCATTTCTCTGAATTCCACTGTGGCTGTACCTTTTTATCTCTTCTTTCTTATCACAGCTAAAGTAAGGCCTTCCTTTGACTAAGGTGCATCAAAAACTGAAGGAAATGAGTCAAACACAACCTTCTGCAAACCACTTAACTCTCTTGGCAGCTTGAAATGACGGGGTTGCAACTCCTTCAGGTCTTGTGCTCAGTGCTTTGTATGTCTGCATTGACAGTTGGAAGGATCATTACAATCCTTGAAAGTGCTTTTTGTTTGTTTTTAGAAAAATCCTTTGCAACTGAAGTGACTTTGGTCTGATATATGACTTGCTACTTGCTGCCCTGCCATGATTTGCAGGGCCTTAGTGGGGTTTTCTGAGGGCTGGGTAGTGAAATGTAGAATAGATAAGATAGCTTTTTGTGTGTGTATAGATGTATTTAATCACAAAGAAGGAAGAAAAAGGTGACAGAGAAGAGAGTTTTTCATTCTTTCCAGTATGTGTCTCCCCATAGTATGCATCCTGTCTGGCACTAGAGAAGAACAGCAAAGGTGACAACTGCTTTAGGACCTCGGCCACAAAGGGAACCCAGGTTTCCACTGGGACCTTTACTCCAGGCTGTGGTTCCCAATTAGAGTCATTAGCTCAAACATCACTAGTAGTGGGTTCAACCTACAGGATATGCTTTGTGGAGGTGTCCGAGATTGCATTTGCACAGTGAGCATTATGCCAGCATTGGTTTGGCTCTGGTCTATGGGGCTGTTCCCTGATGCACTGTGCTGCACTGGGTTGGCTTCCAGGCTGGTTCTGGCTTATGCTTGTCTTTTCAACAAGCAGCATGGAGAAATTCAAATCTGTCTAAGCTTGTTGGAGTAGATGGACATACCCTAAGGCTGTGACAGAGCAGGACAGTGCCCTTTCCCTGTAAGCCTTGCTCTGTAGAATAAAAAAAAAGTAAAAAATCTTTCCCACATAAAGCTTTGCTCTTCTTTCAGGTTAAGATAAAATCTGCTTTTGGAGCAGGTTAGCCATGAGGTCACCCAGCTGTAGAGCCAGTTCCTCTGCTCACTGACCTTTCCATGTCCTGTGCAAGTCTGTAAGTGAAATTACAGTGTATCCAACACTACACTAACACTAGGCTTCCCCAGAAAGTGAAGCTGGAGTAATACTTACTTCTGTAGAAAAGGCACATGGGCTGGCAAGCAGCTCTGTTAAGAGCCATATTTCTGGTTTTGGTTGCAAAGAATCCACAAAGCTCTATTTTATTGCTGTTTCATAACTGCCTTTCTTCCCCAGGGTCTCAGGAGTGCAGCTCCAGGAGGGCTGACAGGGCATCATCTGCCACGCTGGCTGCCTGCAGCAGCAGGGGCCACTAAACAAACCATGTAAGGCTCTTGATAAACTGCTTTTATTAAACTTCATGGATATATTAAAATATGGAGCTATGTATTTAAAGTTGTAGGGCGAGGTGTTGTGTGGACCAGCTGTGGTGTTGGAAGTCAGTGTGCTGAATGGATGCTCTTCAGTGGATAAAGACCTGAGGCCGATGGTGAGTGCAACTGCTCCGTGTCCTTGGGGGAACCTTCTCAGGCAGTTCTGAAGCTTCTGCCTCAGTATTAAGCTGCTAAATGGGATCTCTGAGCCTGGCTGCCCAGTTCATATTCAACCATAAACCCACGTCTCCTCTCTGTTGCTTTTCTCAGTTTCTCACAGCTGAGCAAGCAGCAAAGCTGCAGTTCACAACTTGTGACTGATTTCCCTTCCCACGAAAATGCAGCCACCCCTGAAAAATTCATTTCACACACGCAACTGAAGTGTGAAGGTGGTGGAGGAGTGTTGCTTTCTTTCGATTTCACATTTGTAAGCTTCTGTTGTATTCTCAGGTGTGATTCAAGCGTATCAAGAACTCTGAATAGGCACTTGCTCATGGAGACTTTTGGTATGGAAAACTCATAGGCCAATATATTCTGAGTGGTGATGAAGGATAAATTTAAACTGAGATCACAGGGAAAAAAAGTCTGATAGGAAAACCAGGGGGAGTGTTGCTGGGATAGGGCTACCTCTACTCTCTGGAAGATAAGACAGCCAAAGCCCTGCAAGAAGTCAATTCTGCTGTCTCACACTTAAATTAAAAGCTCCAGCTCTTGTAATTTCTTTTCCTCTCTTGTTACTGGAGGGAACAGTTTTACCTGTTTAATTCACATGCCTATAAAGGTTGTGTATTTTGTCTGCTTTTTGCTAAGCCTGAGAAAACCGCACCTCAGTTTAATTAACAGCATATTTTTGTTCTCTTAGCAAATTGTGGCTGCAGCAGAATCTTTCACGAAGTAGTATGTGTAAAATGATGGTTTGGGTCCTGAAACAGACCCCACAGGGTCTAAATCTGAAGTCACTGCTTGTTGTGATCTGTGGTAAAGAGTGGCACTCCATGAGGAGGTGCTGCTTACTGAGTAGACATTTTCTATATTTTTATAATCTACAGAGTTAAAGGATAATTCCTTCAGTCATGTGTTTTCACTTTCTGGAAGACAGAATAGTACTGTAGCTTTGCAGACTTAAAGTGCCATGGTAGTCTTCTCTGACCACTGTAGAGGAGGGACCAAGTTTGTACAGCAGTTTCTAATCTGGACACACAGCTTCTGACAGGACTGGCAACATCACCAATTGTCGATGCAGCACTGTGATAAGTATTGTATCCCAGAATGGTTTGGATGGGACCTCTGGGTCCGTCTGGCACAACCCCTGCTCAAGCAGGAACACCCAGAGCAGGTTGCCCAGAACCATGTCCAGGTGGCTTTTGAAGATCTCCAAGTAGGAGACTCCACAACCTCTCTGGGCAACCTGTGTCAGGGCTCCCCCACCTGCACAGTGGAGAAATGCTACCTGATGCTCAAATGGAAACTCCTATGTTTCAGTTCGTGCTCACTGTCTTTTATCCTGGCACTGGACAATGCCAAAAAGAGCCTGGCTCTTTCCTCTTTGCAGCCCCCCCGCCCCCTTCAGGTATTTACAGACATTGATGAAGAACCCTCCTCAGCTTCCTCTTCTCCAAGCTGAACAGCCCCAGATCTCAGCTTTTCCTTATACAAGACATACTCAAGTCCCTTCATCATCTTTGTGTCCCTAAAGGATCAAAGGGCAACAGCAGTGATGGCTTGCTGTGGTGTTGGTATCTGCTTGTTGCTCTCAAGTCAGTATAAAAGTCACCCAACACTTTTTTTTTTTTTTCATGGCCATGGCTGGACTGCACTTGGCATTTTGCTTCCCAGTTTCACCCAGAGGAAAGCTGACAGGAAGAACAGGCACAGAAATGAAGCCTTGGTTCATTATTAAACTTGAGGTTTAAAGGCAAGGTGTGCAAGTTGCTTCTCCTCTATGGTAAGCCTATGGGGGCCAGCTCCTTCTAAATGGAGAACAGTGCTGTTCTGGGTGGGTGGCCAGCTTCAGCTCAGAAGTGATGAATGAGGTGCTGAGCAACCTGTTTGCTCCTTTTACATGGAGGAGAATGTATCACTCCAAAAGACATCAGACAAAGGGCATATCTTCAGCAGGATTTGCTCAAACAGCTCATTGCCCTCTGTTGTGGTTTTCTGAGAAAAATTCTTGTCACTTTTTCTCTCTGAAGGCATAGAAAAGCCAAGTCACTGCATCCTGTTGGCTGAGGGCTGTCAGTGGTGCCTTGTGCTGTCCTTTAAGTACTCCTCTCTGTGGAGCTGGCAAGCTACCAACACGTCTCCAGCTTGCAGCCAATGCTCTCTGGAAGGGAGTCTCTTTCCGTGCTGATGTTGCCTTGCTTTCCCAGTCCTGCTTATGCCAGTCTTGCACATGAATGGTGTCTGCATGGAGAGCAAAGGCTTTGACTCCTCTGCTTTTAATTGATGTGGTAGTGTGATAATATCGGTGGGCTGGTGATGATACCTGCTGCTTAAGGCATGGACACAGACCAGATCATAATATCATAGAATGTTCTGAGCTGGAAGGGACCCACAAAGGATAATTGAGTCCAACTCCTGGCTCTACCCAGGACCACCCAAAATCAGACCATGTGTCTGAGAGTGTTGTTGAAGTGCTTCTTGAACTCTGGCAGGCTCAGTGCTGTGACCACTGCCCTGGGGAGCCTGTCCCAGTGCCCAGCCACCCTCTGGGTGCAGAACCTTTCCCTAAACCCCAGGCTGAATCTCCCCTGTCATAGCTTCATAACATTCTCTTGGGTCCAGTCACTGTCACCAGAGAGACGAGATCAGATTTTGGTCCCCATTCTCACCTGCTTACATCTGAAACGTATAGGAGGCTCCATCTTGCAAATGAGCAAATGTGTGTACCAAATGCCATCATGCCAGTAGCAAAGAAATGCAGAATAATGTGTGTATACCCTTCATTAGGACTATTTAATCTACCACGGGTTAAAGCATTGTGCTGAACACAGACAGTAAAAAAACACTAATGTATAAGTGGATGCTGAGTAACACACATTCAACTGCTTTGTGGAACGCCTGCTGTTTCTTAAGTTTGTTAAGTCACTGTCACTTACGAATTCTTATTACCATGTACAATTTTTAAGTTAAATTGGACAAGTTTGTACTTGAGAATCTAAACTTATTCAGGGCTGCTGCTCTTGGCTTTGTATTGTTAAGCAGAGACAAAATCCTTTTGGTAATGTATTTGCTCTAACTCTTCCCTCTGCTATTGATTTTAATGCTTTACCGTTAATTGCTCGTCTCTGGTTCTGCATGCTTTGTGGTTGCAGTAGGACCCTGGAACCACTTAAAAGGAGCAGACCGATATTAAGGGTGCAGATTTACTAAATGATAAAATAATGACAGATTTCAGAGCAGATCAAACAAACACCACGGCACCTCCTGTTACCAACATCAGAGTGTTTTTTTCCAGGCAAAGCACACAAGTCAGCAGCTCTGCAACAGAGGTGATGTACATCACCTTAACTTGACCTCAGGTGCTGGGGGACTGGAGCTGGGCTGTCTGCTCTGTCTCTGAGCGCTATCATGAACAGAGACAAATTAAAAGGGGGAATAATATACGTCTTTCATAGCAAGAGCCCTTGGAGACAGTTGCTGTTACTTGATGACTTTAAGAATTGCCTGGACACCTCTTTAAGCACAGTCTAGACAGGAGGAGAAACAAAATGGGATTTGGAGGACTGATACAGGAGTGTATAGTTTTGTGACTGGGTGGTCTCAGCTTGCTGGGAGAAAAGCTGCGTGTGATGATCAAGGGATTGTCTTGTCCTGCCTTTACATTTTCTATTATTTTTGTCTGCAGCTTTCCCCCCTTCTTCTCTTTTTGTGTGTTTGTTTCTTGGGAGGGAAGTCAGATGGATTATATTACTCTATGCCTCCAGCTAACTCTTAATTGCTGTAATTGCTACTGAAGTGCCAAGCAGGGAAAGCTGGAAAATGATTGAAAGAAAGGAGAGGAAAAACAAAACAAAACAAAACAAAACAAAACAAAACAAACAAACAACAACAACAAAAACACCACTTTTCTGAGGCTGGGGTGTCTTGTGTGGAGAACATGCTGGATAAAACAAATGGGATAACAATGTAGCTTGAGTGTGTTATTACTAGTGGTACTGTTATTGTCTTTTGACTTACAAGACGTGCTCATGTGGGGCCTTTTCCCTTTAGATGGCTGACAGATATTGCACCTATATGAGTGAAACACTGAGACCAAGAAAGCCAGATCCACTACTGAAGCAGCCTTCATGCACTACAAGAAAGAGGCATCCTCAGAGTACTTTTTCCTGGTTGTGACAATGGAACGATTTCCATGGCTGTAGTGTCATCTTTGCTTGCAGGAAGTGGATTGGTGACTTCTTTCCTGACCCAACACACTTATTAAAACTTGCTTTTCAACATTTCTTTAGACAATAGTGTATTCTTGGAATATTGCAGCAGCTGGAGTTACATTTCTAAGACTAGGTTTGTTTATACTTTTATCTGGAAAGAAGAAAAACCATGATTGCTTCCAAAGTATGTGTTTGACTTCTCTGAGAATAAAGTTTTAATATTGCCTTGCCTTTGAAACTGAAACTAGTAGAGGTAGTGGAACAAATATTGTGGTGGAAAAGAAGGGAGAAGAGAATTAGCAAATGCTGTTAGCACAGTATTTACAAAGTTACTAGGGACTTGAACTGAAGAAACTCACACTTAGAGTTAACCAGATTTAGATATTAATCAGGAATGTGTCTTGTTGGTGAAAGGATAATAGGTCAAAATTATAATATATATATATATATTTTTAATATTTAAGACAATTATTTTTTTCCCCTGCACTTCACCTTGCTCTTTTAAATATGATTATGTATAGGTTTCAGTATAGGTTTCTAGCTAAAGAATGCAAGAGGTGGGATAATAGTCTTACAGTTGCACATAGGTGACTATTTAAGATCTTTCAGAATCGAAAAAGAAAATAAATGAATATTTTTAAAGGAGAGGAATGACTGTAAGTTGTGGGCATTTGAAGAATCCACAGGTGGTAATTTATTTCATTATACTGTTGGCTGCATATATAAAGAGAAAGGGAAAAAAATCTGGATGTAATGATATCTCTGTGCAGCCACCATAAGGATAGAGACTACAAGTGTTATTAGTAATTTGCTCCCAGACATGTGGTGAGTAAATTAAGCCTTAGCTCATCCTTATAATCTTCAGGCTGTTGTCATTCTATGGCTACTGCAATTTGGGGTGAATGCTGGAATATGATGTTACTTCAATCTATTAATTTTCTGTTTAAATAATTTGGCTTTGACGCACCTCTGCGGAAGCTTATGAGTAGACTGGCCAATGTTTGTTAAATATATAAGAAACCAAGATAAAAAACTGCACTGTACTTTTTAATGTCCTGTTTGTGTGGTTGAATCAGGGCAGGCAGATGACAGGGAGGGAAAACTGTTTACTCATACTAGAGAAAGTGAAACTGCAAGGTTTCGTTTAGTACACAGACCATTTTATGTTAACAGAATCAGATGGCCATGGTATAATCAGCTGTTGTTCCCCATGTAATACTTCTGCAAGAATCAAACACTTGAGCTTCAAGTTCCCTGAAAGTTGATGTTTCTAGGACATAATTTCATATTTCACTAGGACTCAGATTTTATTTTATTTATTTATTTATTTTTCTTATCTCAGGGTGACAAAAGCTCTGATTTTAGAAGAATGTACTTTTAAAAATCTGGCTTTTAACCAAGGTACCCAGATAAGACTATAATTGTTGCAAGGGAAACAATAGTGTGCTCTGGAGGTTTGTCTGAATTATAGAGGTGGCTAGGAATGAGAATATTGCACCTTGGGAGCTGCAAGACACAGGATAAAGCTATAACAAGGTGCTGAAGTTTCTAATTATTCTGTCTGAGTGAACTAAATGATTTGATTAGTATATAGGAGGCAGCATAGCTGTGGAGTCCACCTGATGACTACTGATTTTTAGTAAGCCCAAAATAATGAATTGTCTTCAGGAAAACATTATCATAAATTTATTTCCTGCAAAGAATTAAGGAATTAAGATTCTGTGACCCCAGGGCTCTCATTTTAACTTGTTTTAACTCCCTCAAGCCAGATTCCCTTCTGAATCTTGCTGTTTACGGCACTGATTTATTTATTTATTTATTTGTTTATTTATTAAGTTCCTTTGCAGTCATTATCAAGAATACTCAATATTTTCTTCAACACTCCTCAATTAGCCTTTATGACGTTAGTTGTACCTGTGGAGCTGCGGCTTCACTACTGCAGATGGAAAGAAGTACGGTCATATCTTGTGAAGAGTAAAGTGGTTAACTGCAAGA
>NC_139723.1:68292467-68397467 GCF_964211835.1 Anser anser | reverse complement strand
CATCCAACCTGGCCCTGAACACTCCCAGGGGTGGGGCATGAACAGCTTCTCTGAACAACAGGTTCCTGTGCCTACCAAGAAGTAAAGAACTTCTTCCTAATGTCTAATCTAAAACTGCCCTCTTTTAGTTTAAAGCCATTTCCCCTTGTCCTATCATGCCACTTCCTGACAAAGAGTCCCTCCCCAGCTTTCCTGTAGGCCCTCTTTAGGTACTGGAAGGCTGCTATAAGGTATCCCCAGAGCCTTCCCTTCTCCACGCTGAACAACCTCAGGTCCCACAGCCTGTCGTCACAGGAGGGGTGCTCCAGCCCTCTGATCATCTTTGTGGCCGTCTTCTGGACTTGTTCTAATACTTCTATGCCCTTCTTGTGCTGGGGATCCCAGAGCTGATTTCAGGACTCCAGGTGGGGTCTCATGAGAGCAGCGCACAGGGGCAGAATCACCTCACTGGGCCTGATGGCCACACTTGTTTTGATGCAGCCCAGGATACAGTTGGCTTTCTGGGCTGCAAGCATGCATTGCTGGCTCATGTTGACTCCTCATCAGCCAACACTCCCAGGTCCTCCTCAGGGCTGCTCTCAATTCATTCTTCACCAGACTATATTTATACTTGGGATAGCCCCAGCTCAGGTGCAGGACCTTGCACTTGGCCTTGCTGAACCTCATGAGGTTCACACAGGCCCATCTCTTAGGCCTGTCCAGGTCCTTCTGGATGGCTTTCCTTCCCTCCAGCATGTCGACCACTCCATGCAGCTTGGTATCAATGGCAAACTTGCTGAGGGTGCACTTGATCCCACTGTCCATGTCACTGACAAAGATGTTAAACAGCACCAGTCCCAGTACAGACCCCTGAGGAACACCGCTTGCTACTGATCTCCACCTGGACATGGAGCCATTGACCACAACTCTTTGAGTGCGACCATCCAGCCAATTCCTTACTCACCATGGTCCATCTGTCAAAAGCATTTCTCTCCAATTTAGAGACAAGGATATCTTGACGGACAATGTCAAATGTTTTGTACAAGTCCATGTAGATGATGTCAGTTGCTCTTCCTCTGTCCATGAATTCTATAATCCCATAGTAGAAGGTCACCTGATTTGTCAGGCATGATCTGCCCTTAGTGAAGCCATGTTGGCTGTCACAAGTCACATCCTTATTTTCCATGTGCCTTCCATGTGCCATGATCTTTCCAGGTACAGAGGTGAGACTGACTGGCCTGTAGTTCCCTGAGTCTTCCTTCTTCCCTGTGTCTTTCTGATTTTAAAAATGGGGTTATATTTCCCCTCTTCCAGTCAGCAGGAACTTCACCAGTCTGCCAGGACTTCTCAAATATGATGGACAGTGGCTTAACAACTACCTCTACCAGTTCCCTCAGGACCTGTGGTTATGTCTCATCAGGTCCCATGGACTTGTGCACCTTCAGGTTCCTTAGATGGTCTTGAATCTAATCTTCTCCTCTACAGGGCAGTTCATCATTCTTCCAGTGCCTGACTTTGCTTTCTGGGGCCCAGGCCAAGTGGCCCTGGCCAAATTTAATTCTAAATAAGCTTTGGCTTTCCTAACCTAATCCTGGCTGCTTGGGCAATGTGTCTGTATCCCTCCCAGGCTATCTGTCCTTGCTTCCACTGTCTGTATGCCTTCTTTTTCTGTTTAAGCTTGGTCAGGATCTACGTGTTCATCAATGCAGGTCTCCTGGCATTTTTGCCGAACTTCATTTTTGTTGGGATGTATAGCTCCTGAGTCAGGAGGAGGTGATCCTTGAATATTAGCCAGCTTTCTTGGGTCTCTCATCCATCCATGGCTTTGTCCCATGGTATTCAGCCAAGCAGGTCCCTGAAGAGAGTAAAGTCTGCTCTCCTAAAGTCCAGGGTATCCATACCTCTAATAGGTATGATTTTTCCAGAGGTGAAAAGTGTTGTTCAACAGCTTTGTATTGTTGAGTCTGTCTTTGTGAACAAATTTAAAAACAAGTAGGCTGGCTTTTGGATGCTACCTTTGTAGTGATCTCTGCAATCTGAAGGGATATCATCAGTCACCAGCTTCAGGTGGTAGTCCTTGTCAAACACTGATTTCAGCTTACTTCATCACATAGGTGATGCTAGATAGTCCCTCAGAAACTTCATTAAAACTGAAAGTAATTGGGCTGAATTCTTGCTCAGTGACTAGCAAAAAAAAAAGATATGTGTGAAAATGTTTTCTCTTCCTCTTGTGGTACATGGGAAGAGGGGAAACAAAAGGTCTCTCCTAAACTGGAGATACTGAGAGTTTCTATTGACTAGACCACTATTACAATTTTCCTACTGTAGCAGCAGAACCTGCAGCAAGTTTCTGTAATCAAGGATCCTGTAACATATGTATATATATATTGCCTGTGGGTAGAACTACATTTAGAATGTAAATTAATTTTAAAAAATAAGAAAAAAAATAGGAACAATGCATAAAAAAATACTAAGTCCTTATTGTGATTTCAGGAAAAACAGATAGAAAGAGCAAACTAAAGTCATTACTGCAAAAACACAGAGCAATGAAGAGCTATTCTTCTGTACTAAGGAGCTTGTACTAGTGGCCAGTATCTAATATATGTTGTGCTGGACCATTTCCGTGCTTTGCCTGCCAAAAGGAGACAAGTTAGGGTTTCACAGTCAGTGTAGTGCAGTAGTAAAAGTGATTCAGGAATTCATCTGTGTGAGAAAAAGCAAACTGCACATTAAATGGCAACTCTGCTTCAAGTGATTTTCTAGGCCTGGGTGAGTGTGAAATGGTATACCATATAGTGTACTTTGGCAAGACACTTGTCCTTTACTAAATTAAACTTTTTTTTTTTTAACAATTGGAATAAATTGCACATGTGAAAACAGACAAGTCAGTTCTGACACAGGTACGTACTGATTGCTTTGTGTCAGGTGCTCATTGCCTTCCTCTTCCATCACCTTGAAGTATCTTCTAACTTCTTATTCTTCTTTAATTGGTGGCAAAGCAGGATGTAATGTGGGTTGAGAGAGAGTGCAAGCCAGAAACTAGATTATTCAATAGCTGCACCTTTCTTGGTACTTGTCGAGCGTGCAAAAAGCAAGCTTCCCTTCAGAAGTCTCAAGGTGGGCATTTTCAGTCACAGCTTATTACTGAAAACCTTGGCCCATATATGTGTGTGTATGTACAAATATGTACTTACAAAACCTTCAAATGGAATATTTTCCCCCTTTTGCTGGATTTCCCTCTCCTGTACCATTCCTCTGTCCTTGGCTGCCTCACCACCTATCCTAACTGTATCTCACCTGGCAGTCACTGCCTTTTGGGACTTTCTGGACTGGAGCTCAGTCCTGGTTCAATGGCTATCTGCATCAGGTCTGTGACCTGTTCTTGTCTGCTGAGCTGCTTATTCCTGGGAGAAGAGGATTTTGTGTACTCTGCTTGAGCAGCCTCGAGCTGGGGAAGACACAGTATCTGAACTGAGAGATCTGTGTTTGATTTGGGGTCCTGTGATGATGATTGTGAATTTTGGGGTTAAAAAGATCTTAACTGTTGGATTTCTCTCTTTTTGCTTGTTTGGTTGTTTATTGTTGTTGTAGTTTATTAATTTTATTATTTTTATTTTATTTATTTTATTTTATTTTATTTTATTTTATTTTATTTTATTTTATTTTATTTTATTTTATTTTATTTATTTTATTTTATTTTATTTTATTTTATTTTATTTTACTTTATTTATTTTATTTCTTTCAATAGTCAGGGAGCCTCAGCAATTGGAGTCTCATGTTAGCAATTATCACACACAGGGAAGCAAAGGTGTGAGCTTTTTTTCTCCTCTTCCTCCCTGCTTGAATCTGTTTCAGGGTCATGGAGTGACACCTCCTGAGTGAACTTTGGTTTTCTTTGCTCCAGAGAAGGCTAGAGCAAAAGCATTTAAAATTTGCTTTTTTAAGTCTTCAGACATGAGCTGATCCTGGTTCACTTCACAGTTCTTTCAGTGTTTTGAGGACTCCTTAGACCGTCAGGCTTGCAACTCGGTTGGCATAAGCTTGGAGCACTGTATTCTGATGTGAGGAGCAGTCATCCTAGTACAGCAGAGCACTTATGTACCTATCCCAGGTTTACAGATAGTTACACTGCTGCCAGTGGAACTATTGGCAGGCAAGATATTACAAACACCCTGCAGGATTAAAGGCTTTGTGCAGTTTGGGGACTTTAATATTTCCTGCAGATCAATAAATATTATTTATTTATTTTTTAATTTAATTTAATTTAATTTAATTTAATTTAATTTTAGGTCTGTTTTCATAATAATATCCTTGATTGGGGGAAAAAACAGTTTCATCTATTACAAGTAATAGTACAGTACTCACTATTTTAGCAGTATTTGCAAACTAGTACTGGGCAGTTATTATTCCAGAAGATGTTTGCATAATTATCAGGTCATGAAAAGGGAAAGAGCACAAAAGAAACCCCTTCAGGCATGCCTCTTCTGGTCTTGCAGTGGTTGAAAGCCCTTCTGGCTGTTAAGTGTCTTTACTGTAATCCAACACACACGCACAGATGTAAGCATGAACCAAGGCCCACCCGTCCAAGCTTGAGTCACAGCCACTCAATATGGGCTCTGTCAAAGAGGTGGCTGCTGTGGCACACACAGAGCAAGGCAAACAATTACCCTTTTCTGTTTATGTACCAGAACTGTGAGTTTAAAGGGCTAAATGCATGGTAATGATTCGGCTTTGTGCTGAACACCCACACTTTGGCATGAACACTCTGAGATAAGTTGGGGTGGAAAGGGGAAGTAATTTGTTACTCTTGAGGACAAAATGTTACAGATGAGTTGAACTATCAGGTCTGGATTTTGTGCATTTTTATGTGAGGATTTTTGAAGAAAGGAACATGAATTGAGAGGGAAAGCCAATGTAAAGGTGAATAATATATCATCAATACTAAGGTTGTTTTCTTTTCCAGAGGGCTTTACAGAGTGCAGAAATGTGTCCCGTTGCTTTTCTCTCATTTTTATTTTTGTTAGATGAATCCATGATCTTATATCTTTGAGGAAATGATGAAAACTGTGGCCCTAATTTTGGGGCAGACTAAATATCTTAGTAAACATGTAACATAGTGTAGGCTGGGGCCATTTGAGGCAGTCATCAAGCTCTACTTTTTAATTACGGAACATATGTCCTGCTTACCGTGAAGATCATATTAAAATTCTCAATTCTTGCTTCCCTTTATATTTAGAATATTAGAGGGCACTTGAATGAAATACTTTTGCCCATTGACATCCATATTTCCATAAACTGATTAGTAATGACTTCATATGTAAAATAAGAGATAATTTTCCACACACGGTAATTTCGATAGTCAAGTCACTAAAATACAAAAATATAATGAAAGATGTTAGAAACCTATAGCTCCCCTTATGAAAGTGAAAAAGTGTGCAAGATGCATGTTTTCTCATTTGTATAAAAATTAAGAGTGGACAATGCCAGCTGTAGCATATTCAGTGGCAATATCAGAAGATGAGACCCCTTTCCATGTCTCATCTAGATTGAAATAATTTAAAACCTAATTGGAAACCAGTTTTTTACTTGCCAGGAAAACAGAGCGTTTATGTGGAAACAGTTTTCTTTGGAAAACTTCGCTGTGACAAGAACTTTCATCCTGCTTCATGGAAAAAATAATCTCAGGAAAGTCTTCTAAGTTAGGAGCATTAATTCCTTTTTACAAGCTGAAACTAGTAACTTTTATATTGAGCACTTCTTCACAAAAAATGTTCAGTACTTCATTCTTTTCTAAGCCAGCAGAGACTCTGAAATGTCTCTGGAAGACTGTGTAATAACTTAGATGAAGTCTGTTTTTCCTCATCTAGCAGGAAGTATGCTTATCAATGTGGTTGTTAAACTGCTAATTTTCTAGGGAGTGCTCAATGTACAAGTTGGTGATCTTGATCCATAAAAGCAGGCTCGTAGACATGACTCATAAACCTGTCTGCAATTCTAATGTGCTCTTCAGTTTTGAATAAATGAGTTAAATGAGTTCAATGAGTGAAATGGGCTCAGTTGCACTTTTATCTACATCTGATTTGTGGCATTAACCCTGTGGCAGGTAGCTAGATTGCACATGAACAACAGCTCAGTCCCTCAGTATCTGGCTCAGAAGTAAATGTTATAGGACCAGATCCTAATTACAAAGATTATATCTATTGATGTGGATATGTGTCTTCCACTTTTTCTACTCTTGTGGAAAAATTACCACTATATTATCAAAAATAATTTCCCCCATGTGCATGTAACTTGTTGATTAACAAGTTTAATGACTTTCAGTGTTTTTATAGCCTTCTAACGTCTTATCTGTCTTCCTGGCTTTTGTGCTTTTTCTACTCATGTAGACGATCCTGAAAGGAAGACAAAAACATGGGCTCTTGAGACACTGAAGTGAGACAGCTGATTAGTCCTAAGGAAGCTTCAAAGCAGATAAGCAGACTAGGTCGGCTATGTAGTAAGGACAAAGATAAATCATTTAGAAGGATCATTCACTCAGGGGTACAAAACATTTGACTGGAAGATTTATGAAAAAAAAAATTAAAAGTATGTTCAGAAATGTTTGGATTAATAAATAATGTGGTTGAAACTTGGGCTAGAGCTTTCCTGGATGTCTTTTCTTTATGGGTTTCTGTTGAAAAATGGAGAGTTCATTGAGGTAAGAAGTTCTAAACAGAGTTTTTTATCTTCTGCCATCTCCTTCCTTTCTGAGTGTAGGATTTTAATTTTTTATTTTTATTTATTTATTTATTTATTTTTTAATAACCTAACCAATATTTTTGTTTCCAGATTAATGAGCTGTGAAGAATGAGGGATGATGACATTTTTTTTTTCTTTTTTCCACAGTGTGCACATGCTTTTCAGCAGCTGATCTCTGCTTGTCCACATCAATAACAGTTAGTTTGTGGGGTGTCTTTCCACCACAAACCATATCTCTAGTTGTTCACCCACCATGGTTAGGCTTCATCCACGTTTTTCAAATGTTGCTGCTGAGAAACATTGCCTCCGCTTCTCTCCACCCCCTTCTCCCCATGGCAGTAAATGTAGAAAATACCAAGCATCTTTCTCTGCACACCTTGTTCTTCTAAGTGTATCAATCAGTAAAATGGGCAGTGTCTTATCTTGCAATTCACCTTTTGAAATGTGCATCCACAGGATTTTCTTAAGGAATTCCCACTGAAGTTAGTAAGCAAGTAGCAGATAGAATTTCACCCCATCCACTGAGGTAGGTACTCTAACTAATACACGATTTTTATAATTCTTTAAAAATTAACTCTCAAAGAGAGACTAGGTAATTTACTTTTTGAAAGGTATTTTAATGTTCAAATGTGATTCTGTCCATTTCATTCTCCCTTCAGTCTCAAATAATCTTGGCAGATGGATTTTTCATACTACAAGCTGTTCTTCTTACATCTTCTGCCCTCCTCCAAAGGTCCTAAAAACAAACAACAGATAAGTGTATTAAAAACCAGAAATGACTCAACTATCTGAAATTGGAAGGAAAACATGTGTGCTACCAATGACCTTTATTTGCTGTCTACCAAGACGAATTGTGTATTTTTTTCCTCCCTCAATGATAAACACAATGTGAGTCATTAAATTTTCCATTGCAGACAGCATTGTGCTTTGTGCAAAGATACCTACTGTGGACAGTCTTTAAAACACATGTCTTTTCAGGGAATAATGACTTACCCTGAGAAATGTGCCTCTGAAAGGACAGCACTCCCACCTGTTCAAAACTCACGTATTTCCTTCAGTTATACTAGATTTGTCTTATCTTTATTTGAGAAAGATAATAACTCTGAGAAATGTATTAGCTGTGCTTAACCATAACCTGTATGGTTTTGGATGAGGATTGCTGGGCACATAACATTAGTCCAGCCAAATGTTGGCGCTGTAGCTTTGGATGTGTGGACAATATTTGCCTGAAAAGATGTCCATGTCCCTGTGTGACTGTCTGTATCTGAGAAGGTCACTCTGCACTCCCGTTACTATCAGTAGAGGAAAACAAGCTCAGAGGGAATGGTGGCTCCCTAAAACCAATGTCTAGCAGAGAGTATTATTTTTCCATTTGCTGTAATATTTGCAAAATACTCTTAATGATATGTTTTACGTTTCACTCAGCCCTGATGTGATCTGACAATTGGGCTTGATGATTTCTGTAGGTCCCCTCCAAATGGACTGTTCTTTCTAGTCTAGTCTAAAAGCAGTCAAGAATGAGTAGTGTAGATATCTAAACTGCAGAGAGATGAATCCCACTCTGCATGTCACTATTACCCAGTATAATTGGACTGGGAACACTGAGGTGTTTCCAAAGGTTGCATTTCGCTGAAATATTTATGTTGTTTGATATCACTGTTGTTATCACTCCACTATGAGAAAACTTCTTCATAGCTAAGGCTGCAGCCAAAATACAGTTGGATACATGATGTTCATCCTTGTGTAAACCAGATTACTGGTATTGTGTGTAACCAGAGTGAGACCCAGCCCTAAGCAAAGGTGAAGCAGGCAGCTACAGGCAGCAGTCCTGGTTGCATTGCCCTCCCACCCCATTGCTCCTGTCCCCTACCCTTCTCCTATAGCTAGAGAAGACAAGATCTTGTCTCATGTCTCTTGTCTCATGTCCCTTGTCTCTTAGCAAAACTAAGTTTTGCTGACAGCAAGAACCTGTCTGAACCTGAGTAAGTTTGTTATGAGATGAAAAAGCTTTTAAACTATTTCTTTCCTGGCACTTTCTTAACATTTTCTGTTTCTCAGTGTATGTGTACTAACAGGCCAAGCTTGGGATCCAGGCATTTCTCTGGAAAATCCAGGGCAGCTTTTTTTCTGCTGTTCCTTTAAAGGATTCTGTTGCTCTGCTTCACTTTATAAAGAGCATAGTTAAATGATAACATACATAAATGTTTTCAGATAACTATCCGGACATATTTCAAATACTTACAAATTCTCTTCAGTATCTTTTCAGCAGATAGAAGTGGTAGGATGTTAGAAAGCAGACCAAGCAGTTGACTTAAAAGCTTTGTCCCTCAGTCTGCAAACGAATCACAGTTTTTGTAACCTGGTCATGCCTCCTTCTGCTGATAAAAGTGAGGCCATTCAAACCTAGAAAGGGAGGAATAACAACTGATTTACAGTGCTAATTCTCTACCCATGCTTGGATTTTTATTTTATTTTTAATTTATTTTATTTTATTTTCTAAATTTGAAGGAAGTCAGCCTTACAGAAGTCCAAGGACTCTTTTTTTTTTTTTTTGGTGATTTCCTCCTGTGTTTTTGTTGCTGTTGTTTTTTTCCAGACAGCTAAACAAGAAGTATGTTGCCAGTTTTGAATTATTTCTTATACTTAGATTCCTGTATTTTATTTTGTTTCCTGTGTATGCGCATTTCTGAGGAAGGTTTATTGGATAGCTCTTTGTGATCTTGCAAATGAATGAAGTGTATTCCATGGATTTCTGCTAGAGAGATGCTGGCATGGGTGATCATGCACCCGATTTTTTTGTTGCAGTTGGGGATGAATGAATTTCAGGTGGTCAGTGGGTTGCAATGTATTTACAAAAGGTATCTGCTCTTACCAGTGTGGCTGTGAATAACTCTGGGGTGACAAAAGGGAAGACAATAAGACTTATGGAATAAATTGCTCATTGTGCTCCTGTTCCACTTCATAGCCCAGAAACGGCAGGCAAATTCAATTCGCTTTTGTCAAAATGTGTAATTTTCCCACCTCTCTCTTTCTTTCTGTTCGCTATGATAGCTTGATTTCTCTTTTATGTTCTTTCTTCAGCTTGTAATTTCATTCATTTTGTCCGAAATTTGTTGTAGCTCACCAGAAGGAGGGAATTAATTGTTGAGTGTATTGAGAAGAGTGAGGGAGAGAAAAGGACAGGGAAGAAAGTTAGAGAGAGATCTCACCTGTACAAGAAGCTCCAGTTTTCTAAGCTGCTATAATGGAGACATAAGGGGAAACAGATTATTGCTTTTTGCCATCTGCTCAGTATGCCACACATAGCTTTTATTAGCAGGGAGCTATTATCACCAGCTAAAACCGTGCTTTCTTTAAGCACTATCCCACTCTCCTCCTCCCCGCCCCCCCCCCCCCCCCTTCTCTCTTTCAACAACAACCATCAAACAAAAGCAAAAAACAAACAAACAAAAACCCTACAGCACACCATCAAAAAAGTTTAACAGCACAAAGATCATTTTCAGCTCCTAGTTGGAAGACCATGACCATGGGAATGATAAACTCACAGTCAACTCCAAATCTGTGCAGGATTCACTGCTTCAGCTGAATGCACATTAGTCTATGGGGCCCAATGGGATTCATCCCAGGGTCCTGATTGTTGATATCACGAGACCTTCCTCATTTATTTTTCAGTGATCTTGGGAATCTGGAGAGATCCCTATCAACTGGAAGCAGGAAAACATTGTCCTCATTTTCAAGAAGGGCAAGAAAGAAGACCCCGGTAATTACAGGCCTGTTGGCCTCACTTCAGTGCCTGGTAAAATTATGGAGAACATTATTCTGGGAGTTATTGAAAAATGTCTGAAAGACAATGCCATTTTTGGTCATAGCCAACACAGGTTCATGAGAGGAAAATCCTACTGAATGAACTTAATTTCCTTTTCTGACAAGGACACCCATCTAGTTGACCAAGGGAAGACAGATGATGTAATCTTTTTGGACTTCAGCAAAGCTTTTGATACTGTTTCTTGCTGTATCCTTCTGGACAAAATGTCCATCATACAGCTAGACAAATACATAGTGTGATGGGTGAACAATTGACTGAGAGGTTGGGCTAAAAGGGTTGTAGTAAATGGGGTTACATCAGGCTGGTGTCCAGTCACCAGTGGGGTAGAGCAGGGCTACATTTTAGGGCAAGTTCAATTTAACATTTCCATAAATGACGTGGATGAAGGACTTGAAGGTATACTAAGGTATACTAAGTAAGCGTGTGGACAAAACTAAACTGGGAGGAGCTGTTGACTCCACAGTTGAGGAGCTGGTAGAGAGGCCTTGCAGAGAGATCTTGACCAATTAGAGGGCTGGGCAACCACCAGCAATATGAAGTTTCACAAGAGCAAGTGTTGGATTCAGCACCTGGGATGGGGCAACCGTGGCTATACGTACAGACTGGGCGATGAGGGGCTGGAGAGCAGCCCCCCAGAAAGGGATCTGGGAGTTATGGTCAATGGCAAGTTGAACACGAGCCAGCAGTGTGCCCTGGCAGCCAAAAGGGCCAACCGTACCCTGGGGTGCATCAGGGTGCATCAGTTGAGGGAAGGGATTGTCCTGCTCTGTTCTGCGCTAGTGTGGCCTCACCTCCAGCACTGTGTGCAGTTTTGGGCACCACATTATAAGAAAGACATAAAACTGTTACAGTGGCCAAAGGAGGGCTGCAAAGATGGTGAAAGAAAAATGCAAGATGTCTGAGGAGTGGCTGAGGTCCCTTGGTTTGCTCAGCCCAGAGCAGAGCAGGCCGAGGGGAGGCCTCATGGCGGCCTGCAGCTCCCTCACGAGGGGAGCGGAGGGGCAGGCGCTGAGCTCTGCTCTCTGGGGACAGCGACAGGACCCGAGGGAACGGCATGGAGCTGGGACAGGGGAGGGTCAGGCTGGGGGTTAAGGAAAGGTTCTGCACCCAGAGGGTGGTCGGGCACTGGGAGAGGCTCCTCAGGGCTCTGGTCATGGCACTGACCTGCTGGAGTTCAAGAAGCATTTGGACAACGCTGTCAGACATCTGGTCTGATGTTTGGGTGGTCTCTTGGAGTCAGAAGTTGGACCTAACGATCCCTGTGGGTCCATTCCAAGTCAGGATATTCTGTGACTCTATTATACTTTTCTTGTACTGGGCAGATTTTTTTTGTGCTTGCAAAAGAGTTTCTGTCACCTGTCACACTATGGGTTACCTGTTCTTGCCTGCAAGGGATGGGGAGACCTTCCCAGCAGAGCCTGGACAGCTCACCCAGCCTGGGTTGTGTTTCTGCTGCTCCATGCCACTGCTACTCATCTTGAGAAAGTGTCTGCACTGGCCTGCAGCATTGCCATTATATAATTCTGTAGGACTTTGTTTTTATAACTCTCCAAAGATCTGTAATTTATGAAGTGGGCTGTGCTGAGATTACTGTGCAGGCGTATTTCTGATCCAGCCTGTTCTGAGGCTGAAGTTACCAAAAGGAAAAGGCTAAGATTTATGCAACTGGAGTGTGCATAAATCTGTTCCCTATTCCCTGTTCTTATCTCAGCAGCTCCAGCAGTAACACCAGATGTGATGCATCTCCCCAGAGGTACTACTGTGCCATTTCCCATGAAATGTCCTCTTAACTTCTGCCTGTCACAGCGTGTCTGTTTTCATTTTGGGGACCCCAAAGTACCTAAAAGCATGTTTTCAGTGAAGGCTGTCTACTCATTCCTTTGGATACTAAGCTGCATGTTCATGTAGCTTTTCTTCCTCCTGCTACTCTACACTTTATTTCCCTCAAGCAGTACCCAGCAGCCTCAGTCACACAGATCTGGCTCGTGCTAGGCGCTGGCTTCATTTTGAATTAAACAAATTTTCCCTGCACCTTCAGCTCTTTTCTTCTGGGATGTCCTATGCTGGGCATGGGATTCCTGTCAATATATGGGATTCCAATATTACCTTTAAAGTTGTATTGTCTTTCACTTTTTTTCACCCGCTTTTGCTGTCTAGTTTTTAGGGAGTAGGAAGGATGTGGGTTAGTCTTTCCCACACAAAAGATAGCTCAGGTGTAGACTACAGTTCTTGGATGGTTGGATAAGGCAGCTTCTGGTGACATACTTCAGAACATAAAGGAAAGGAAGAGTATGGGAATGAAGACCTAAAAATGACTTTTAATAGGGAAAAGATGAAGAGGTGATAGATCTGCCATAAGTGATGGGTCTCAAAAGATATTTAGGGGCTAAGGGAAAGTTTGTATGGTTATATGATGGCTTTTTTAGAGAACAGTGTTAGTCAGTTGGATCTAATCTGTGTGAGCTGGACTACTAGATACCATTTATACTGATTGTAAGGTTTTTTATTTGTTTGTTTAATTTTGAAAGGTTAAAGAAATCCTTATGGTTTGAACATTCATCAAAGGAAGATGCGACATACAACCAAAGTGAATTTCTATACTAGTTGAAATCAGTTGGATACTTCAGTTCTCATAATAACATAGCTCCTGTCCCACTGGAACTGTTTTCCCTGGTAATGTAAACCATAATAAGTACATTGCAGACTTTTGTTTTTTTTTTTTGGAATTGGTTTCTTCTATTCCAGGAATATCAGCATTGCAGATTACTGAAGAATTATGGAAACATATAATTATTAGAAACATAGTTCCATGAGATAAGTTTTTGGAGATTTTGCTCCTAGTAATTTTTATGTTACAGAATTTTTGATATGATTACTTATTACTGAATTTTTAGAAGAGCGACCTTTAATTGCCAAATGTGATATGAATCTTAAGTATATTGACATTAAAATAATAAAATGCTGAGATTTGCAGAGTATATATATTGGATTATTCTCAAGCTTATTCATGGCTTAAAAAAAAAAAAAGAAAAGAAAATATGATACTTTCACTGTGAAATTGTATAAATGAATTGGTAAAAATCTGACGTAATTCCAGGGTAAGAAGTACACATTACAGTAAGGAAGAAAGTGGTTTCAGGGTGTTTTTCTTTCTTGATTTTGAGGTGTTTCTGCAGAAGACCAGGTCCTGGATACAAATGAAAACTGGGCAAAGGCCACTGTTCTGTGGAAAACATCTGGCAACAGTGTGCCAAGATGGAAGACAAGGATTGTTTTAGAAAAGAAATGCCTTGGCGTTAGGCTGATGTAGGATGTCTGAGATAGAAGCTTCTTCCTGTTTATGAAAGAAACAATGATTCTTTCTGTGACAGATGTGCAAGTGACTTGGGAGTAAGTGATTTGGATAGCCAGG
This sequence comes from Anser anser, assembly GCF_964211835.1. NCBI lineage: Eukaryota > Metazoa > Chordata > Aves > Anseriformes > Anatidae > Anser > Anser anser. The sequence continues at coordinate 68,383,512 of NC_139723.1, read as the reverse complement.
GCTTGGCTTTCATGGGACAGTTCTGGTTGTCAGTTTGTAGACTTCTGTCAGAAAAATTGGTGGTTGATCTGAATACTGCCTTGTTACTTTTTTGTTCATCTCAGCAAATGTGAGTAGTGGCAACAGTAGTGGCAATAACTCTGAAATGAAAATTTATCACTGCGCATTTGCCAACTTGGTGTTAAGAGCAAAAAGGACATGGAGCTCCTTGAGCGAGTCCAGTGGAGGGCTATGAAGATGATGAGGGGACTGGAGCATCTCTCATATGAGGAGAGGGTGAGGGAGTGTGGCCTGTTTAGCTTGGAAAAGAGAAGACTGAGAGGGGATCTTAAAAACATTTACAAATATCTGAAGGGAGGGTGTCAAGAGAATGGGGCCGGTCTCTTTTCAGTTGTGCCCAGTGACAGGACGAGAGTCAACGGACACAAACTGAAGCACAGGAGGTTCCGGCTGAATATGAGGGGGCACTTCTTTACTGTGAGAGTGACAGAGCACTGGGACAGGTTGCCCAGGGAAGTCGTGGAGTCTCCTTCTTTGGAGATGTTTAAAACCCAGCTGGATGCCATCCTGCACAATGTGTTCTGGATGATCTTCAGAGGTCCCTTCCAACCTCAGCCATTCTGTGATTCTGTGAAAATGTCAACCCTGCTTTAACTAAATGACATCCCAATGTCTTTTCTGGATTGAATTATTTTATATGTACCTATTTATTTTATTTTGCAACCTGTAGTGGAAATGACAAATGTGATATCTGGCTGTTCGGCTAAGCCAGGTATTTCTTGGTTGCACCCCTGTTTGCTGTTTCTTGAGAACCTCTAACCTTGGCAAACTGGTATTTGTATTATTTTTTTTTCTGGTATTTTCCTCGAGGGTGCTACCAATATGTGAGCTGCATTTTTCTTCCTGGTTTGTAGTTGTGAATCCTTCAAGGCAGACTTAAAATAGCACTCTGGCTTGCCAAGCACTGTGACTCTGTCCTTCTGATCATCTGCTGTTAAGAGCTGCAAGGAAGCTACTGTTGGCTAGGGTCATGTAATAGACTTTCTCCATAAAGTCTCTAAGAAAAAAACTGTTTTGCCTAAGTGGCTTACTGTTTTTGGTTAGTTCTTGGGATCTTGTTTTCATATTCTGTTAACAACCAGATTATTGCTGGTTTTAGAGGCCATTGCAATGACACATCTTTATTATTTTGAGGATATTTGAGACCCATGGATTTTTTTTTCCTGTATTATAGCTTTGGCAGTCTTATTTCCTCTCTGATTTTTATCTGCTTGTTTTCACTGACAGTTCCTTTTTTAAGTTACACTATCTCTCAATAGCTGCCAGAAGTGGTCACGCTATACAAAACAAACAGAAATATGGGCAGCTTTCCCTCCTCCTATGAATGAGCAGTAATGATGACAGCAGATCTCCATTCCACCCTATATTCTCCCCAAATGTTGAGCTTTCTCCTGAGTTTCCAGAATTGTTTGGAGCTGTGCTGCCAACTGGGATCCCAATGCCACCAGGGTACTAGAGCAGCTTTTTGGGGTTCACAGACCAAGCCATTTCAGGATAAGTGCCAAATGCTGGATCTTTTGCTGCTAGCATAAAAAACATGTTTTTACAATAAAAAATTTATAAGCCAGACTAGATTTTGTCTTCACAAGAGACAGTGAAATATTAATCTTGCCTCTGTGCTGTCGAATGCATCTGTCAAAATCTGTAAGGCAGAGCTGAGAACAGGGCTGAAGCAGATCTCACCTGTTACAAGGAGTCCCCAAGCCTTGTGCTGGCCTGGCTTCAGCAGGACTTTCTGAATTCTTGCTGGAATATTTTGCAGAAAGACATGTCTTTTCTACTTGTCCTAAATCCTGGTATTCTTTTAGCAATGGTAAGTGTTTTGGCCTCAGGAGAAGAGTTTTGTTCTTTTTATAGTGATTTCTCAGTTTTGGAGAGATATTTGAAGAAAAGAAACTGAGAAGGAGAATTACTATCCATATAACATTAACACATATTTCATATAAGCATCCAGTCTGCTCAACCAGCTGTCAATATCCTCTCCATAGCATCCCCTCAGATAAATCTGTGCCAGTTTCTCAGTACGTCTGGCAATCTTTGCAGTGCTGTCACTGTTTTTAGGCTTTAGGAATGCCATTGTGCAAGGCAGTTTTGGGGCTGTGAAAATGGAGAACTCACATTCAGATATCCACTATAACCCATTTCTGGCTGCTATTGTTGGTTTGACTGAGCTTTGACTAGGGAATTTCAGGAAAGATCTTTTAAAAATGCCTAGATAAGAGACTTGTAAAGAGGGATGAATACAGAGAGTTGAAGGAAAGAGAGGGAGGACCAGGTCAGAGGAAAATAAGATGTAAAGGTTATAATAGAGAGGATTTGCTAGGGATTATGGAAAAGATTAAGTTTAATTTTCAAATGATACCATGAAAATAACCTTCCAGATATTCAAGCAGTTGAGTATAATGGACTGTTATGTGTTTGAGGGAGCAGCAGAGACAGCAAGATCTAGCCAGATCCAGCAAATCATCTGAGCAGATACCCAAGTACAGGCCCCAGTACCATGAAGTGGTGCCTTCCTGCCCGGTCCAGCAAGCTGGGCCTTCCAGGGGCTGGCTCTTGGGAAAACCAGCCCTCTGTTCTCTCACTTTAGGGTACTGCTCTCAGGGGTCCTGTGGGGTCATCTTTAGACTTCACGTTTTTGCAGGCTTTGTTAGTGGATTGGAGTAATGAACCCCATGCTACAAATCTTACATTAATACTGCAACTTGTAGGAAAGCTTGCAAGGTGTTGCACCCTGTTGAGGGTAAGGTTGCTTTGTATTTGATTTCTCTGCTGTGAAGGACTCTACCTGAATTTTATTTATGTGCTGATTAAAAAAAAAAAGACAATGGAGTTGTTCGTTTAATACCGATGAACACCACTATGGTTTTGTTCATCCTATATTTGTATATCAATTTCTGTCCTTCAAAATCCCATCCACACACATTGTAAGAACTTGTATGAAAATGGAATGGCAGTACCAGCCTCCACATCCTGACCTGCGAGAGACCAAGAGCTGTGGGCTGTTTCTTAACAGCCCTGTACCTCAGGCCAGGTGGTGAGTATGAAGGTCCAGGAAACCACAGTGTTATGGTGGATAGATGCAGTCCCTCTCCAGAAGCACTGCCTGCTGAACAGCTGAGATGAAAGCCTGTGGAGCAGTTTAGTTACATAAATTAAGCTGTCGTCCTTAACCTTTCCAGTTTTCAGCCTCTTTTCCAGTTCCACATGCTGTTCTTTCCAGCACCTCAGGGGTTAGTTGTTTTCCTTGTGCTTTCCTCTTAGACTTTCTTGCAACTTTCTATAATTGAATTTTGCTCCTAGGAGTCTTCCTGATGGCAGTAATTGTGAGAACACATGGGAACAGCTTGACCATGCAAGCACTTGTTTACATTAAGCTGTGCACAGTTATTTTTCATTAGGTGGTTGTTAATGATCTTACATGTTCATGGGACCTGAAATTGCAAAGACAAATGATCTTGTTCTGATCTTGCTCCTTTGCAACTCCTGGATGAAAGCTACTGAGAAAGACACAACTCAACCTCCATATCAGTGAGAAGCCGTGTGTTTTTATTCCTTCAGGAAAGACTTGAAGACAATGTTAATTTTCCACATTTATTTTAAATTATTTTTTGACTTCTCTCACTCACTTTGTTAATATGTGTTCCCTTGAACATGAGAACACTTGCAAGCTTATATTTCTTGGACATGACATTCCAGTGGTAGTTCTGCCTGCCAATCATAGTCTGAAGCTACAATTGTTTTTCCATGAATGTGATACATGAGATGGGAGTGTGGAGTAATGTCCAAAGAGTTCAAGATCAGAAACTGGAAAATAAGGATCATGGAGCATTCCTTGCAGTATGCCTCACCTCTGGACACTGATAGAGGCATGTTCATACAGTTTCCTCAGCTCTCATGAAACATTTGATAGTTTTTCCCATGCTCAGACATTGCCTATGAAACACCTTCTTTTGTACCCTTTTTTTTTTTTTTTTTTTGGAAAGTGTCATGACTATGAGAAAAATGTAGGGAGGCACGCAATTCCTTCATAGATAATCAGATTGCCTTGCTAGAAACTGTCCACTAATGTGCTAAAAATGTTTTTGGATGTAAAAACTCACACAGGAGGAGATTGGTGTTGCATGTACCTCTGCAGTCCTGGCCTGGCTGGGGCTTGCTCCGCCTCTGCTACAAAGGTGCTCTGCGTCAGCTGTGTCAGCAGTCGTGAATGTGTCACAGGTGACATCCAGGAAAGGGACAAGGCACAGTGCTATGGAAGTGCTGCTCGCAGGCATAGCTGGTCACTGGAGTGACCCTGGAGCCTTGAGAGAAGAAGTGCTGTTTTTGGCAGCATCAGGGGATTGTGTCTGGGTGGCCTGAGAGGGCCATGGCAAAAGGTCCAAGCACAGAAACTTCTCACAACGAGCTTCTGATACCAGCGCCCATGGGACTTAAATATCAACATGTAGAATGCTAATTCCCCTCTGAGTTCCCTAATATTTCTGCATGGAAAATATGTACTGCCCCATCTTCCTTTAGTGATTTGTGACTGGTGATAACTTTGATACATATTTTGATGATAATTTACCATTCCTCTTAATTCCATTACCTGTAATACATCAGTCATACCTGTAACTACAGAATAACAGACACTAATAGCTATGGGGTATTTTTTTATTTATTTTTTTCTGCCAAATACAATACAGTTTTACTTTGATAAATGAATAAAGACTTTACACCATTTAATTGATTTGCATGATTTTTTTGAAACATGAGTCTGTTTCAAAAAAAAAAAAATATCCAGTCCTTGATAAAATGAGGAGCTTAGACTGAGGGATATGACCTTATCTTTAGAGATCAGCGGCAGTCCTCCAAATTGTGTTGATGTGGGTTGGTTCTGCGATGGCTGGAGGCACTTGCTGCGTGAGGTACCTCCTGAGGAGCTGTGCAGCTTCTGGGGGTTGTGTGTCCCCCAAAAGCCCAGTGAACTGGGCCTTTAAGCAACTGAGGGCTTTTGCTAGATGGGAGCACGTTTCAAAGAGAAGCTGGTAGAAAAGTCTTGCTTCTGAAAGCTGAATACCTTCAGACTACACTCTGAGTAGTTAAACAGCCTTACATAACTGTTTCCTGCACTCTTCAATAAAAGATTGAGCAGCAGTATAGCATCAGCTGTTATATCATGGTGTATGAGTTTCAGGACTTAGGAGTTTTCTATAAGAAAACTGTCATCAATTTGTAATGTGACATCTCAAGCTTTGTAGAGACTTCTAAGGGGGAGATTGCTGTTATTCTCCTTCAGCTGTTTTCTTTGAATTGTTTCCATTCCCTTTTGCTTCTCACCTGATTAAACGTATTGTTAGGTGTCTGCTGAAACTTCAGTGAACTGAAGTGATGTGGTCAGAGAGACTGAGGAGCTGTTTCACAGGCTGAGATGGCTCTTGCAGTCCCAGAAACATTCCTCTCCCTATGGCAACATTTTGTGAAAATCAGTGTGCACCTGGAAAAGAAGCAAAAAAAGAGAAGCAGAAGGATAGCTCAGACTCTATAAAAGAAGAGGTATAGCCCAGACAAGTGCTAGTAAGGAGGCCCTGAAAACAAATTAGGAAAAATTGCTTTTAAGCTCAGCATTGCTGGAAAGGAAGCTGGAGCTGTAAGCAGCCAGTCATTTCATACTTGTTGTCTTAGAAGACTATCAGGATTTCTTACTTTTTCCTTACGGAGTTAGGTTTACATAAGTGAAATACCTCATTTTTTCCTCCTAAACCAGAAATGCCTTCCATTTAATACTGTTAAATGGGCTAAAAATAGCAATGTGCAGTGAGGCGTAGGTGGTAGTGGATTAAGCTCCGTAAAACAGGCAAAACAGTCACCTGATATCTTTAGAATAAAAATAAAATGATAAATCAGGCACTTCTGTTTATCTTCCCCAGCTGGCAGCACAGCACCTTTCTCAGAGGTAGGAGTTCAGGTTTTGACCTCCTAAAATTCCTGTCTGCAAATTATCACTGGGGCTTTATGCCAAACTGCTGACTTGCCCTTGAGGAGCTGCTTAGATGCTATAAACAGGAAAAAAAAAGAGAATCTTGGTCAAAATTTGGACCATACTGTTTTTTGTTTTTTTTTTTGCCTCTTAAATATTTACTATAGTAACCTTTGGTATATGTGGGCCTCATGTCTCATCCCTGCTTTAACTTGCAACCCCAAAAGTTTCCATATGATAACTGAAACCACATGTCAAAGCAGCTTTTTTTACATCCCTATAATCTAGAAATGAGCTATGTATGTTTAACATAGTCTTTTCAAATTTTGCTGAAAATACATTGCTTCTGTCTTGACTTTTCTTATGCCAAAGCTTTGGATCTGATGCAATTTTTCAGCCAAAGCTCTAATCTAGCCCCATTAAAATTTTTGTTTTAATATTGGAAACACTGAGCAAACCTGAAGTCAAATGGCACTACAGTGCTGTGTTATATTAGGATATGTTGAAAAGGGCTTTTTTGGATAGTTTTATCTTCATATCAGAACTACATGTGCAATTCTTTGGAAGAAAAAATAAATACATTTTAAATTAAATATATATATATGCGTGTGTGTGTATATGTATATATATATTCAGGGCCAGCTTCTGCTGTGGTGTTCTTGCAAGTTTGAAATTAATGACATTGCTCTAGAATTGCTCCATTTATATGACTGATTATTCCACAAATGCATGAGTGTACAATTTATTCCCTATGCATTTGTAGGCAATGTTTTCTAAAAGTTACCTATAAATATTTATAATAAAACTTTTCTGAGTTTAATATAGGAATTAACATAAAAGGCAGTTCTCCTTAGGATTGCAGGCAAAAGCCTTATGTATTGAAATGTAACTGTCAGGCACTGCAAGAGGTTATCTGTGCATGTGTAATCTTCCAAATTACAGTTTGCTCACTAGACTAAACATCTATTTTCTCTTAAAAAATAAAGTCTAAAAGTATTTCTGCTATAGAGCCACTGTTCTGCAGTTTTTGGGTCACTTTCAGATTAATTTTTGAAGCTGAAGAATTTCTGGTTGAGTCATATTTTGAGACACACAGGCACATTTAATAATTAATCATATATACAAATAATTGCAGTATGTTGTAGAGGTAAAGGTAATTTGGGTATAGTTGCCTGAACAAGTATATAAATATAGACAATGTCAGAAATGCAGTATTCAGTGACAATTCTTTTCCTGGGTGACTGAGTTTGTTGCTATTGCAGAGCTTAGCTGGCATGCTTTGCAAAGTCTGATGATCATGTAGCTGCTTCCTTCAGCCTGATGATCCATCTTTTTGATTACAGTCTCTCATAAATCACATTACTTTGTGCACTTCAGTTATGCTTGCTGATACTGTGTTTTGGCTCCTGCGATAGTAATCATTTTAAGTTCTTGTTTTTTATTTTTTATTATTTTTATTTTTCCATATTGAATTACAAAAAAATATTTTCTCTGAGTTAAAACAACTTTAAAAAATCCAATAAAAAACATGTGCCTCTTCAGTCCCAAATCAAATTAACTTATAAATGACTGTGATTTAGGCAGCAGTCTGTCTTTAGACCCTCTCAGACTGAACTGATGAGATGTGATGCAAGGAATGTAAGAGGTAAAGAGGTAGGCACAAGTATAGGAAAAAAAAGTGTGAATTCAGGGTGGAATAGGAACAATTGAGGTGTGGGGTTGGGGGGACAAATGCTTGTTCTGGAGGACTGAAGGATGGTTTAGCCCAAGAATAGATACTTTTTTTTTTTTTTTTTTTAGTGCAGATAGTCACATGAATAAAAATATAAGCTTAGGTGAAAGAGGTGACAAAATTAGGATGCAGTGAGTATGTACAGTGTGCATTCTAGCACAAAGAAGCACAAGGGCACATGGCTAGATTTCTAGTCTCACCCATATGTGACAGCGTGAGGGATGTCTGATGGCGAGACAGTGCTGGCTCTCAGCCAGCGAGGAAGATGTGACTGTGTTGGTGAAGAGCTGAGCCTGGGCTGAAGCTGCAGATTGGACAAAGCGGGGTTCGTTGCTGTTTGCATGCTACAAACATACACAGAATCCCAGTACAGTTAAGGCTGGCCGGAACCTCTGGGTCCGTCTGGTCCAACACCCACTCAAGCAGGGACACCCAGAGCAGGCTGCCCAGGGCCACGTTCAGGTGGCTTTTGAAGATCTCCAAGGAGGAGACCCCACAGCCTGTCTGGGCAGCCTGTGCCAGGGCTCCCTCACCCACACTGCACAGAAGTGCTGCCTGGTGTTTGGATGGAACCTCCTGTGTTCCAGTCTGTGCCCATTGCTCCTTGTCCTGGCACTCGGCACCACGGCAAGAGCCTGTCTCTGTCCTCTTTGCACCCCCCTTCAGATGCTTATGCACACAGATGAGATTCCCCCTGAGTGTCCACTTCTCCAGGCTGTACAGCTCCAGCTGTCTCAGCCTCTAGTAGATCTGTTTCTGGAGGCCTGAGTGATGGTCAGCATTAACTCAAGTCTGCTGCGATTGAGTGCACCTGCAGTGAGTTTGCAGGTGACACCAGGTGCGTGTGTGTGGGGAGGGGGGGAGTGTTGATCTGCTGGAGGGGAATGGCAGTGAGGGAAATGGCAGATGAGGCTTTTATGGTAGACAGGACTGTGAGCAGAACTATAGCTATGGTTCCTATTTTAAAGGAAATTTGGAAGGCAAAAATGGAATTGGTCATACTCAGTGAGTGCTTGGAAAAATGCCCAGTTTTGAACTCGGTCTGGAACAAAGCTGAAAGCCCAAAGCTAGAGAAGGAAGGCTGCTTTTTGGGCTTTGACAAGCACTGTATTGTGCATTTTTGGGCCATCCAACTTTCCTGCCTGTAGGCTTGCATCCTTCCCCAGTGGCTACTTAGTGTAACAAAAAACCAAGATCTTCTCTGCTTAATATGAAGAATGGATAAGTATGTTGTCTGTGATGGAAATACTTTCATGGATACCTTTGTTTTTCCCTCTCCTCTGCTTGTTAGGTCACAGTGTACATACTAAACATACTAAACTACATACAACATACTAAACTACAGATCTGATATCAACTCTTCTTGAACAGTAAGGAAAGGGCTAGAGTTAAGGACAGATGCAAGGGATGTGGAGAGAAAAATATCAAAATCTTTGATGTGGAGATGAGGGCCAGTGCTGAGTGGAGCTAACATCATGCTGGAAGGAAACAAGAGTCTTATGTTCAGTTATGTTCCTGCTGATCCTGAGCCTTTCAGTGCCTTTTCATTGGCTTTGGAGGACAAAAGTTTAGGCAGACAAGGACTGGAATGCAAGAGACAAAAAAATTAAACAAAAAACCACAATCACAGAATCATAGAAAGATTGAGGTTGGAAGGGACCTCTGGGGATTATCTGGTCAACCCCCTTACCGAGCAGGGTCACCTGGCACATATTGCACAGGATTGCATCCAGGTGGGTTTTGAATATCTCCAAAGAAGGAGACTAAACAGAAAATTGTGCAATTCTGATGAAGCCCCCAGAGGGCCAAGTCCTACTGGTTTCTTTGTTTCTCAGTTTTCCTACTTTAATTGGAAATTAGAAAAGCCATCGTGAGGAGGAGTGAGGCCATAGCAATCACAGAAATGGGGGAAGAAAGTTGATGTACAGTTAAAGGGATAGTGAGTAATATGGGGAAGTTGTTTTTCAAGGACCTTAACACTGAGTTGTTAATCCATACATCTGCCAAGTTTCACTGCTGCATGTGAGAGAACTTTACTATAGCTGAGAAAATCACAGCTTGTGCATTTCTCAACTCTGTGAATTTTAAATTCATGATCCTTAATGCAAGTTTTTTGTTTTTTTTTTTCTGCTGAGCTGTGAATTTTAATGGCTGTATCTTTGTGTTGCTGGTTAAAAACAAACAAAAAAACCCCGCACAAATAGCACAATGCATTTTCATGAGTATTTACCTTTATTCAACCATATTTATTTGTTTCCTTCAATTGTTTGTGTGCATTCTTACTCTTTCTACTTTTACTTGGCTGTGATTTATATTCAGGAGAATGTTATGTAGAGGACATTTACAATCATTTATTCTTCGCAGTGGCTCTCAGAGCATGTAAGCTAAACACACTACAGACCTCAGGGACCTGTTCTGAGGCACATCCTCTGATCTCTGTCTGTGAAATGGGAACAAAATATCTAATCTTTCCAAAGAGGCTGTGAAAATTGCTTGGTATTTCTAAATATGAAGTTTGAATCCTTGCAAAAAATTTCAAGAGAGTTATAGGGCGTCTGAGTGGCCCTTACGTGTCTGTAAGCACCAACCTGTTGAAAATGTTTTCCACATCAACATACATATATATCTATATTTTCCTGCCAGTGACTATGTACAATTTTAAGAAGTAACAGCTGTTCTTTAAGAACTCATCCATTTAATAATCCCTCTTTACCTGTTCCTCCCTCTTATGGTTATTTTATTATTTACAGTTCCCTACACAACCATCTTGAAACCGTGTGGCTGTCACTGTGAACTTAACATATATTTGTCTTTACAGAAGCAGAAAACCACGGAACCAGCACAATAACCTTTGAAACCAGTATTGAGGATGATTAGTTGCTTCCTTTCCAAAATGATTATTTTTTATTTTTATATAGAAAAGGAAATCATCCGGATTTTGATGTCTGTTCAATTTTATATAATGAAGAGTACAAAAAGAAGACCAAGAAAAGGAAAAGAGAATGGAAAAATTATACTGAAGCCCAAAAGGACAGTACATGATTCTTTCTTTGACTGCTTAATGATTTCCATGGAATATTTAGAGTGTGATGTTTCCAGAGCAACACCAGCCTCTGGAATAGACTATCCGTGGCAGGAGCAACTTTGCCTTCTGGTTGTGAATTCCACAAGGCACCTTAATTTAACCTCAGCATTAGTCTAGCATTAAAGAGTTCTCCACCTCCCCACTCTCAGCCCATAGCTAAAAGCTGGTGCTCTCCATTACTGGTCTATGTTAAAAAAAAAAAAAAAAAAAAAAAAAAAAAAGACATCCAGATGTGGAAAACTGCACTAACATCCTTCAATCCTGCACTCGGTATGGACACCAGAGGAAACAAAGGCAGAGCAAGGAGGTGGCAGTTTTGCTGATGCTGATGCACAGGGAAGGGGCACAGGGAGGTGGAGCACTCTGAAGAAGCGCTTTGCTTGGGCAGTCTGCATTCAACTGGTTTTGGTGGCCTGTAGCCTTTCAGGGTGACATTTTAGTGCCCACAAAGAGTGTTCATCTTTGCAGTGGGAAGCAATTGTCATTTTAAAATTTGGCGTGTATTTGCTAACATCACAAGTGTTATTCCCCTCTCTCCCCCCCTACTTCTGCCAAAGGAGAATTGGGATTGGCACCTACCCCAGGAGGGGTAAAGGAAGTAAATGGAGTCTTCATGTGAGAAGAGGGGCTGAGAGAAACGATGTGGTATGAATGTAGCGAATAATGTGGAGAGTGACAGACGAAAATGGTGCTTGTGACTGAACGTACAGCTGGGGCATGGGAGCGGTAGTGTGGCTGTCAGCTAGGTCATGCTGTAAGAAGGGAGTCCTCAGGCCCACTGGTGTGTCCTACCACCCAGCACAGAACACCACTGGAGAACATGGACCTGGCCTCCAAGGAAGGACACACACCATTTGTCTCCCGTTTGCTCAGACAGTTGTGTGCCTTAGAGTTTTGCATGTTTTGGTGTCCTAGATGTCAAGATCCTGGAGGAACCTGAGTACAGAAGAAGCTGCCCGAGCACAGCCTGCGTCCACCCTGCTTCCTCTGCTGCTCTTCTGTCCCTTCTCTGTGCTGCTCTTCTGTCCCCTGAAGCTGTGTGGGAAACAAGTGGCAGCAATAACCTGATCCTTGATGCTCCTTGATGTACCACTTTGGCTGAAATTCATCCTGTCTGGAGAGGTCTGTGTCAAAATGCCCACTTCACATGTATTCTTAACATGTGTTCAAGCAGGCTTTGGCACAATGGTGAAGGGTTCTGCATGGCAGCTGAAGCTAGAAACTAGGGCTTTAATCTTTCTGTGTAACAACAGACACTACATATGAAACAATAAATTTTATTTTTATATTCCCCAGTAGTCTGGGAAAAAAAAAAAAAGAGTGATTTTAAGCACTCAGTTCATCACTTGGGTCACTTCACTAGCCTTCAGGAAGGTATATAATTAATGACTAAAAGCAAGCTTTTTGTTTTCTTCAGTTCATGCTTTTGCTTTGAACTTAACATTTTTCCTAATCAGCCAACATCATTTACATAATGAACAAATGGTATACTCATCTTTTGATGTGGATCCATGTTGTTTATCAAGTCTCTCCGATTCTTAAACCTGTCTTTCTTGTCATGTTTCCAAAGATATTCATCTGCAGCAGGAATAAAAAGATGCTTTCCTCTCTGTGCCCTGCTATCCCTGTGGAATCCACACTACCCACCCATTGTAAAATCCCAGTAGGGTTAATGCCTTATAATTTTCTTATAAGGTGAACTAGTACATCATGGCTTGTCTAACTGATATTTTGTGGTACGTTTGAAGATGCTTGTCCCCAGCTATCGCTTGATTACCAGCTGATAATTAATTGTGCAATAGTTTCCTTGTAAAAAGTTCCACCTTTCTGTAAATGAAAGCCAAGGTTAATGTTCCTGATGAGAAATACTATAGAAAAGATTGCATTTAACTACAGCAAAACTACAGCTGCAGCTGCAGCTTCTTAGATTTGTTTGGATTTTTTTTGTGTGTGTGTGTGTGTGATGCATGCTTCTTTTTTTATTATTTGTTGTTTTTGTTTAATTTTTTTGGCATCATTTTGGATAAGTAATCTTTTTGTCCATAGTATATTAACTCCATATTGTCCTCAGTAAAGCATAATTTCCTCCTTATGTACAAATGTGTCTGTGCTTCAGTGATTTCAGTGGCACATGCCTATTTCAAGATATGAGAGGTAAGCCACAGCTGGCTGTTGTGTAGCTGGCTTCAGGCAAGTAGACACCTGCCTGAGAGACCATCCTCCATGTCTGCAAGAATAATCACCCTTTGGTAGCTACTGCAAAATCCCAATTGTCTGGAAGCTGTAATATATATATAATATATAATAGGTTTTTGGCATGTGTCCATGCTATGTAGTTACTTGCTGGTCCACACTCAGGTGTCTAAAACAGTGACCTCTCTTGTTGCCTATGCCTGCAGGATATAGAGGAAGTCAAGGAAGTGCAAAAGAAAGAAGGATTTTGTTTCATCCTAAACCACTTTGGCAAATACTTTCTACAGTTTTTCCCTGGCTCTGCTCAGATAGTTGCTTCCTATTACTCCTCAAAAAACAGGCACAACACATGGCTGTCAGGGATGAGGAAAGAAGGGTATGAAACATGACCATCTTACATCTTGTCAAAGAATAACTGAGGAGAGGTCCAAGGGTTGTTACTATTGCCAAAGCTGATGATTGATATGGTGAAATGGTCTTTGCCTGCAGCTGGAACTATATTTCTTCAGAGCATAGACTTACCAGTCAGATACTTTCCAGTGGCTTATCTTCCTGTCCCTGGGCATGGTGGTCCCCCTCTGTCATGAAGAACAAAGACTGATGAGTTCCCTCAGCTCTCATCATTCTTTTAACTGCAAATGCTATTCACATTATTCATATAAATTTCTGCTGCTTAGAATCTTGCTTAGTTGTTTGGGATTTATTTGCCTTTCCAGCCAGCTGTTTAAAATGATTCATCTGGGATATGCTTTTATGTATTCCTGAGCTTGGTTTCTTTCTTTTTTTTTTTTTTTTTTTTTTTTTTGAGGGTGGGTGGGTGGGTGTTTAAGGCTTGATCTTTAATTCCATTGAGTGGTTTACCAAGGACAATATATAGGGAAGAACTCAGTGACTTTCTGTGTAGCATATACAACTCTTAATGTAAACTTCTGTTTCCAATGTATTGCCTACTACTTCCTATCCTTCCCTCCTTGCACCCCTGTGGACTGTTTGCAGGAGGCAAGTACGTGGGAGCAGTGGACTATGAGACAATCTGTCTGCATGTTCAAAGGACAAATATTTCTCCTGTTTACCACAGAAAATATAGTGTTTTGATAGACTTTATTTGCCTGTTTTTTCTTTATCTGTATTTTATTGCACCCAGCGTATACATTTTGAACCAGGGTAAAGCAAGAACTCTAACACAGGGGAAAACAAGTTATTTGTAGTACTTCTAATGCTAATTTATCTCAGTTCTTCATTAAGCACTCTCCTTTTAGTCTTTCAAGCAATACATTACCATAAACCAATGCTCCATCTGCCAAACCAAGGCCAGGAGTGTGGAGTAATTACATCTGCCACATAAACAGGCTGAGCTACAGACAGAAATGTCATTGCTGTCATTATAAAAAACATGCTGGTCTTGGCTGCTGGTATGCCCTGCTCAGCAATGGACCAGCTGATAAAACAAGAGCTGGCCCGTGTCAGTTTGGACTTGCATGGGGGCTGGAGGAGGGACATAACGAATAATTAATAGAATTAATCCTAGTATTTAAAAGGATTACAGATGCTGCAAAGATGAAGAACATTGGTGGGTTTTTTTTTTTTTTTTTTTTTTCCTTCCCAAGATCCCCTCCTTCCCTGCAGAAAGAGGTGTGCAGGATGGGACTGCCTCATAAAGAAACCTGCAGTGATCAGTCTCCTTGTGCCTCTTGTGCTTTTCTGTCTGTCAGATGTGCCTTGCTTGGAGGCACACTGCTGTTCCTCTCTGAGATGACGGGAGTTGCAGAAGGCATAGAAAGTAAGGTTCATGCTTGGCATTGGTTCAAAAATAACAACTTTTGGGGGAATACAGCAATTATTGGCACCTTGTCAATAGATGTCACTGTTGAAAAGCCTTTCTGTTAAAGTCACTTCTTCCATCAAATTCACTTCTTCTACAGTATGTGCGGCAATGTGGTGTATTAAGACACTTTAATGCAGAAAAAAGCCAGCCATTTTTCACAGGTGCCTGGACTCAGCCTTCTCTCTTCCTTGCATCTCTTTTGCTGGCCATAAGTCTGTTATGAATTAATTCAATCTGGTTCTGTGCTGAGTACTTTCATGCTTAGGGAAATGCAGCTTGAATGTCTCAGCGTGTCTCAGCTTGGGCACTTAGTGTTGATAAATACCTACTTGCCATTAATGTGTATGATGCGTAGAGAAAAGTGATCCTGAGGCAGGTCCAGTTCAAGGAAGTCAAAGAGTTGTTACCTGAATACTGCAGTGAACAGGTTATTCATTCCCAGCCTGGGTAATATCAACTGCATCCTCTTCAACACAGTGACCCTGGCATCAGGACTGAATTCATATCTGAGCTACCTTGTGGTCTTGGGTCCTAACTCGCTGCCACAGGTTTTCCTTGCAGGTAAGATGTGGCAGTAATCCTTCCTTATCAAACCTCAGAGGGCATTTAGAGGATTAGGCAAGTATTATCTGTGCAGCATTAGAGATCCCATGAAGACATGTGCAGGTAGCTGGTAGCACTGTATCTATTGCATAAACTAAGAAAAGGAAGAAAAGAAGTATTTGTTATTTAGATGAAAGCAAACAAGCAAACAAAAGAGGCCTCAAGAAAGATATGGAAGTTAAATACCACACAGACATCCGGTACTGGCAAGGCAATGAAGTGTGTAACAAGTCAGTCTTTGGGGCAGTGTGCCTCCACACTGCTGGTGGTGGCCGCCATAAGGAGAGCTTGAGGTGAAACCATAGGATAAAAACCTGCAATATGGAGCTGGGTTATCGAGGGACCCAGAAGAACAAGTAGCCTTGCACCAAGAGGTTAAAGAGGCAGTGAGAACCAGAGCCAGCCCAAGGGCCTGGTTTTTGGACTTCTGCACTGGGAAGGCTTCCAACCCAGGAGGGACGGCTGCCCTCCTCTCCCAGGCAGAAGGGCTTCATCTTGGGGCAGGCATGGCTGCTGTTGGTAGGATGGGATATCCCCTCCCCTGGTCTCCAGAAGTCTGAAGGATGCTATGAAACTCTACATGTGAACTGTTGTGGCATGCTTCAGGCTGGCTTGCAGGTGTGTACTGAGCCATCAGTTCTCTTCTTGCCAGTGAAAATCAGGCTGAATAAGGCACAAGTTAACTCCCTGAGCCCTTACTAGAGTTAATTTTAGCATCTCTGATGTACTTAGTATTCACAGGCCAATGGAAGGGCTGGGGGTAAGTTCCCACCTCACACACAGAAACCTTGTCTATAGTGCTTGGGGCATCAAAGCGTCTGTGTGTGGGGACAACATCCAACGAACAGTGAACAGCACCAGCGTAGCGTGACTGGATGTTGCATGTTACTCACAAAGACTTGACTTCACATGCAAGTAAATTCATGAGGAAATATTGCTGAAGAAAACCTTCTCCATCTTGTTAATGTGGCCAAGGGGCTCTGCTGGTTGCTCAAGGAATGACCTCCTCTTCTGTGGCCAGAGGGTCCTTTGCCTTGGCCATTCAACATGCTGACTGCTTGCTGCCTTCCTGCGCAAGCTTATGTGGTACAGAGGGCTGTACCCCAGCCATGTACGTCAAAAGGGAATTAAATTTCAGTGCAAACACAGGTTGCATAGTTGAGCCCTTAAGCCTATGACAAACTGTGCAGTTCAATCTACTGCTGCTGTAGACAAACTATTCTTGTTAAACTGTTTAAATTTAGCTGGTAGAGCCGTTGAGAGATTATTTTTGGGACACATCCTGTTTACTGATCTCCACTAATCGTGTTATCCATTAATTCAGCTGTTTAAAAGCACATGACTAGAACTTCTACTGTGTCGTTAATTTGTCTCTCTGTAATGCGAAGCAGAGATCCAAGGAAATTAGAAAATTACTCTGACCATTTCTACCAATGCTCTTTATGACTGCTTTGAGCAGTGGGTCAGATCTGCATGGTCAGGCTGAAACCTGGCTGACCTTTTTCTAGCTCTGATTTTACAAACACGAGGAGGAAGTTTGCTTACGGCAGATGTGCAGCTTGCTGCGAGCTGGGTGCATTCACAGATGTCAGCCATCTGAGCTCCCCTCCCACTGCCACTCACAAACACCATGCTGCTGGACGTGTTGAGCAGAAGACGTTGTGCTCAAGCCACCGAGGTTAGGAGCACAACTGTCTCCATGCTCTTCATCCCTCTCTGTAGACCCTTATCCCTTATCCGTTAGTCCCAGAAGGATTTTTCACAGACCAGCCTGATGGCTCCAAGGAATTTAGCTTTCTGCCCCGGCAGGGAACCAAGGCCTTCAAAAGGTGAAGGATTGCCCTGGAGGGCAGGGAAGGATGTCATACACGTTACCACATGGAACTCACTTTCAGGGACTGATGGTGAGTCCCATATTTCTGCTGGGGCACAGTAACCCCATGCTGCCCCTCCTTGGTATTTTAGGTGCCATAACCTATGCCTGTGGTGGAAAGAGTGCTGTTTTTCAACCCTTTTGGTCTGAGAGACAGCACTGCATGCCAGGGCAGTGCAGTGGGGTCAGTATAAGTTCAGAGATTAGCTGATAATAAAGATTTAGTTATGAACTCGCAGCCTGTCATGGAATGGATGTGCAAGTGCAGTAGTTGTGATTCTGCTGCCCCAGCTTGCATGATGCCGCTTGTCCCAGGATTTTCCTGGGAGAAAACACCACCGTGCAGTGTTACATATTTACATACTATATGGGAAATTTAACATGATATACTGTTCCTGCTTAAGCTGCCCAGTTAAACATAAGTTTGAAATCCCAATTAGACTGTTCCAGCCTTACTAAAAAAAACACCCTCCTGGCTTACTGAGGAAAACAAAACACATTGGAGAACAGTAGTACTGTAGTAAAGCTACCTCAAACTCTTCCATATGGACTTTATTCCACTTTTATCACTAAAAGGACAACTATGACAAAAATATTTGGAGTGAAAGGGAAGAGAGGGACAGAGTATATCAAGAGAAAATGTTCTCACAGGGATTTTTAAATGAACGTAAAATATTTCTGTGGATATATTTTCTTGCCAGCTCTTCTATGTGTTGTCTTGCAGGCTGTGGAAGCAAAACAATTGACTTTTCAGACAAGGTGCCCAGGAACATACATAAATATGCTGTGTTGTTAAGTCAGTGAGGGGGCAGTGTTGCTGCTGATCCCACCACTGCATGAAGTAGATGCCTGAGCTGGGTGCTGTTGGAAGGTTGGGACCACGTGAGGAAAGTTGCAGTCTGTTTTCTGCTTGCCTTAAGGAAGCTATCTTGGTACAAATGGAACAAGTGTGACCAAAGCCTGTCAAACTGCTAATTCTACTATTGGATGTTATTCCGTTAAATTCTCATTTCATTGTAACCGAGGAAGTTTTCCTTTCCTATGTGATGAATACCAAAGGCATTCTCTGTTTGCAGCCACAAAGCTTTTCTTTTCTTGACATAGCCTCTTTCAAATGTTCTGAGTGTTCTAAGAGTGCTTCCTACAGAAGTGAAAAGTGGCATTAAGCAAGTGAGTTCAAGTAGATCAGAAAAATTATAGAGCACAACTGCTTATTGGCTGTTGTACTTTTATGAGGGTAGGAGGGAAACAAAAAACCAAAACAGCAAAAAAACACCACCACCACCACCACCAAACAAACAAACAAACAAACAAACAAAAAAAACTTTTAATTTCTCTCTTCACCTTCCAGCTCTTTTATTTCTGTGTTATTTGACTGTCTGTATAAGATTATAACTCACTCAATGGAGAGTTTTCCATGGACAGACATTTATGATTACAGAGTGTTTTGGTAGCCAGTGAAGAACATTACTATGCATAGGTGCTATTTTATCTAGAGAGACAAGTCTTTATTTCTTGTAAAAGATCTGTCCAACAAAAGGCATGGCTTTGGGGGGCTTAATATTCAATTTTCATTATGAAGAAGACTCAGCAGTAGGGCCTTCAGGGACTGATTTTTTCCAACACCATCATCAGTGAGCTAGATAAAGGAGTAAACTGAAGTCTCTATGTCTGCAGACTATATTAAACTCTTGATTACACTCTTGCAGGTAATAAAATGAAATGTGATTCCAAATGAACCTTGCAAAACAAAGTGAGAAAGCAAAAATGTAGTAGAAGAGTTTCAAAGTAGGTAAATGTAACGCCATGCAGTCTGAACTGTGACTGTGTGATGCTGAACTCAGAAACAGATCTTGGACTCACTATTGACACCTCTCTGCAATACACAGCAAGAGCAGCCCCAAAAGCCAACAAAACATTGTTTGGCATTAGAAGGGTGAAAAGAATAAGGAAAAGGGATCATTTTACTAGGTACGTGCACATCACAAGTGCAGTGCAGTTCTTCTATCCACACAAGAAGGGTGTAGAGAAGAGCAGCTAAAATGATCAAGCAGAATCATGATCAATAACTTGTAAGAAGATACTAAAATGCTGGATATAATAGGACTTCAGCTTGGATAGTAAGAAGCTGGAGGACCATGCCTGAACCTCACAGAGTCAGAAGTGAACAAGCCTAATGCAGAACTGTTATTCACTAAATCCCACAGTATTGGGGCTGGGGAGACTCAATGAGATTGGTAAGAGATCGGTTTAAATCAGATGAAAGCAATTCTCCACACAGTGGATAGTGAAATGCTGAATTTTATGGTGCAGAAGGCTGTAGGAGCAGATGGCATCAGCATACTCAGATATAGATTAGACAATTTTGTTGGTCTGCAAACATACCAAGAGATGTAAGAGACACAGAAAGAGGTACGTGCCCTTTAACAAGCCAGCTGTGGGTGCTGGGGGAAGGTGAGCAGAGCAGAGCAGGGAGAGCAGCTGTGTTTGCACGCATGGCTGGCATCTCCCATTGCACAGCCAGAGGCAGAGCATTGGGCTGGGTGCACCCGTGCTCTGAGCTGGTACGGCCTCTTTGGATCATCCCCAGCCATTCGGCTGGCATGTGTCCAGGTCAAGAAAACTGCAGGCAGCACTTGTAAAATGGCAAGATATCCTAAGAAGACTTAGGACTTTGTGCAGCTGGTGAACATAAACTGGCTCCAAACTAGCTTTCACCCCATATGTTAGTTTTTATTAGAAACTTTCAGACTCCTCCTTTTATAAACAAAAGCATATTTTTCTTTAAACAAAAAATGTTTGCTTTGTTTCTGAGAATCACACTTGATGTCTTCTTTTTTAATGAAAATATTTTTTTTCTAGGAAATTATTATTATTATTATTTGCTTTTATGAGACCCTGTGTTTTAAGAAAAAGCCTTTTGCAGAAGTATTTATTATTGACTGTTGAGGTCACGCTCTAGACTGAAGTGGCTGTTTCCCTCTAATGTGCCAAATCTGAGGACATCTGCTGCCAGGACAGACCTTTTGTGTCACCTGGAAGTATCACAGAAAGCTCTGCAGTGCTGGGCACCACAGCAGCTTTTCACATCCTGCCTTTACTCAGGCTTGGCGATGAGGGATCACATTCTGAAAGACCTTGTGTGCATGTATCTATATCTATTTAAAAAGACAAAAAGCTTAACATCCTTAAATGCAATATTTTCATGAGGTAGTCTTCAAGTGATAGCTTTCAACCAAATGCTGTTCTGCAAATGAAATGAAATATAATGAAATGAGGAGAGGGAAAATTAAAGACAGAGGAAAACAAAACAAACCCACACAACAATGCCCCAGGGAACTAAGTGACTGTTCTGCTTATAATGTAATCCACCGTCACTGCCTAAGTGGCCAATAAGTTTATCAGTGAAGAAGAAGCCTCTGGATTTAACTTGAACATACCACTTTTGGAGAATGACTGCACAGAAAAAGCAAGGAACAATTCCATCTTTGGTTATCGGTAGGACATGGCATGGCCTGAAACACCTTTCATTTTAAAATCTGATTGAATGCAGAAACTCAAGGCAGTATTTATCAATAAAACTTTTTTATTTTATTTATTTTTTTTATTAATCTTATTGCAGTGCATTACTGTTTCATCTATATCTGTGGTACTTGTCAAGAGCAGACTAAACCCGAGCCAGAAGATGTGGCAAAAGTTTGCAAGTGACTGACTTCCTATTACAGTTGAGAAAGTGTCATATTTTGGAATGGATAGGAGTATCAACCTTGTCTCTGATCGCAAACTGTTCCTCTGATTTAAAAGGTGGAGGCTGGACATTTTCAGAAAACTACCTGTTTTCTGTACCACTCTTGATTTTTTGATGTACCAGTACCACTCTTGATTTTATTTTATTTTATTTTATTTTATTTTATTTTATTTTATTTTATTTTATTTTATTTTATTTTTTAATTATGGTGAGATGGAAATATGTTCCTTTCCATTTTCTCTATCTACATCTCCCTTTAACACTTCTGCACTACCCCACCTCCTCCTGTTGCAGCCCTTGTAACATAACATGAGCTGCTGCCTGTCATTTCAACAAGCCCTAGACCATGCGACCTTGAGAGAAGGGTGTTTGCAAGAGCAGAAAATGTAGCAGATTCTTCCAACATTATTTCCCTTCTCGCTGTTTTTAACCTTATTCAATCATAATTGCTTTCTGTTTCCTTATGATTCTAGAGAAAAAGAGCTGGCTGAGTGATGCAGCCTGTGTCTACTTGGGGATCTATCTGGCCATCCTTCCCTCTTACTGATTTGTTGCTTCTTGCCTTCCCTCCACGTGCACGAGCAGCATGAATGAGGCCAAAATCTCTATTGGTACTGAAATAGAGGGGAAAAAATAAACAAAGAAACAAACAAACAAAAACACACACACACACACAAAACAAATAAACCAAAAAAATCCCCAAAACAGTGACAATGGAAAGAAAAAGCTAGTAGAGCTCTAGTAGAGAGTAGAGTAGAAATAGAGCTAGTGAACCTGTGTGTGACTTAATTTAATTCTGATTTAATGTGGCCAATATGATAGTGATTTAATCCCTGCATGCTCTGTTGGTGCCTGTAGCAATTTTATTTGTTTTGAACTTGTTCCTTGGTGTAGCTCCTGACTGCAACTGCTAAGGGAGTGAGCACAATCTCCTCCTGCTTCACAGGCTCATTGACATTCACTTGTCCTCTCAGGAACTCAAAACACTTACAGCCAGGTATAAAGTGCTAAATTTTCATTATTCTTCTTCATTTCTTTTTTTTTTTTTTTTTTTTTTTAATGCAGCTAATGATCTTTTCAGCTTAATTATGTTCAACATAAAAGTGGCTTCCTTCTTGTCAATCAAAGGTGCCCTGATTATCTTAATCATTATTAAGGCATATTAGCATAATTGTACTTTATTAAAATTGAGCCTGCTAGTGTTGCTATCACTAAGGCTGTATGTATAACTGGGAGAGGTGCAGCTCCAGTGATACAGGCACTGTTTGGAATTTCCCAGATTCAAGGTCATGGAGTGGCTGGTCTATGTCACCATATGGCCTGTAGTATGGGAAGGAAGCTGCTGGCACGGCAATACCAAGAGTAACAGAGTAAATACCCTATTCTTCTGGTGGCAAAGACACCAGAGGGGTTGTGGTCACTCTCATCCCTTCCCAGAACTTCGCCAAACTCATGTGGTCAAGTGTTGATGAGCTAAGGTGGAGCATTGCTCCCTTGAACGAAGGCCATTTGCAGCTGGGGGCCACTTAAGGCTCCTTTCGTTTTCTGCCCTCAGAGACAGAGCCCTTTGACACTGAGCACACTTTGGTCTCACCTGCTCTGGTGGTGGGAGGTAGCAGACAGAACTGAAACAAAAACCACAAGCATGGAGTTACTGCTTTTTCAGGAACAATGTACTGCTATTCATGTGAAATCTTTGGATGTGGTATTGCCTCCTGTAATCAATCTGGCTGGGTAGGCCACCTTTTCAGCTGTCTGGATGAATATTCATTGAGACTTTTTTTTTGTGGGTAATCAGAATTAATCTGGTACCTCAAAGCACAAGGAAATTTTTGCTCATTTTGGCCCAGGAGGGACAAAAATGAGGTGTGTGTCAGCAGTATGTCTGGAGAGCAATTATTTATTATTATTATTATTATTATTATTATTATTATTATTATTATTATTATTATTATTATTATATCATTATTATTATATCGTTATTATTTTTTATTATTATTATTATTACATATATATATATGTATTTTTGTTTTTAAAGCATCAAATTGCACCATGAAGGGCTCTCTGAGAGCCCCCTCTCTGTTTAAGTTGAAAACTGCTCTGTGTATGTCATGTCCACAAACAAATAATTTTGGCCTATACTGAATTTCACAATTTTGGAAGAAAAAATACAGATTTCTGAAGAGGAGTAGCTGTATCAGTAGATAGATAGTAAAGTAGATATGCAGTTAGAAATCTGGTAACTTGAAGGTGGTGAGGAAATACAGAACTATTGCTCCTGTTGTCCCTTAGAACAAGAACATGGCTGGGAGTGATGAAACTTTCTAGATCCATTGTAGAAAGGGCTCCAGTGACTGCTGTGTAGCTTATCTTTAGACAGAAACTGTGAGGACCAGTCAATGAGGTGAAAATACCAAAGCTGACTTTTGAATTCTACATAAAAAAAAACAAATATTAATCTCTTGTTTTCTTGGAAAAGGGAAATGATGTCAATTGCTATGTGAAAGAAAAGCTCACTTCTTAACACTCCTGATAAAGAATTGTGACCGCTGTTAAATTCTGGCAGATAAATTCTCTCCTTTGATTGTCATGGTATAATACTTTTTTTCTTGCAATCATTTACCACAGTGACAGATATTACAGAAATTTTATAATGTGTAGTACAATCTTTGACAAGCAATTCTGTGGAGTGTCTCGAAGAAAGAATCAAAAAACATTTTTTTTTCTTTTTTAAAACTATCTGACCTTTTCTCAGATTGAAATCAGAACTTAGACAGCGGCGTAACAAGAACTGGCTGCCCTTATAATATGAGGATACTTCACATTTGTATTGTTGTTCGTGTCTGCAGAAACCTGCTCTGCCTTGTTCTCCACAGTTCATTCTAAGGATATCTCATACAATTAATCATCAAATTCATTTCCCTTTTATTAAAGAATAAAATTGGATATATATGCAGGGTTTATAGTGGTATAATTATAAACCTTGTTTGTGCTCTTTGGGTGTCTAATTCTCTTGGATTCTTCTGAAACCAATCCATCACAAAAAATTTTGAAAACAAATTCTATCCATCCTAGCTACTAGGTCCACTATCAATTCTTTTTCCTCTTAAAATAAAAACATACATGACTAAATCCTCTTCTCACTCCCTGTTGTTCTCTCTAGCTGTGAATCCCTGAGTAAACAAAATTTCTCATAGGTGGTTTGTGCAGAAGTGGATGACAAGGGAGAGAAGGGGATAATATTCCAGAGTTTCTAATTGAAATTATTGGCACAATAACACTACATCTGGAAAAGCAATTTATCAGAGAAATAGTGATGAAAGTGTCTGCAGAAAATGTGTACTCTGGTTATAAAGGCAGCGCAGCTTCTGCAGTTGACTGATCCCACTACATGCTCCATTAGCAATGAGCTTTAACACAGCAGCTGGGTGATCTTTAGGAATGGTCACCAGATATTAGACATCCCAGGCATTTCTAATACAAATGAGAATAAGCTCAGATTGTTTTAACAATGGAAATAAATTCATCTTTAATGGAAAGATTTTTTTTTCAGCACTTAAGTCTTGTACAATACAAGTCACTGGTAAAATATTTGTTGTCTGTGTAACCTAATTCTTTTTTTTTTTTTTAATGATTGATTGACTACAGTAATTAGAAGAAATTTCCTGTCCAAGTCCCCCAAAGGCCTATTTATTTAAAGGAGGCGGAGATCAAAGCCTCTTTCTGTAACCAACAGGGCATTTGCTGCTGAGCCATTGAAGGAATAAAACTAGTTGAGTGAGATTAAAAACAAGCTATTTTCTGTTTTGTTTGAAAGACTATTCTATGGCTTTTTAGAAATTCTGGAGAAAAATGCCATTATCAGAAGTAGCTTAATTTAATTTTTTTATTTATTCCGAGAATGGTTTTCTTTGTCTTTTTTTTCATTTTTTTTTCTTCTCCACTACTGAAAAAAAAAGAAAAAGAAAAAAATAAAGAAAAAGATAACAAAGTCAGAAGGAGAATATTTAAAGCCTGTCATAATCTGGAGGTTACTGGAGACAGAAGGGAGAGAATGTGTGTGTGGAAAGTGAGTTGTAGGGGATGAGGGCAGGAGAAATAACTTGTTCTTTTTCCTTCTCCTATTTTTTCCCCCAGGGTGAGGAGGAATGAGAGGTTTTCTGAGAATAATTTTCCCTTGTTTTTTAAAGCATCCCTATTTTTTTTTTTGTCCACCCATTCGCAAGTTTTATCACACCTAAAACTATGAAGTTACGATTTTTCAAAGTCGTTGAAATATCAGTGAAAACAAATGTACGATTAATCTATCCATGTAGACCTACTGGAGGAACTGTGGTAAATTTCACATCCACCATGTTTTCAAATTATGTTGTAGACAGGGAAGACTGAGACTATATGCCTCTTAAGACTTTACTGTGTGAAAAAGCTGCTAATAGGTGGAAAAAATCTTGCTGTCTTTGACTCTTATGGAAACTTTGGTTTTGATGTCAGTGAAGGAATGAGAGAAATGAGGTGAAACAGCTGTTGTAGAAGTTGTGGACTCAAAGTAAGGAAGAAGGTTGTAGTTTTAAAGCAGCTTGGGGAGTGCCAACAGTTCAATATTTGCTTATGCTAACCTGTGGGTTTCTGAGTGCCTGGCAGCCAGATGGGCCCTGAAGCAGAAGTAAGCACACAAGTGCATTGCACTTACGTTAGTGAGTGTCATAACACCGCCTGTACCAGCTGCCTGCTGGTGTGGGAGCAGAGGCTACACCTGGCCTGCTGAGGTGTACTAATGGGGACAAGGTTATCACTCCAGAAGTGTTTAGTTTGCAGCAGTTCAACAACTTGCACCATACAGTTGCAGCAATTTTGAGCTGTGATTACAAGAGATGGCTTAGGCAGTGACCAGAGGTGCCAATATGGGTCTCCTACCTGTTGGTGTCTGTAGCCGGAGCTATTGTTACAAATGGTGAAAGCATCTGTGGAGCTATTGAGGGCAGGGAAGGTCCTTGGATGCAAACCACTTTGCTTGTGCTCTAGACACCAAAGGTCTCCACAGGTTGTGCCAGTGGGATTTTCCGGATGAATAAATGGGCTGCTCACAGGCAGCTCATCTGCTGTGGCAACTGCATGGGAAGAAGACAGGCTGCACTGGGAGACTAGCCCCTGCCTGCATGGGAAGGGCTTGCAGCAGGGGAAGGGAGTGTTATAGCAAGCAGAAATGTTTTGTCTGGGGATTGGTGGAGCAGTGGCCTGCATGAATGAAATTTGGTCTACTGAGATAGTACAGGTAGGGTGAGTTTTAAAATGAAGCTCCTCTTGTCTCGCGAAGTGATTGCATCTGTGTAAGGTGTGTTCAGATTCCTATCTGCCTTATTACATCTCCACTCTGTAAAAATTTGGCTGGTGTTATGCATAGTACTAGATAGCTGTTTTGCATAGAAAGTGTATCTTGTATAGATGCATCAGTTCCAGAACTCTAGCTGAAAACTGGGCAGAAATAATGCAAGTGTTTATGGTCTCAATGATAGCAGCTCTTACTCCTTTTATGTATTAAACACACTTAGAACATGAATTATTGTTATCTTGTATAATTATTTCCAATTTGTGTCAGGCATCTCTTAACACACTTTTGACGTAACACGTTTGTGGTTCTAGTAGCTGGTGACGTACCTGGACCTTTGTAGTAAAATCCTTGGTTAATCAGATCCATTGAAGTTAAACTTTGTGATAGTTTCACCTGTTTTTGTTAATTAGTAACACACATGGGGAATTTAAATTTTGCCCTCAAAGAGGTCAGATTCCCTTGAAGAGAGTCAGTTTTAGCCAATGCTGATGCCAAGTATAAATCCTAATTGCATCTCAACTTGTTAGTGGGTTTCAGCTTCCAACTTTGGAAAACAAAACAAAACAATTTCCATTTCCATTTTGGGAAAATATTTTTCCACTGAACTACACTCTAAGTTCAAAATTAAGTTTGCACAAGTATTTGTGCAAACAAAACTTTTCTTACTTAGATGTTTGTCTAAAGAGAAAATAATAAAAGGAGTATGCATACAAAATCTAAACTTAGGTTCTAAGTTTTGTGAACTTTTTTGTATTCACTTTATACTTCCACTGCTCTTTTAACCTCATTGGAGTTGCTTTGTATTACAATGAAAACAAAGCTGCAAGTTAAATTCCTAACTTATTGACACATTTTTTTTTTCTCTTTATTGGTTCCCTCAATATACACATGGTTGAAGAGTCTGTCTGTGAAGCAAATATTAAAAATATTAAAATCATGGAAAATTTTTCTTTTCCTCTTGTGTTTTGAGGTTTTGGTGTATTTTATAATTTGTTCTGTTTGGAAAGAGTCAGGATGATGTTTTCAGGTTATAAAAAGGTGGAAAAGTGCCTTACAATTTATTGGCAGCTAGCAAGGATGTCTAAAGAATGTATGTTAGGAATTGATTTCTTTTTCCTTTGTTCTAAATAAGGTATTCTGGATAAATAAAACCAAGAATTTGAAAATCTTGGCTTTTCTGGTCTTTGACTGGTGTAAAATGTTCTTCATAGTTAAGAAGTCCTGCATCTCTTCATAACTGTGGAGATAATATATAGTGGAAGTCTGAAAAATAATTAAATTTGGAAAAGCCGAGTGTAATGTCCAGTGTTATTTATACATCTACTGTCTTCTCACCCTTTGCAAGGAAAGAAAAAGAAAATATGGGGTGTTAAAAATAAAGAAATTGAAGTATAGCAAACATTTAATAACAAGAAGAAATGTTGGAAGCAATGAATCATACCTCTACCTTCCATCCCCCACTCCCACCCCAAACAATAACAAACAAACAAAAATTTTTATTTAAAATGCATAAAAATATAATGTTGTTATTGGTAATGCATAATATTCTAATTTAAAACTAGCACGTTATGATATCAGTGAAGCAAGTACTATACGCATTAAAAGTTGGAGCAGAATGGAAGCCTCAACAACTGGAGGTGTTTCTAGCATGTTCTATGCACTCAATGGAACCGAGTCTTACTCTATTCTGTGTTTTCATCAATGATCTAGATGCAAATGTTCACATACTGTAATTAGCAGTGATTTTATGTTAGGAAGATTGTCAGAGTTTTAATCAATGATGAAGACATTGGAGCTGGAGGGATGCCTCAGCAAAGAAGGCCTATTTACACACTTTGCTAATACAGTCAAATGCAAACTTGTTTGTTCAGGACCAGGCACTGAAGTCTGTCCCATGAATGGGAAATCCGAAGCAGTGAGTCTGGAAAAGCTTTAGGGGCTGGTCCATACCTAGCCATGTCTTTTGTTGTGGTAAGGAAGGCTGATGCTGTTAGAAGAACAAAAAGATGAGGAAGAAAGGGCAAAAGGAGACTAATGCTGCAAGACTATGT
Source organism: Anser anser (assembly GCF_964211835.1). Taxonomy (NCBI): domain Eukaryota; kingdom Metazoa; phylum Chordata; class Aves; order Anseriformes; family Anatidae; genus Anser; species Anser anser. Next base: position 68,355,051 of record NC_139723.1, on the reverse strand, counting down.
TCATGGTTTGTGTCCTCCTTAACACTGAAAGAATTTGCAGATGGTGATGACAATGGTTACTAAAGCCATTGCTAGGCTGGTGGAACAGCTTGGCAGTGAAAAACTTGAAATAACTTAGTCTACTTACCTTCGCAAAAGAGACCTGAGAGGTAATTTATTTGAAATTTATGAGTGTCTCCAAATAATTTTGATTTGCTTCTCTGTTATATGCTTTTGTCACAAAAAGCAAATATCAATAGAATAAATGAAGAAGGTGAGAATGGAAGATTTAATTTCTTTAAGATAGTATGTTCATTTTTAAAAGAGGTAAGCTTCAGCTAGAAAAAGTTATACCTTAGTCAGCCGAATAATGTTGGGTTCAATACAGGGTGATTGAGTGAAATTTTACAGTTGGTGTTTTATAAACGAGCTGCCTAGATCCTTGAGTGTGGTTAACTGGCCTTCTGTTTTATAAATCTAGAAGCTGGAAGGAAAAAGATGGATAGTTCAGTCGTATTCAGTTGCATCTTAGTTTCTCCTTGAGTAAGGCTAAGATGTAGTGTGGACAGCAGGCTCTGTGGACACGTGTGTTCTCCCTTGGCTTTCTCTCAAATACTTACTTCAAATAAATATTTGACTATAAAAAGTCCATAAAGCTACGGGCCTGAAATTCCCATTCCCCCAATCCACATAAAAAGCTAATTTGCAATTGATTGTTAATAAAATTGCAATGGAGTCAAGTAGAATTAGTCCTGGAATGGACGAGACTTGAGTCTGTTGCTCACTGAAGAGTAAGCAGAGTCAACACTGCCTTGGGGAATTTTCCATTCCCTCTTGCCAGTTGAAGGCTTCTTCCTTGCGTGTTCCTTGCTGCCATGCTTCAGGGGTTGCTCTATATGCTGGGGGTGTTTCCTGTTCCTCTTTCCATTGCTCCATCTGCACGGGGTCCTAATACTCCTGTTCTGTAGAAAACATGTAGTACTGACCAGGTCAGTACAGCACTTGAGACCAAGCTAATTAAACCTGCTGAGGGAGACAAAATGCAATGGCAGGGTGCATCACCTTGGGCTTGGTGCAATGATAACATGGTTACATTACCCTTTTCAGGCTTGGAGCATGGGCAGAGCTGACTTTCGCATCTGACACAGTTTATGTTGTAAACACCCCCGATCCAAACCCAAGGACAGGTGCATGGACTTGGCTGTCTTTATGATGAGAAATCAGCAATTGGGTCACTGCTAAAAATTCATCACTTCCCTTGTCCTGGACCAGCATGACCATGGGAACATGCTTTTTATACATTCTTTATGGTTAAAGGTTTTATGTCCAAGTGACTGGGAGTTTTGGGCAATAATGTACAGCAAAATAAACTGTACTGGATCTTAGAAACATTCTGTAATCAGGGATTGCCCAAGACTATAGCCTAAACTGATGCATCACTAATCTTTGTGTTGCTCTTGCGTGACCTTTATTCAGCAAGGATGGGCACCCACACTAAAGATTATCCTGCTGGATAAAATTTAAGTCCCTATTTGGCACAAAACATTTAGTAAGTGGATTCTTGCATGCTCTCAGAAGAAATGTGAGACCTGCCAGCCTTTGGCAAAAGCTCCAGAAATAAATGTAGAGATCATGTTTTATGTCAGGACTGCGAACTGAAGCTGCACGAGAGAAGAACTTGATTTCCTTGTGTTTTTTCCTCATTTCAGAGACAGCCAGTTTCATGTCAGAAAGGTCTGGAGTAGCATACTGAAACCTGTTCTGCCTGTCAGCTGAACTGCTATGTTAGTATCTGGTTGTTATGTATCAGAGTATATAATAGCTGCCACTCCCACAGAAAATTATCTTTGCTTGTGTGTTGCCTACGCAAAGGGTATAGAATTTAAGCACAAGAACATAATATATTGCAAGGGACAAGGATTTCTAAGGTCTGGCTCTGCATCTCCTCATTTTACATCTGTGTAATTTGACTGATTTCAGTGTGCTCACACTGGTACAAATGAGATCAGGTCTTCAGTGCAGAATCTACTTGAAATGATGCAGGTTGCTTTTATAATTGTGCTCTTTGGTTGAGCTTTCTCCTTAGATGTGGGTTCTGTTGCAAAAATGAGGCTGTGCCTGCACATGCTTTTTATAAGTCGGATGGCTTTGTAATACTGGAAGTCTTAAAATAACTAAGCAACATGATATCCTCACACATTCTTTTCTAAAGCTGACACATCTGTGGTGGGATCACACATTACTTGAGTATCATTTATTAGCAGAGCAAGGAATTTTTCTTTGGGAATAATTTCTCCTCTCTCTCCCTCTCCCGCCCCCCCCCCCCCCCCCCCCCCCAAGCTCAGCTCTGAAGAATAGAGAAATAGAAGAATAGAAGAACAGAGAAATTTAATGTTTTTCCCCATAAAAGCATAATAATGTTTTTCCCCATAAAAGCATAAAAGCAAAATGGGAAATCCTAGCTCCTTTTCTCCTGGGTAGTCTGTGCTGCAGTCCACCAGATCTCTCAGATCAAAGCAGGTCTCCATAGCTGGTACCTCATGATACACAACCTACGTTGCCAAATAGTGCAAACCATCACAGTCCCTTTCCATGCCCAGGCAACATACCAACATATGCTAGCTTTATGGCCTGAAAACTTCCTTAATAAAACATCTTAAGGAAAATAACAATATTTTTCTCCTCATTTGTAGAAACTTTTTATTACCCAGAGAAGTGTCTGTAATCCTGTTGGCTGAACAGTTGTAGCAGATGTGTCCTTTCTATGAGGGAACCTTGATTCTTGTAACCAAACCCCTAGATCTGAATGTAACCTGCAACTGGAAAATGTTCTCTGAGGATGTTTTCCTGTGTTCTGGTTCTAATGTATTTCATGTAAATCCGTGCTTGAGAAATAATGTTTTGGTCTGGGTAGACTGGGCTTAAGTTTTTATGGCTACGCAGAGAATTTTGCTCTGTTGTCCAGGCTCCATGTGAAGCAATTCTTACGGTGCTGCAGAACATAACTCAGTTTATGACCACATGTGGATGGTTTCAGACTACAAGGGTATTTTTGTTCTGACATATGAACATACCAATGATTTATTCTTTTGTGCACATTGAATGACCAACTCAAAATTTGATTACTGTTAGAAATGAACAGTGGAAACAGAGGCAACAAAGGGCAAATGAGGTCTATTGGCTACCAAGAGCTCCTACTTTCAGCTGAGTTTATGTGGTGCTCTGTGCCTGCTCATGGCAAAAGTGCTGCCCTGTCTTGTAGTAGCAGCTGACAATATGTGTCCTCAGGACCTGCTGTGAACATGGTGCTTTGTAGTACTTAAATTTTCTAGCTTTTAACACTTGTCAGAAAAGAATTAGGCATGTCTTCATGCCTTAAAAAAAAAGGGTGGGGTGGAAATGAGAAAAGGTCTCAGTGTAATGGCTGTACTTATACAGTAGAGCCCACATAAATAATGAAGTTCTCCTTTATCCTGTGCTTTTGGGTAAAGAAATAACTGCAGGCAGCTTGAGGGTAGATATTTGCTTTGGCCCCAACATTTCTGGAAGACATTTTGGACATAAAGTAGTGTATTGTTTGCAATGTTTGCACTGTTACAGCAATCTTAGTTCCTTTAGCAGAAAATACACTACAGGCTTGTAGAAAAGGCTTTGATGGGCATGACACCATATGCTCCCTCACATCCTCTGTGAAGAATTAACTGTACATTGAATTATACTGGTTTTATACCAACATCTGAGAATACTTTAGAGCCTTTTGCCATGCTTCTAAGCCAGAATTTGCCAGGAGTCTGTAAGATCAAGTAAAATATCAATGTCCTTCTTCCCTAATCGTTGCATAATGTTGGCATCACATATGAGGAATAAGATTTCCCTCCAGTTTATTATGGCTTTTGCTGGACAAACTTCTAAGCACTCTAAAATCCTTCATAAAAGAACAATTTATCTGGTAAGGAGTGTGTGGTCAGTGTGCCAGCATGAACTACTACTTGCTCACGTTGACTGCAATGAAGGCAAACAACTAGGGATGCTACCTATCAGAGCAAAGACATAAGCCTGAAATGGAAATTTTAGTTACTTCAAGGGATAAAAGGGTTAAAAGGCTCTAAAGCAAAATGTGTGACATAAAATTGAGAGACACTTCATTTCTAAGAGTCGGTATAGATGTTGGGAAACAGTACAGAGAATATCAAAACTGAGAAGGACGTGATTTACTTCTATCTGAGGTTTTGATAGGCAGAATTTAAAAAGAGGTTTTTGTCTTTGCAAGTTTATGGGATGTTTAAAGAGGAATTGGAAGCTGATTTTCCCCAGAACTTGCGCCTGTCCATGATCAAGAAATTGTTGTACCAGAGGAATGGCTTTTCTGGAAGTATTTGAATGTAAAGAGAAAAGGCTTCTGAGAAATTGTTGGTGTCCCAGATACCACAAAACTGGCCTGGAAGATTGTAGCAGGCTTTGTTTATTTTTGATGCAACTAAAGGAAACATGCCTTACAGACTATTACTGAGCACTGCACTTGTAAAATTAAGCATAAATTGGGATAGTAACAGAATTGTGACCTCTGCTATAGCATTCATTCATCCTCAGCATTTCCTTTGTGCTTCAGCAGAAACAACATGGTAATAAATATGCCTTTCTTGCTGTCTGCTTGCCTAAATACTGCAGTGTGCTGGGTGACTTTCCCTTGGAGGAGCAACTGAGGGCATGGAGTTGGGCTTTGTCTGTGGTGTGACCTACTCTTACTACATTGTTTTCCAAGAAGCAGTTTTAACTTGTTGTATTTGCCAGAAAATTGACAGCACACTTATTTTTTCAAAGACCAAACACTGGTTAAATGCTAATAAAAGCACTTTCTTTCTCTATTTAGTGATGTGACGTGGTGACGTCTCTATGGCACCACTTTTAATGCAATATCATACTCATTCTCTGGTATTGCTGTCTGGCTTTAATTTAGATATGCTGCTTGGATCTGTTTTGCCATGACTGTCTACAGCATATTCCTCTGTGAGTGAATTAGAAATGCACCATCAAAGTCTTAATGAAAATTTAATTTATAAATTCTTACTCTCAGAATATACAGGAAATGATTGATGTGATTTATGTCAGTTCTAAGCTTGTGAACAGAAGGTAGACTAGTTCATTTATGAGATGAGCAAGCTGACAGAGTGGGAACAGGATAATGCTCAGGACAAACCTCATCAACCCCCTAACTCTTTAAATAATGCTTTGGTGCCAAGGGTAGGATTCACCCCTCACCATGGCAGCTTGCCCCAAGGTCAAATGGGTGCACCTGCATGCACTTTTGGGGTACAGAAACGGCCCCATGTTTTCATCCCTGCAAATGAGTTTTTCAAAGTCCTTTAACTGATACTTGATGCAAACAGCAGAGCTATTTTGACAACTTCTGGAGGCACGGAGGACATGGCTGGGTGGTTTTCATGGCCTGTGAACCTCCTGGCCCTGGGAAGGGTGTGAGCTCTGTCTGCTGTCTCCTCTATCATGCTGAGTTATTGCAAAGGTTTGAAATCGGTGTCATAACAAATGTACAGGCTTGGGAAAAAGTTTTGAGGTCAGACCCGACAGGAGGAATAATGGCCTTTTCCCAAGACTGTCTCTTTCCCACAGGTGCCTGTAGATAACCATATGATGATGAAGCTGATAAGATAATTAAGCTGCTAAAGGCAGGCAGCATTTGAGGATAAATCTGGCAGCTGCTCTGTGAAGTGGCTTTGGTTGAAAGCTGTGTCCTGGTGGGGTGAGCTGCACAAACCATGCTGCAGAGCCAACTACAAACACTTTTTTTGGCACAGAGAATGGTGTCAGACTGATTCACAGGATCACAAGTAGGTTGTGGCTTGAGAATTGCTTTATTAAGCAAAGCTGTCAAAGTAGGAGCTTGTTTCTTAGGTAAATCAATTGCCCTAATTCAGGCCATGTAGTGAAGATACATTAGTCCCAGAGGGCAGGTTTCTTAGCTGCCCCACATGCAGTTGGCTGGGAAGCCATGTGTTTGCCAGCAGCTGCCTTCTGGGATTTCCTTGCAATCCCTAGCCCTATAGGACATGAGGCCTTTCTTAAATAAGTGTTTTCTACTGGGAGAATGTTCTCCCAGAAGTTCTGAGTTATTTATCCATTGTGATTAAACTAAAATAATTGCTTCTAATAAGGAATAGCTGAAAACCCAAAGGTTAGTCAGCACTCCATGAGCAGCAAATAACTCACTGTTAGTTCTTTAAATGCTGTCCATCAGCAGTTGGTGCCAGCTACCTGAAATACTTCATGTGACTGAGGAGGAGGAAAAACTAACATTTTATCTTCTGAGCAAATATTCACGTGTTCTAATCGAAGATGAAAGTAACTCCTGGTATTTTTAGGAGTTGCTATGTGCTGTCTTTCAAGGAGTCTAGCAGCCAGATGGGAGCTGACTGTGTTGAATTAGGATATAGCTGCTTAATATGATAAAATTACCAGCAGTGTAGCTCTGTCTCAAAATTTGTTGAGAAGTTGTCTTTGGGATGATGGTAAGAGTTTATGATTCAATATATGGGCATAGCTAAATCTCAGAGAAATGATCTTCTTCAGACTGGTAGATTCCTTTAGCACTGCCTTACAATACCTTTCTAGGAGGCATCTCCATTTGTGGATTAGCTCTGATTTTAAGTTTGGTCTGTGATTAAAATGAAACATTTATTCTTATTTTGTTGAGCTAAAAAACAGGTTATTTTTCACATTTTTTGAATTATTCAGTGTTATGTTCAGGAACGTTCCTAAACAAAGTTATTTTTTAAATGAAAAATCAAAGCATTTCTTAATATTTCTGTTCCTTTCTCTCCAGGCTCTTTCAGCTGAAACTAATCAATAAATCATATGCCTGTCTGAAAATAGTTATAGATGTACCCAAATCTGCATTTTTAGCTAACAAATTATTCAACCAAAAAATCTTATCCTGCACTCTGTGAGATAATTCTGCCTTTTTAATTTATTGAAAGAAATCAACACCCCAGTGTAAATGCAGAACAGGCTGTGGAATGTTATTCTGTGCACTTCTGTAGAAGAAACTATTTCCCTTCCAGTCAAAGATCATTTTTCAGAGCTGCATGAGTCTGATAAAACTAGAATTATATAGCTTTGACTTCTATTGTTTCAAAGTATAATTAAATAGAAATGAGTGGGTGCACAAAGCGTATTGATGGAATTAGGAGTTCCAAACAAGGTTTTAAAGAACACAAATGTCCAGAGATGCTGCCTGACAGAGCTGCGTGGGACATGCATGAATCACAGTGGGAGCGGAGGAGAAAAATCAGCTTCCATCAGCCAAGAACAGCATATTACACTGAGAGGCAGAAGTGGTGCTATTGAAACTTGATCTATTCTATGTGCCAGGGAGCCTCTGAGGATCACAGATGGAAAAAGAAAAAGGTGCTTTTGGAAACGGGAAAGATAAGAATCAAAATGTGATCTTTGGTTGTCCCTTTATGAGAACAGAGGAGAATCTGGCTCCTGATGACTCTGGTGACATCAATGAGCACGATCACTTTAGGTTCCATGAAATGGTGACATTGTCATTGCTGGGGGGTTCTTAACAGAACTCATTATTTATTTTTATTTGGTGTTGGAAAGGGTATCAAACAGGACTAAGCAGAATTAGGAAAGCAGAAAGTAGAGTTTTTTAAAGGCTTCATTATGTTTTTAATAGTTCAAGGACATGGAATGTTCTGAAATTGTAAACCTGGATTAAATACCATTGTTTGCAAGGACATTTTGCCCTACCACAAAATCCCCATCAGCTTTGGTGAGTGGTTTCCAAGGCAGAAAACCTGGACCCGTTCTGGATCTGTTGTGGCATCAGGGTTGGGAGCAGCAGGACTGACTCTCCCTGTTGTGGAGATGATGGGTCTCCCTTGCAGAGCTGGGTTGGGCAGCTCCCAGCACTGCTGGTTCCCTTCAGCCAGCACATTGGAGCAGAAGCTACAGGTAGGGGTGGTGCCAATCCTGGACTGACTAGCGAGAGCTATTCCTCATGCTCATTTCAGGTAGAGTTTCTGTTTATGATGATATATGAGTAGGCAGGGATTATACTACAACTGCACAAGCTTACTGGGCCATTGTTAAAGCTCTGGGGTTTCATATACAATTGGATTTTGCCAGTATCATTTTTAAAAATCAATTGCGTATTTATTCCCTTAAAGAATTAACATCAGTGGATATGACAGCAGTAATTAAGCCTGCAAAATAAATGGGGCAACAGCTTTGGAGAGATGAGATTTCTCCTTCAAGTTACACAGAAAGCGGCAACACCAGTGCTGGAGGTGAGTTGGCTATGTTCTGCCAAGCAAGGCCAGTTAGGGCCACAGACACTCTGGGGGTGTAAAATCATCATTTTGCACATTCCGTATTTGTTTAGGACTCAATGAAAAGAACAAAGCTTTCTGCTTTCCCTCAGGGAGCTTGTAGAGAGATCCCTTTCCAGCCAGCTGTGTGCTATGTCTTGGTGGCTGATCCCACCTGTCCCTGCTCCTCCTGGGGCTGTGTCACTGCCAGTGCTCTCCTAGGTGCCTGCCAAAGGGTAAGAGCTGCCAAAGGGCAGTGCTTAAGATGAGGACTAAACCCCTATTTATCCCTATGGAATTACCCTTAACACCCGTCATTTCACCCATCTGATTGAAAAGGCCATCTTTACGTGTGAGGGTCAGGTATGGGCAGATAAGTTGGAACTTGTGAGCTGGCTCTGCTGCTGATAGGAAAATGGAGGAGGAGCAGTGATCTGGACTTGTGGTAGAGGGGGACCACAGGAACCTCAGGAGGGGCCACTGGGCATGGAGGGAGACATGCAGTACGTGACTGTGCCCATGGCTAGCTTTTGTGAAGGGTGGCTGGTTTGTTGTCAGTGGAAAACTCTGGGATCATGCTCCTTTCTGCTTGTTTTTAGGCAGGCCATCTTGCTCTGACCTTTTGAGTTGCAGGAGAGATGTAGGAAGGAAGAGCTTTCTTGTGATAAGAGCAGGATCCTACACTGCACGTTCTGGATCAAAACAGGAAACATTTGCTGGCACCAACCCCTCCTCTGTCTGCATTGCAGCTCCCTGATGCCCAAAGTTTGAGAGGTGTGTTCTTGCTTGACCTCCTCCCTCCACATTGTCATGTAGCTAACATAAGCTTGTTATCCCTTCATTTTTGTGGTCACAAGGGGCATGAAGAGCTGTGTAATGGATAGAGGGGAGGGGGTTAATATAGAGCCTTCCAATTCTGCTTGGCATTTTATTTTATTTTATTTTATTTTATTTTATTTTATTTTATTTTTCTCCTTGGTAACTTCTCCTTTTTCTCAGCAGGATGGTGAGGTCAATATCCAAACTTACTCTTGAGCCTTGCTTGGCCAACCCAGTTTTGACCCCTAGTATTTTTTCTTTTCAAAGCCACTCATGGTTTGATCCCTCAATGTCCTTGTGTTTACAGGAGGAAATGTGTTTTGTGTGGGGCCATGGGAGGCCTGAGCAGAGGTATCACCCCTTCCCTCAGCCTGCCAGCCCAACCAGCCTTCCTTACTGTGGGACACTGACAGCATCCACTGGCTTCGCCCCCAGACTTGCTGGGGGTACATTGCATTCCACTGCCTAGGTCACTGGTGAGGATGCTCAATAACATCAGCCCCAACAGGCTCTCCTGAGAAATGTCATCCGTAGCTAGTTGTCAGCTGGACATGGAATTTTTGTATCTTTGATCCTAAATGCCCCTCTGCTTCTCCGGCATACCCTGCATTTCTCTAAGATGGTTTTTAGTTTGAATGTGAGGATACTGCATACCAAAAGTCTTGCAAAAGTCCAAATCTACTTTAATATTGCTATCCTTGACTTTCATTCTTTTATGCATTTTTTAGTTTAAAAAAGCAAAACAACACCCATATATATATGCATATATATAAGCATATCTTATTTTGGAAAAAAAAAGTAAAAATAAAAAATATTTTATATATTAAAAAAACTATATCAAATTTCAGTAGCTTTGCTGCATGATATTTTTAAGTACTCTAGTATTCTCACACACCTCCTTTAGAAACATGAGGTACAAACATCTCTCCGTGGTAGCTGCTTTAATATCTGCAATGCCTGGAGTTGCTAAGCAAGGGACGAAATTATTCTTACTGCTATCAGAGTATGTCCTAGAGTATGGCCTAGGGGAGGTGGGGTCCTAGAAGAAAATGCAGAATTGCTGAGACCAGCCATTGTTTTGTGGTGGTGTTTGTGGTTCAGCTGCAGAATGAAAGAGAAACCATGAAACAGTTATCTTTAACAAAAAGTAAATTAGATACAATAAAAACAAATCAAGACAAAACAACAACAACAAAAAGCTCAGTATTGACTGTAAAGGGTTATGAGTGAGCTTTTGCTTAACAAACTGCCAGATGCTCTGTAAACATCACATTAAATTTTGCATAACTGGAAGGGCAAAGTTTTCAGGAGGATTTGAAGTACGGAGCCTACCAAATGTGATAAGAGACCTTCAATCACTTTCTATTTTTGTGCCTACTTGTATTGCACCTGCTTTTCTCAGATCATTTCTGGCCACTGCCAGAGGTTTTGGAAGTAAGAAATACTACTTGTCCCAGCATTTCTGGGACAGCTCAGGCTTCAGCATGGCAAAACATGTGTCTAAATTCAAGTCTGCATTTATGACTGCTGTTTAGGAAGAATGCAGTCCTGGAGTTGAATGCCTCCGTATAAACACGTGCTTACAATTATTTACTTTCATGAATTGGACCATTTCATACCTATTACACATTTTGCAAGCAAAGGCACACCAGTTAGCAGTCCCCTGGCACCAACAGGAGAGATCTGTGGCCTTCTTCATGCTGTTACCAGCAGTATGAGATTTGGCTGCACTGAAGGGAACGTCCCAGGTGGTGGTTGGAGGTGATGGCTGGAGGAGGCTGTGAGGAACATTGGCCGTCATGGTGCAGGGGTAAGGGTGCTGTGCTGAGGCCTCCCCTTCTCACTGAGCCCCGTCCGCTCCCTCAGGACAGCCGTTCTGTGCTGTCAAAACATGAACAACAGCTCCTCATTCATCCTGAAAACTTGTTCTTAAGATCCGGCCACAGTCTGCACTCTGTTTTCTGTCACCTTTAGCTGGGTTTTAATCTGCTTCACCTGGGCTGTCCCACACGGGTGACAGATGCCTTCTCAAAGAAAAAAGACATTGACTGCTTCAGTCTCATTAAGTGAGAGGTTTCGTTTTGGCTTTGTTTCCCTTTCCTGTATGAAGTTGCTTTTGCTTTGTTTTCAGTTTGTGTTGTACATTGGTGGGTGCAATGTCCCTTCTATCCCTTCTCTAAACCCTGCTGCCAATACACAGACTGACCCTTCAGTCCCATACTTCTCCCCAGCTTTTGGCAAAGCAGTGCTTGATCTGAGCACTGCAAAGATATTCCTCATCAAATGTTTGGCATGCCGTCTGTGTGTACATGACCATACAGATTTTCTACCTCACCAAAGAGCTGAATAGCAACACCCTATGTTCCTTGAACAAAAGCAGAGAGCACTGCTGGCAAGCTGAAATGGGATCACACCGAGAGTAACCATCCAGTGCTGGTTTGCTGAGAGAAGGGAAGCTTTCAGGTGCTGATGAACACTAACCCCTAGTGCTAGCTCGTAGAAAACTCACAGCCAGTCGGGTAGGGCTTGGCAAGTACCAGGAGAAAGCTCCAGATAAAACAGGAATTGGTGGCTCCTGTCAGTGTTTCCAGCTGTACTGCTGTTTTCTTCACTTTGTGGTAAAAGAAATGGGGCTGAGTGGCAGCTATCGTTAAGCTATTTCCTGGCAACGTGCAGGATAAGCTTATTTGGAAACAAACATACTTAAGAAAACTTGACATCTATCCCTACTCATGACATGATTTCTCCAGCAGGCTTTCCTACACATATTGCAGCCAGACCTGTTACTGTGCACTCTGCTGTAAATATAATGTGGTGGTCTGTTTCTGCTTTTCTGTCCTTTTTCTTTTCCCCCCTGTTTTTCCCTTCTTTACTCTAATATATGTCTTGCCTGTCTGCAGAGGAGTGCATGGAAAAATGGTGCATGGAGAGAATGGGGTATATGTATATTTTAACATCTTCTGTTTTATTCAGGTCCTTCCTCTCTGAACCCCAGGGAAATCCTTTCTGTGGAGACGCCTGCCTGCATTTGAGAGGGAGTTTATTTTCTGACTCTGACCACGAAGCACCATGCAACCTAAAAAATATATCCCCTCCTTCACCCTTTTCCTCAACTAAAGCACTCATTTTCACAGACATAACATCAGAAACTGCATTCTACAAGATAACTAATATAACATCATTATGTGGATAAAATGAAAATTCAGTTCTTCTTCCCCTCTGGAAGTTGGGCTAAAATAACAAAATCAATAAAAAGTGGAGAAAATGCTTCTGTTTTGCAATTGCATTTTCTCACCATTATGTCAGCCAATGGGTGCTGGCAAAACCTTACAAAAGACAGGAGTTTTTGTTTAAGGTGCACATTGTTGCATCAGTAATGTGTATGGCAATATCTTAGTCTACCTGAGATATCATAGCATTTTTTTTCTGTTCTTTTAAAAATAAAGTTGTAGAACAAACCCTATTACACTGTTAAAATATTCCTGATGGACTATTTTATTAGCTTGTGTTATTGTTGTTTTGTTCTTGACAGCTTCAGAAAAAAAAATTAAATTACTGTCTGGCTGCATTAAGAAAAAGATTTGCAAGGTACACCTAAAGAGGCCTATTTATGGGCAGCACAAACAAAAGCAATCTAGAGTAAAATTTTACATAGGGGAGGAGCCAGAGAGCTGATGGGCAGTTACTTACCTTTGTGATAGTTACAATAAGCCACGTGCTTGAGAATATCACATGGACATTAGCTGTTATTGTTTTGGTGTGGAACTGGCCAGGTTGGTTTGGTCCACCCACCACAAGGTGCTGAGAGGCAGTGCCAGGCCAGTGGCTTTCACAAGAGCGTGATGAAACTGGCTGGCTATAGGGTACAACTTCTTCTGTGTTTGAAGATAGCAGTGGGTGGGCATCCAGAACTTCTGCTGAGGCTGGAATCATGCTTCATGAAAATGTTAGGATAGTGATATTTTTTACTAAAATACCTTATATATATATATATAATATATATATATTTAATCTGGAATATGCCCATCACAAGGTTAGAAGGGACCTCTGGAGATCATCTAGACCAACCCCCTGCTCAAGCCGGGTCACCTAGAACATGTTGCACAGGGTTGCATCCGGGAGGGTTTTGAATATCTCCAGAGAAAGAGACTCCATAGCCTTCTTGAGCAACTTGTTCCAGTGCTCTGTCACCCTCACAGTAAAGAAGTGTTTTCTCATATTCAGCTGGAATTTCCTGTGTTTCAGTTTGTGCCCATTGCCTCTCGGGTCCTCCAATTTCAGCCAAGACACTCCAGGAATCTGAGGGTTTGGTGGGATGCCTGTGAGTGTATGTAAATGCTTCTCTAGTCCTAACCAACCCTCCCTCCTCCACCCACCAATGTTATTTGAAGCATCTTTAGTACAGAGAAGGACCATTTCATGAGCTGCAAGAGTCGTTTTGCATATTTCATATATATATATATATATATGTAAAATACACATCTATGTATAAAACTATATCTATATATACACATATGTATTTATATATTTATATATTTATATGTCCAAACACTCTCTTCTGGGTACTTGGGGTTTTGAAGGTCCTGTATCCCCCAAAGTGCTTGGGGGTTGCTTGATCACAGGGAATGAATTATTTTGAAGCCCAGGCACATGCATCCCACTTGCGCCAAACAGCTCTGTTACGTGGCCAAGTCTGTAGTGCTGTACACATGTAAGTTGGTGCATTGTGTCTGACTACATGCTGCTCCATGTTTGGTTGCTGTCTCTGTGTGCAATGAATATCTCCCCCACAGTTAGCAGTCCACACTGTCAGATATTCTGCAAATCATTATGGTTCTGTGAAAGCATGGGAAAAACTGTGTCCTATCAAGGAAGGTGTAGAATTTGTGCATAAACTATAGGAAACACCAGACTGGCAATTGCAACAGTGGCTGATATATTTTCAAGATCATCAAGAAGGATTCTGCAGCTTACAGCTCCATTTTTCAAATTGGGAATAAGCCTTGCATCAATGGTACTTGTGGGTATGGGAAGAGGAACAAAAATGTGATGTGAGAAGTGAGCATATGAAGTATGGAGGGTTTCCTTGCTCTTGAATATCTTTTTATCTGGAAAAAAAAAAAAAACAAAAAACCAACCAAATAAAAAACCCCCACAAAACCAAAACAAAACAGCAAGAAACACAACAACAACAACCAAAATAAAAACAAACTAATAAAAAACAAAACCCAAACCAAAACCTATATAGGATAAGACTGTGGTTCCATTTAAGTGTAGAAGTGCAAGACTTCCTGGCCAGTACATGTGTGTGTGAGAGAGGGAATCAGTGCAGCTTTTCCCTGCCTTGTTAGCTGGCCATTTTATGATTTTTGATGTGTGAGGTGTACCTAGAGACTTCTGCTAAGGCAACTCATCTGAAGCTACCTTTGTATCATGGTGCTATCTGTAGTACAGGGCCTCTGCTATTGCTGCACTCTTACATTGACTGGTCACACATTCCACTACTGTAAAATTTGAAACTTGTGTAAGCAGCTCATTGCTCAACTCTGCACACAGCTGTGCCTGGCAATGTGCTCAGCAGGTCCTTCCATGTCCTGGTCTTTATCCATCAACTTTTGTGTGCTGTGTTACATAGACTCTGCACTGTGCTTCTCACTTGCAAAAGCAAGTACAATAATCAGGCAGTCTATCTGCAGTGTGGCCTATCTCTGCATAAGTAGCTATTCCCACCCGGGAAGGGTGGACAGGACCCACAGCAGCTGCATGTCCTGGTTGTGAGCTGTGGCCTGAGACATCACGAGGTGAGACGTGAGCCTCTAGAGGTCACTGACACACCAGACCCGGTGGCAAGAGACAGGGCTGCTCTGGGCGAGGTTTTACAGCAAGCTGTAAGTAAATTGCAACCAAGAGTAGAGCAGATTTTGTGTTTGAGATCTACTGCAAAGGCATGAATGAATAAGAGGTTATGGCTTGTCCAGAGAACATGTTTAAAGCCCGTGGAGGCCCTATACCACTCTGTGGCAAATAGCTTCATGTGCAGTGGGATGGAGGTTTAATGCATTCAACAGCAAAAAACTGCTGTGTAAGGAGCTGCAGCTGTAGGGCATGGGCATGAAGCTGATGTCCTGAAGAGTCGACAGGGAGTAGGGGGAGCCTCCTAACCACAGTGGCCTCTGGGTACTGTGTCAAAGACTGCTAGGCTGGCCACATAGCTGTTTTCCCAACCTCGCATGCAATGCAGTGATGCAGAATGCTGTTGCTATACATAAGCAATGCCTGGATTCCCAAAGTCAAAAATGAGTCAGAAAAATTAAATGATTAATTCATTTCTATGGCACCTTCTTGTACCACCCTATTAGAAACCCCAAAGGGCTGGGAGAAACCAACAATCTGCTGACAGCAGTCCGTACTTGCCCCGTGTGTGTAAACTGCCCCATTCTGGTATTAACAGAACTGAGGAAGAGTGTAGTGAGGCAGAGAGCCCTGGCTGGGGTGGAGGAGGAACTGTGGTAAGGGGGGATCTGGGCTGGATAGGACCTGGGGTGGCCATGAGCCTAGCTCAGGCACCTGAAACGTGCTGCAATATCTGCAGGTCTCCCTGAGAAAGAAAAAAGGAAGGGGTTACAGGGATGTCAGCCAAGGCATGCCTAGTAGTAATGCACAAGGAGTGTTCCCTTTGTAGTTAATCACTAATGTTTAAATGAATTGTATCTTCTAATGTATTTCCCCTTGAAGTCACAAAGTCAGACAATAAAACAGAGCTCGACAGTTCACAGCCATGAACATGTAAATGTTATTGAAAAGCCAGGACATGGTGGGGATAATGCCGGTGGGGGATTGTCCGTCTGCACTGACCTGGGTGTAGCCGCCTGCCTTTCTCAGCATTGTTCCTCTCGCACTTTGAGCACAGTGGAGAGGAACTCCTGCCCCACGCGTTCCCACTGCCCCATGCTCCCCATGCCTGCACGCCAGGAACTCCCTGCCGGCCCCTCCTTCCTCAGCGGCCTCCTGCACAGGGCTGATCGCCTTCGGTCAGAAAATCTGCTGGGCTTTGCACAAATGTCTCCTAATGTAAATACTAGAGAGCTATAGAAACCCTCTCTGTTGGTGCCGGCTCTTCTAAGCTCTGCTTTCAAAGTGCTGACTGCGTTGCTTCTTATCATAAGTCAGTCTCAGCAATTAACTTTCTTTTGATCACTTGGGTGTGTGCTCTTTTTTCTTTTTAAATACACTTTTAATAGTACATGAATGCAGTGACCAAATATACAAGCATAAGGTTTTTAATTTAACGGAAATTATAATTAATTTCTTTGTAAACTGGCCAGACATTATCATACTCCTTTAATGCAAAAATGTAGTTTTGAATTACAGTTTTGTAGAGGAGAATAGTAATGAGGAACATTATTTTAGAATAAACAGTTTATGAGTGTGTAGGAAGATGGCAATATTGGCAAATGGATTTTACATGCAATATGTTATTTAAACTCCAATACATCTTACCATGCTGTTTCACATTAAAAGCTGTATGAGTGACTGATGAAATTTTATTGCCCATATTGGCACAGCACTTGGGTGCTGTTGCCTCTGAATGTGTATCTAATTGGGATATGGGCCAGTCCTGCACCTTGCCCCTAAGCACTTGTGGTCCTGACAGCCCCATGCCACCCTCAGTCTTTGCTATTCACTCCCAATGAACACAGAAGAACATTTCAGCCATTAGCAAATGGATCCTCAATGGGATTCACTCACTGAGCTGTTGTGTGCTGGACTCCTCTTTGTGCACCCTGCATTGCATATTGCTGAATGTTGCTGTACCCCCGCCGAAACATTCTGCTCCATGCGTTATTAGACCCATGTGAAATGAAATTGTAAGAGAATTGGAGCTCTAAACAAAATTTGAGGTTGTTTTAGTGTGAAGTTTAGTGTTTGCTATTAACAATTTACATATTAAAAGCTCTTCATAGACTAGAGCATGTCTCATCTCTCACAGTAGTTGGGAAACTCTGTGGTATGTTCTGCTGAGCAACATCACATTTCTGGGGTTAACCCTCACAGGTCACAAGACATGGTATTTTTTATTTTTATTTTTATTTTTTGCTGAAGTCACAAATGTTAAAAACAAATCCCTCTCAGTTTAGTGAGTAAGAGCACAACCTTCTTGCAGCATATGTGTACACTGCATTTTTAATGCAACATGTGACAGAAGTGTTGCTGTAAACTTTTTGATGAATACGTGACCAGAAAGCTCAACTCTTCATGCTGCTTGTGGAAGTGTAAGGACAGTACTACATTTCCTGGTACCTGCTCCGGTCGGAACTCTTGGATTCATTAGCTTGGTGATATTTTTGATAAGAAGAACTTCCATACAAATCAGTTGAAGGTCCAGTTAAAGAAGTGTCCTATTGCAGGCAATGAACTCCAATGAATGCTTAAAGAATAGAATGAAGAACAAGGAATGTATCAAGTGATTATCTTCATCTCCAGTAACTGAAGCTTTAAGAATTTCCCCTAGTAAGGTTTGCATTTGGACCTTTGTGTAGACCAATAACTACCAGTGGGTTTATCCTCCACAAAATCCATTTTTTTTTTTTAATTCCTTTTATACTGTAGCCTCCACAACATCCTGTGATAATGAATTCCACACTTCAATTAAGAAGTTATGTGGAAAAAGCATTTCCTTTTTTTTTAAGCCTGATCATTTCTTTGGTTGCATCCAGGTTTTTGTGTTGTGATGAGACATGAAAAATCACTCTCTCTACAATTTTTTTTCATGCCATTTATCCATTTATAGTCTTTTACCATATTCTCTTCATAGCTTGCTTTTATAGTATTTGATTTCCATTTACCACTTTTCTTTAACTTTGCCAAGTATTCTTCAAGAAACCTAAACTATTAAGATTTAACCAGAATGATAAATTAGAAAGGTCAAATGAAAAAGTGAGTTGGTTTGGTCTGTCTTTTGCAGAAGTTCTTACAAAACCTGTTGTCTTTTTGGACTGCTTTGTCTGTAGCTTTTTAAGTTTTGCATGTACCATGAAGTGGGATGACATGAACTACCTGCAGTCCAGAAAATACATCTCTGTCATAACTCTGCAAATGGAATTATAATTACATTACGTGCTTTGACCTATCTTGCCTTCATAAACTTTCAATTTAAAAAAAAAAAAAAAAGTTCTGTTGGAAACCATTGATCTGTGGTGTTTTTAGTGCCTTGGCTGTCCTATAGACTTTTGACTAATGTAATTTGTCGTTATGCATATCTACTTAAGGTTATTCTTTTTTCACCCACGTATGTTATTTTGCAGTCACTAGAATTTCATCTGTCACTTCATTCTGGCCACCCTGCTGTTCTCCACTGTGATGTTCTTCAGCACACCTCCACAAACAAATTTAAGCTGGATAAGCCTATTCCAAATCCATTTTATTATTTTGAACAATTCAGGCCAGAAATGGTGTAAACTGGCTTGTTAACTGGTGTCACCCTTCATGTGCAGAAAGTTGTTTTTCATAGCTAGATTAGCTTGTGCATCAGGAGAAGCTGATGGCCAGCCAAATAGGAGGAGCTGCAATATACTGTGATGACTCTGGCTTTTTTATTTGTGTGTTTACAGGTAGCTTTTACAACCCGTCATTATGCTTGTGGTTGACTTTTGGGAATATCGGTTTTAATTTACTTCCCTTTATACATGTGGATGAGAGGGTATGGTGGGCACATCCTTTTCTGTGAAACATTACCATATCCTGGAATGGGAAGAAGTAGTTCTGTCAACGTTAATGCACCTACCTTTCCTCTCCAGAGGCTTGCATACCTAATACATCGTTACGTCCAGTAAGAGAGAAACACTGGCTTCTATCTATTCGAGACCAGCATATAAGAGAAGTAATTCCAGACTACCTGTGAGTAATTTGTGAGTAGCCTACAATGTGAGGCAACATGTGTTGTTAGAAATTAATATATTTCAGTATTAAAAACAATATGGAAATTACAATATGCTCACCAAAGAAGTATTTAAAGATCAATATAAGATCACCTTATATTAAATACTATTTACCATGGTTTAACTGAGCATTTTTAAAAAAGATTATTATATTTAAAGTAATTCCCCCTAGTTTGTCTTGTACTAACATTCATTCCAGATTTAAAAACAAACAAACAAACAACAACAAAAACAAAAAAAAGAACAAAACCAGAACAAAACCAAGAAAACTTCTTTTTTCTGTCAAAGCAGATGGTAGGTGAGTTTACTTAAGTGTAAAAATGGAAGATCTTTATTCAGATCATTTTTCTGTTCTCTTGCATGTGTTAAATATTGAGAACATAATGGTCTACACCCTTAAAAAAATCAGACAAGTAGTTTCCTGAAAAATTCAGGGCACAGCTCTTTTTTAAGTGAATGTTTAAAGTTATTTAATGAGAGCATGAAAGCATTATTGTGACTGATGTATTGGTGGACTTCATTGTAATAGGAGATTTTTGCAAAAGAGAATTTAATGAAGACAGAGTGATAGACATTGCATGACTTTCAGCTAGACAGGTTTTCTAGCTGGCCTGGCCAGTACATGCATAATTTGCTTCCAGTTACTACCTGCTAGAGAAACCTGTTGTTCACTCTGTCTATGATGCTAACCGTATCAGCACTTGTGGAAATACCAGCTGCTAACAATAACAAGAGAAAATAGAGCCAAAGGGCTTAATGTGTTAATTGTTTGCAAAATGTGCCTGGTGCCAATTTCCTTAGTTTCTACATGAGTTGGAGCTTTTTGTTAAATTAATCGAAGCTCTCCTTGCTGTTTCAAAAAAAAAAAAAAAAAAAAAAAAGTAGGCACTTTATCTGAACTGAAATTACTCTGTGGTTGCAGGGTGTGGGTGGCAGAACACCAAGATGCCTTTCAACTAATCTCCCCAGAAATGTGTTTACTGGATAACGCAATATACGCAGTTTTGGAATTATACTTCCAGCACAGCTGTTGTGTAGGAAACGAAACCAAGAAAGGTCTCTGATGAGAATTAAATTTACAGGAATGGCCTAGAGATTGTCTACTGATGCTGCTGTTGTCTGATGTCCCTGTGGTAGCTATGGGTCCACTGAAGAAAATGATAAAATGCAAAGGAAAGACATGCAGGAAGAAAAACCCTTTATAGCAATGGTAATAAGGGCCCTGCCAGCTCCAGGGGTAGGTTTGTATGTAATCAGGAGAGGCTGCCAATTGATGATGGCAACTGAAGGGATTTTAAAGGGGTGGGTGAATCAACTGTTTTTACCATTTTCTATATGAAAGCTGGATTTATGTGACACAGATGAGACGTCTTGTCCCATTTTTAGCTTTTCTCAGACCTGAAAATTTCTGCCTTCATGAGAACAGAATTTGTTTCTCTGGCTTATTTCTGTGGTCCATTGAGAGCAGTCCAGGCTCTCAGTGGTAGTAGTCAGTGCCAGAGCATAAAAGAAACGGTACCCCTTGAAAGATTTGAAATAACTTGTCTTCCTTCTGCCAACAGGTAAGCTTTAATATGGAATCATAACCTTTTACATAAAGCATAAAAGTAATTGCATTTTTGAAAACTGTGGTGTTTAATTTGCAAAGTAAGACCTTCAGAAGTTACGATGTGCTTGCCTGTGAAGCTGAACTTCCACCCCTCACTCTTCAGTACACAGAGGAAGTAGAGGACCAGTACCAGATTGGCCACTGGAATTTCAGCCAGCTGATATAAAGCTAATGACACACAGAATTAAAGCTCCTCATGATTCAGTCTAAGGCCATGACCTGTGATGGGTGTGCTTGGAACATGGCTCATTTTAAGGCAATCTCATGTCATATACATGAGATTATATACTGACTTTAGGCCCTTGGAATTCAGAAACTTCTCCAGAAGGTCATTCAAGGTTTTACTATTGTTATTGTTGCTTGAATATGGCCACACTTTTTGCTACTTGCTCTTAAACTTATTATTTTAGGTAAGCCTTTTAAACCTTACTTATTGCTTAAATCAGTTTCAGCTAAAGGTACCAATAACAAACACTTAGCAGGAAGGCTCTCACTAGACCCTGCTGGCAACCTTACCTGGTTTATAGGATATCTGCCAGTGCTGCTTCAGTCAGCTATTAGAGTAGATCTCACATGCTAAACTATTTGGATTCATTTGAAAGCGTTTTCGTTGTCTGCACGTCCCACATGTGCGTTCATCCTGATTATGTTTACAGTGAAGGAGCAATTCTTGTTTTGTGTGCATCAAAGTCTTTCCCTTGCATCTTCCCAGGAATGAAGTGATTATCAGATTCTCCTAGGGAAATTAAGTTGGAGTGCAAGAGGGCAGCAGTCATATACACTGACAAGCCTGACAGGAAAATATAATGCAGGCTTAATGTAAAGAGGGAATAAAACTTCATCTGTTACCATTCCTGAGGAAATGTGTGCATTGGGAAATCTAGTCTTGGAAGCTATGTAAATGTGAGACAAGTATTTCTGGGGTGAAAAATAAAAAAGACAGAGTTGTCTAAACTATATCGTGTAACTCATAGTATGAAAATAGATTATTATTTTTTCCATTTGTTTGCAGCAAGGTTATATTTCTTTCTTGTTGCCATATCTCCCTGTCCCTTTTACTTCAGTAAGAGAAGAGCATAAACCAAAATGGCAAATATGAAATATATTCACTAATGTTAAAAATGAATTTTCAGCCCAGTTGCATTTAAGACCATAATTTGCAAGGAAACCCCAAGCTAGGGGTAAGGTGGCCAGCAGAATTGAGGACTGGGAAAAGCAAAACATTTATTTTTCTCAGGAACAGATCTCTGATAATGATTCCCTTTATTCCTCTCTCCCCACAAAACCCAATTAAGTGACAATTAAAGAATAAAAACAAGAAGTCTCAATCCTTTTTCCTCCTTTGTCTTCAGCCTTCAGAACTTCAGTTAACACTAAGGTGCAACATTATTTTAGGGAAGTCCAGCAGAAATTCCCATTTTAGCTAGGAAAGGCCTAGTTCTTACCCATGTGGGATTGTAATCCCACATAAAATAGGTTTTCTGGAACAAGAAGAGGGAGAATTTAAAAATGAAGTATTCCTCATATCTACACAAACTACATAAAGGTTTTTTGTTTGAGCTTGGATATCTCCATCTCTCCCTCCTACAAAATTTATGCCATGCTTTTCAGTCTCCTCTTTGTTTTGTGAGTTAAGAAGCAATGAAAATTGTGTTGCTCAGCTCTGAACAAGCTGAGTTGATGCTGCAGTTTGGTCAGGGTCATTCTGTAATGAAAATTCTGCAGGTTTTCTTAAGTATTAGCACATCTGCCTTAGGGGTGAGGGAAAACCATAAAGAAAAAGGAAGTTTGCCTATATGCATTATTTTCTTCTCCTCAGTTAGGTTAGTGTGTGTGTTTGATACTGTTTATTTTACAGGTGTGGTGACACACTAAGGGAATTATTTGAGTTATGGCTAGCCAAACGGCACTGATATCTTTTATCTTGTGATCTTCATTTCCCTTGGTAGGTTGGTAGACTTTCTGAGGTCTCACGTATTCTTAGGATTTTTTTTTTCTGGTTCTCTTATTTACACGTTTAATATTTGATGAATATTTAAGAGTATAAAAATGTAAGTTTTGCCTTGCTGTTCTACTGGAAACACTACTTATTTTGTTGCCTGTCAGTTGCCTTGATTTTTTAAAAAATCTTTATGCCAGTATGCTCTATCACCTATAAGACTGTTGGCATTTAACTTAGTTAATGTTTATGTGTTTGTGATTTTTTTTTTGTTTGTCATTTTGTTGGTTTGGTTTTCTGTTTGGCTCATTCTGTTTTGGTTGAAGGTGTTCTTCTTGGATGTTATGGGTATGTGTGAAGGGGACAGTAGCTTATGCAGAAGTTCATGGTGCACAGTACTGACTAGGCATAACCTAAACTAACATGGAGCTGGACTGCTTTGTAAGAATTGGTCTCTAAACAAATGGACAAGAGGAAGATACTCCCCTTCAATGCTTCAACAACTCCTTCGAAGAGACATGAGCGTACAAAGAACTTCTGAGACCTAACAAAACCTCTCCATCAAGGTGATATTTGTGATTTTCAGCTTCATACATGCACTTGCCATTTTGGCCTTTCATCTTCAGTTACAGTCTTGCAATTCACTCATTTTGAGTTTCCTGTTTAGTATGTATTTTGCTGTCTGACAGAAATTATAGTCATTCACAGCTGATGCATTTGTGCATTTGAGGAAAAAGCTTTGGCGGGGGAGGACAGAGAGTGGGGGGAATTAATCAATATTTTCATGCAGCAAATACTTCTTTTGAAGTCAGCAACATAAATGAAACTGATAGCTAAACCTCAAACACAGGTTTGATAAGAAACTACCTAAGCCTATCAATAAATCAGCTTCTCTTATATGAAGATTTTTTTCCCTTTGAAATTGTTTTACAAATAGTGTTGTCCCACCGTTTGTGATAAAGAGAAAATGTTTATGCCAAAAGCTTCACAATGACTCCACCCTGAGTCCAGAAGAATAGATAAATGAGTTCAAATATGCTGAGAAAATAAATTTTGCATGAAACATAAAACCCTCTCCCCCGCATTTACAAAGTGGAATCCTGTTTTGTTTTCTAAGCTGAAATGTATTTTGATATTTTATATTAGCCTTATCATACTTTATTGGTTATTATACTTTATTGGAGTTTATTGGTATAATGATCAAGATGTTTTTGAAATAGAGCTGTAGAACTCTAACCAGAATACATGATTTGTCAAGCCTCACATTCCTGGGACAAAGAATGCACTTTTACATCCGTGAGATGGTAGAGGTCTATTATCTGGACTATGAAGAAACTTGATGTGACCAGAAAAAAGAAAAAAATTATGGCCAAAAACTTCTGCAAACTGTGATGGAGTAGGTTGATAGAAAATAATTTCTGAAACAAGGAACGAATAATAATTGCATCTGAAGAGATGTTCTCAGAGACTTGAAGAGATCCCTAAGCTACGTAATAACTCAGATAGTCTGACAACATTTGTATGTGGGATACAAGGTGGACCCTGGTCTTTGTGATGTAATTTTAAATTAAATTAGTTTTTCAATATGAGAATCTTTTATCTTGAACACAACTCATTTTGCATTTAACAGTATCCAAAATGTAGTTCTTTGATAAAAGGAGGCTGAACCCAGAAGAGATGGGCCTCTGAGTACTTCAGTCTGCTCTTGTCTGCTTTTTGAACCACACTAATGAGTATTGGATCAATGTTTTTGCTATAGTTTTTTTTTTGTTGTTGTTGTTTTTTATGGAGACTGATTCATTAATTCTAAATCTCTTTCCTCCAAAAGAGAAAAAGGTAAAACCAAAACGTAATCCTGCCTCTCGGCCTCAAAACTCTGCAGCTGATTGAAATCATTATGCCATGTCTGAGTTCTAAAGTAAAAGGAGTCCCTCATATAGAAATAAAAATTGTCTGATTAAAACTTTAAAGTGACATAATTACTTTTTTAAAGGAAAGGATATAATTTTTGACCATTTCATAGCCTCTTATAGAAAAACACAGAGAAAACCCCCCAAACCCAAAGTGTGTCAAAACACAGCTGGCAGTATAACTGCTAAATAGTCTTCTTAGGGAAATAGCTGTAAGTGTATTTGTTAAACTGGCAACAGCAAACATCCTGCAAGCCCTAGAGAACTCCAAGTATCTGCTTACGGACAGAATCCAGACATCTGGATTATCTGCAGGAGCATCCCTCAGGCTGTCCTCTAGACATGAACAGCTCACTCCTACCATAGGCCAAGGTTTGCTGTCCATTTTTGGTATTTATGGAGAATGTTTCTGGGAAGGGGTATGTAGGCAAGTAGATGACATTATTCATCAATAAAGCCCTTTCAGTTTTTGTTTGATTCCATTTGCTGTGTAATCCTTACGTCCTGTTTGTGAGGAATCTTTACGTTCACACAGGATTCTTCAGGCTCTAGGAAAAGCAAGGCACATGAGGGATAGTAAACAGGTAGGTAGAAATGGTCCTGTATTATTTCCCATTCTGAGTGTTTTTAAGTGATGGTACAAGCTTCAGGTAACATCTTCGTTTTTTTCTCTTTTTATTCTTTATTGTTATCTGTGGGTAGTATATTATTCTGCAGGAATTGTTCGGCTGGTTAAGATAGATCTAGATCTCCGTATTATCTCCAGCTCCAGCTGGTTCCAAGTATTTTTAACAGAGCCTAAAAAATAAACAAGACCTAGGCAAATGGAAAAAGCAGCCAATGATCCATTTCTGTCTGTTGTGCTTTAATAAAGATGAATAGAAACATCTTCAGGATATTTTCCACCATTAATGTCCATAAAGTTTCTATGTAATCACCAGCGGGTCTTGCTATAAGTTGTGCTTAAAGTTTCATCAGCTTCCAAACCTTCTCTTGAATTGTAGGTTAAGGTTTGGTATGACATGCTGAATAGCATCACTTTGGTAGTTTTGGTGATGGAAAAGAAGTGGGCTCACTTATGAGCTGTCTTTCCAAGAGGAATTTTCACATACTCTGTTATATAGCCTGTCCTCTGTGCTAGAGAACACATGGATGAAACTCAGGAATCATTGTGCTTCCAGTGAAGTGTACAGTATCTTGGGACCTGGGATCTGCAATACACCACCTAGTTTTTTGGAGGTAAAAACTGAGTGAGCTGCAACTCATATAGGCAAAAAAGTACAGTCTGTCTCCCCTCAGGGAGTAATGTGTGTGTATGTGTGTGTGTGTGTGCGCACGCGCATGCTTGCATGCATGCATAGTGGGGAGGAAGGGAAGGAGGGCAGAGAGAGAACATTAAACTTCTGGAGCCATATTGCTTCCTGCCCTTCTGCTGGAGCTGCCTCCTACTGGTTACGAGTGAGCACTGCAAAGAAGACTACAGAAAATGGCCTGGTAGACAGTTTACCTTCATTTCTTCACCCCAGTGACCATTCAGATTTGCACTTGGAGTCTGTGTCTCATGACTGGCAGTTAAGTAGTCACCAACCCACACTATTGTGAAGAGCTGGAACAGCTGTTGCCACCACTTTCTGAATACGGTATTTCTCTGTTGTTTGGAGTAACTATTGTGAGAGATCAAAATTTCAGACATGTATGGCTGTAAAGTTGCTACTTTTTTTTTTTTTTTTTCTCAGAAATTACTAACTTGTGAGACTATAAAGGAGCAAGCCAAGGGTAATTTTGGCACTGATGAAGCTAGAGTAGGTACAGTCAGGTTTCAGTTCGTGTTGATTTTCTTGAGTACCCTGAAGCATCCTGCACACCCTTGTACACATGGGATTTAACACGTCTACCAACTCCATTCAAGAAACCTCTTTTCTCTTTAGCAAAGAAATAACTTTTGGGAGACAGAAGAACCTGATCCTCATCTAGGTGGGATTTCAACTCTGTTTCTTTTGTATTTCAGTTCTCTCCTGTGTAGTATAAAGAAGACAGTTAAGTGGATTGTGTTCAATAGCATCATTATTTCATAATAGGTTGGGTGTGCTCTGCTGCAGAAGAAAGGCTCAACACAGTTTTGAGATTAGGTTTTGACTCTACATCCTTTCCATCTGTTGGTGGAACATAATTTGTTTCCAGTTTTAGTGTTGAAGTAGAAGACCTCATTCAGCTGCAAAACTTCGTGGTAAACTTGGTGCTATCTTGTGTTTAGAACAGCTGTGGAGGACATTTCAGCCAAAGCTTTAGAATCAGGGAAACTGCATGGCTGCAGTCTTGAATTTAGGGAAGAAAGCCAGCTTTACATGATACTTAAAATGTAGAACCCTACTTACTTAGCTTCTTTGTATAAAGAAGAGTTACTGTGGTGTTGAAATGTTTCATTCTGTGAGTAGATGGCTGTGGAATATAAACAATCACCTGAAATGTTTTAAATTTTGGTAGATTCTCAGATTCAATATTAGTACTCACCCTTTCAGAGAGGTTTGGTAAATGATCTTTGCCCTTGATACAGAACCTAGTTTTTGGAGTAGATTAACTTGCAGGCACAGTAGGTGAAAAACAAAAAGGGTGTAATTATGAAGAAAGAGCACCGAGACACAGCCCTAAACTTCTGAATTGAGAGATTGTTCTAGCCCACAGTAATATTAAGATCAGGAATTGGCTGAGGCCATAAACAAAATTGAATTTGTATGATCTCCTTCAGTATTTGAACTTGATTTTCTAGCATCAATAAAAATGAGCTCTATCACTGTTTGAATTTTTTCCCTTACTGAGAACCTGGAGAACAATTTGAATATCTGTATTTTATGCAAGACTGTAGTTGTGTCTACCCACATTTGGCAGGTGTATATAGAAGCCAGAGTTAGGAAATTATGCATTTGTAGTTACTGAAATGTATTTGTCATCCCTTATGTAATTCATGCGATCATGTAATTCCAGTATTAAAAAAATATATATTTTCTGTAGTCATAGACATATCTATTTTGTCAGCAACAGAGAAAACTGTGCAGTAACTTCCATAATACTTGTGTATTTGCAGTGACTAGGTAGTCTGCCAGTTTTCTTTCTCACACAAAAGCATAATTTCTCTTATTGTCTCTGCTCTTGTTTACACTTGCCTAGCTTTTTTTTTTTTTTTTTTGGCTGAAACAAACATGGAAACACACAACTGTCTTTCCACACGCAATACTCCTTTTTGCCCCTGGTTGCTGCATGGTATTTTTGAAGAGAGACAGAAATTTTTACAAAAATATCCATACTCCAAAAATATCACTGGAAAGACCACATTTTATAATGGTTTAGATCTTACAGGATCTGATTTAAATAAGTAGATCAGAACTGTTTGTGATAATGACTACATTTATTATTCAAAGCATCTGTGGAAAGATAAGGAATCAAAATGTGGGATAACTTGTTTTCTTTGAGTTGATGGAACAGTGAGTTTCTCTACTAAGCTCTAAAGATACTGGAGAGAACATTGGCTTTTTTTTTTTTTTTTAATTATTATTATTCCATAAGATTTTGGTTTGAATGGAGCCAAGTTTTCAAAAGTTTCACTGCTTCTGTGATACCTAATACTTATTCACATAAGGCCAATCTATGCCATCCTCCCTCCTGAAGGTGAAATGTCTGTAATGTTGGAGTAAGTGATACTTACTCCTATTTATTTTTTATTTTTATTTATTTATTTATTTATTTATTTATTTATTTATTTATTTATTGTGTAAGTAAATAAGCATCAGGCCCTGAGAACTGAACCATTTTAAAACAAAGCAATAACCATAGTCCCGGTGGCTTTTCCTCTGTTAAGTCCAAACGTGTGGGAAAATGAAATATTCTACAGGCTGACTGAAGGTGCTCTGATGGAGAATAATGGCTAGGTAACTCAGTGATTACCTTCATTATATATATATCTTTCCATTAATTCATTTCTGGAAATCCATGGTATGGACATATCCATCAGTTCTCCTGGAAAATGTTGTGACATGGCGTCCTAACCTGGCACTTCTCAGTGTGACATTTTGTCTAGCTTTTGAGGGTATATTCGTGTTCCCAAATTCACAGACACAGACCTGTCACTGGAGATGGGCACTGTAAAATCGCAGCAAGCAAGACAAAGAGGTGTGTTCTGTTTTAATCATTGCACAGAATCCATTCTAAACCCACTGAGATGACTGGTCACCATTCATTTTCTGCTTGTGTCACAAACATCAAGCAATAAAAAGAGGTGGGCAGCAAAACAGAATAGAATGCAATACAATACTATGAAATATCTCAGTTGGAAGAAACATTCAAAGATCATCTAATCCAACTGCAAGAACAGGACTACAGGTTAGAAATGTTCAAGCATTGCATAGAAGTTAGAGCTACCTTATTTTGTTTAAGAATGAGAGATGCTTACTATAATTTTTCAGCGAAACTCTAATAGTTTCTAAGTCATTAAATAACAGAAAAAATAAAATGAAGTTTTGAGAAAAAAATTGTTTGACTGAGACTAAGCAAATTTTTTTTTTTCCTTATGGGTAAAGTACTATAAATGCTTTACTAATGTTGAATTATTAAATTCTCATGTAGGCTTATAGGCATACTAAAATGGATTTTTTGTGCATTCCTTTCTAAGTTGAATGAATCTGTTTAAAGAAAATTTTCATGAGTCACAGAAATACAAGCATTGTTTTACATATGAGTCACTTCAAAATCTGATCGAGAATTATTTTTAAAGTTTTAAGAATTACTTAAGCAAAAAGATTGCAAATTCATGACTATGATTGTGCATTTCATGGCCTTTTGCCTTCTTGTTCTTTACAATGCTGAATAACAGAACAATGTATATTTCTCAAAATTATGAATAAGAAAATAGCAGTAAGTTCTTCTTTCAAATAACAGTAAGATCTTCATTTCAGTTGGTGTTCTACTACTACTGCTGCTGTTCTATGACACTGAACATGTTACTTTGCATATTCTGGTATGTCATCTGTTTTAATCACTTCACCCCTCTCTGAAATGTAAGCCAAAACAAACTCCATTATTTCACTTCCAATAGCTTCCAATACCCTTTCATTCTTAGGGATTTATTATTGCTGCTAAGTTTAAGAACTCAGCATCCCTTTCAGATGTAAGCCAAATGCATTAAATAACCCCAGAGTATATTATCTTTTGAATCCTCACTCCTTAGGACAATGCCGTTGAAATGATTACAGCAGCTGGACATGGAACTGAGAAAAGGAAGGGCTGATTTTTGTAGAAATTACATCCTGACGTCCTAATTAAGACCTTCCTTTCTGATATCCAGTGGTATGTGGTGCAGCTTCCTCTCTCCCCTTTCCTTGACACAACGTGTTGAAGAGGAATGTGAAGGCTGGGTGTGATCTTTCCAACATCAGAGTGAAAGGAAGTAACATACCAAACAGATGATGTCATGAGTGCTGCTGAATCTAATTCCACCTCCACCCTTGTGGTACACCACTCAGCAACATTTCAAAAGACTAAAGTCAATAGTAATAACAAAAACCCCATTCAAGATATGTCAGTATTAGAAGTGGAGATAGAAGGAAAGCTAATTAAAAAAATAAATGTATTGATATGCCATATGTTTTATTTTAATGGGTAAGCTGTGCTCAGGTACTTTGCAAGTTCAAAAGGTAAGAATACTTCTACACTGGGAATGCATTGGGAAGTGCTGACAGCAACCCATCTCTACATAGCTGGGTAAACCTGTTCAGCATGAATAACAGTGTGTATTCTCTAGACAGACTTTATTCTAAACTCAGTAGAGTGTGAGTGTTCCAATTCCTGATAGCTGCACTTCATCCTAAATGCTTCAGCCTGCCTGCAAGTACCCTTTGCTTCAGAAGTGGCAGTAGGATTAAGCTCAGGCATAAATACACTGCATAGGCATCACCTAGATGAGTGTCTGTATGGAAAAAAGCATGTAGGGCCATACACCTGGTGGACATACTGCATGTTGGCAACTTTTGGGTAAGGGCTCTGCTGAAATGACTGTTTGACAGAGGCTGTCTTTAATGGAATTACTGTTGCCATCACAGGCAGCCCCCTAACCCATGCCTGACACTGTAAATAAGCAGGCCTGACGGACCGCCTGCTCAAGCATCTCACAGTCAGCTTAGTCCTTCCATGCAACTACAGGGAAGATGTAAGCTGTTTTGAAGCTAAAGACACCAAGAAGTTTTTAGGTCTTCATTCACTACCTCATGAAGGAAGGAGGCGTCTCTGGATTCAGGCCAGTTGTCCCAGATGATAAATCAGACATGCTGTGCAAAGAACATGCAACTAACCACCCTGCAACCACACACACACTCTAGTGATGTGCACCCATTCACTTTTGCTGCCTTCTTGATATGATTTTGTGCAGTCTTTAATTTCATGACTATTAGTTTCTCTGGTTTCAAATGTGTATTATAGGATTCATGAATTTCTGGAAAAAAATATTTTTTACAACATTCGCCAATAAAAACATGACAATAGCCAAGCATTTTATGACAGTTCAATAGCTTTTGGAGAAGATTAGCCTTTCACTCTTGTGCAAATATAATGATGATGCACTGTGCATGAGTGATGAAAGAAAATGATTTGGCAAGGAATTAAAAAAAGTAAAGATGAAAAGCACATTGAAAGTGTCCTTTCTAATCTTGAGAAGTTATATAAACCCAGCAATATTAAGATGATTGCATTGCTTTGGGTTACTGTAATTTGAATATCATTTAATCTCTATTTAAGATATCTGCATATTTTTGTATGACATGTTTCAATGGCAAAGTCAGTGATAATGAGAGTTTGATGTTTTACTTATGGACACTTTTGCTCATAGCTCAGTGATGCCACTGTGAGATATCTTGTGATAATTTGTCTGAGAAGAAATTATCCTATAATATTTAATCATTACTTCTTTGATGTGTGGTGTGTTTAACAAGCTTAACATACCTGATTCTAATAATTTAGCCTTGATACATAACTATCTCATCCTTTAAGTCGTATTGATTTTTGCCACAGTAAAAAGACCTTGCACTCCATAATGTAAATATGTAGAACATGCAGTTTTATACGTATGCACAGATATACAAAGTTTCTGTAAAGATTAAGAACAAATTCAAAACAAAGACCAAGGAATATGAATTAGAGGAAGTATTTCAGAAACTTGCTGGAAGGAATATAAAGAATAAGACAACACACTATGAAGGCACAATTCCCATGAATGAGAAGGAGTTGCTGAGCATTACATGCAACACATTTAAAGATGTAAATAAGGAGGCATTAAGGCTACTTTAAAAATAAAAAATTAGAGGGAGAGGAAAGTCAGAGTTTATTTGGCTATAGATAACTGAGGTCAAAAGGAACATACAAGAGAACAGTGTCACTACAGAAAAGCCAGATTATCTATCTCTACTGGTGCTGACCATGGAGAAAGGCTGCTCATTACAGGAAGAGAGAATCTAGAGAACTGTCAATTCAGAATTAAAGTACAAACTAACAAATAAACAACAAAAAAACAACTTTTAGAAGACATTGATAAAATGAACAGCAAAAAAATGCCATGAAAAAATGATGTTTACACAAGAATTATAAAGCAACTATAATATAAATGTTTATATTACTTCAACATAGTTCAATAAGAAGAAAAATGAATAGTATGATGCTAAACTTTAAAAAATCATGGAGAAATATCCTTGAAGATATAGACCATAAAGCCTGGCTTCTGTACCTTGAAAATTTATGAAAGCTGCCATAAAACAATAGAACTGAATGTCATGTCTCAGCAACCTACTAGAATTCCTTGAGGGAGAAAAATTTTGTCCATATGAAAACCCAAGGTAAAAATCCAAATATGTAAAAAAAAAAAAAGATTTGTCAAGGTTCTATGTTGAAGAATATTAAAGAAACTAAGTTGTTACAGGAAAAAAAGTTTATTTTATCTGTGGGTAAGTAACTGATTAACAGATAAGAAGAAAACAATAAAAACAAAACAGAACAAAACAAAACAAAAGCCTCACAGTAAAGGAGATTTCCAGCACAAATAAAAGTCCACAACAAAATTCTCTGGTATAGTCATCTGCTGACCAACTTGTTCTTAAATGATCTGGTATTGGGATAAGCTGTGAATTGGGAAAGTTTCAGATTACACACAGTTATTGGGATGGTCCAATTAAAAGTTGAATGTACAAAGTTGCAGAAAGATCTTAGAACACCGAATAACAGGATGATAAAAAGGCAGATTAAATTTAATGCTGGTAGGTATGTAGTAGTGCATGTGGGAAAAGGTAGCATTTAGTGTAAGTATACAACAGTCTCTAGATGAGTACTCAAGAAACATTTTTTGAAAACAGTGTTTCAGTAAGAATCAACCCTTTTCCCCCTTCCCCAATAATGTTAGAAATTATTGCTGTCTTCTAGTTTAATGGTGTAGAAAAGGTATGGTTTCCAGTCAGATAAAGAAAAAAGTGAAGAAAGGGAAGGGGAAGGGGAAGGGAAGGGGAAGGGGAAGGGGAAGGGAAGGCGAAGGGGAAGGGGAAGGGAAGGGGAAGGGGAAGGGGAAGGGGAAGGGAAGGGGAAGGGGAAAGGGAAGGGGAAGGGGAAGGGGAAGGGGAAGGGGAAGGGAAGGGGAAGGGGAAGGGGAAGGGGAAGGGGAAGGAAGGGGAAGGGAAGGGGAAGGGAAGGAAAGGGAAAGGAAAGGAAAGGAAAGGAAAGGAAAGGAAAGGAAAGGAAGGAAAGGAAAGGAAAGAAAGGAAAGGAAAGGAAAGGAAAGGAAAGGAAAGGAAAGGAAAGGAAAGGAAAGGAAAGAAAGGAAAGGAAAGGAAAGGAAAGGAAAGGAAAGGAAAGGAAAGGAAAGAAAGGAAAGGAAGAAGGAAAGGAAAGGAAAGGAAAGGAAAGGAAAGGAAAGGAAAGGAAAGAAAGGAAAAAGGAAAGGAAAAAGGAAAGGAAAGGAAAGGAAAAAGGAAAGGAAAAGAAAGGAAAGGAAAGAAAAGGAAAGGAAAAAAGGAAAGAAAGGAAAAAAGGAAAGGAAAGGAAAGGAAAAGGAAAGGAAGGAAAGGAAAGGAAAGAAAGGAAAGGAAGGAAAGGAAAGGAAAGGAAAGGAAAGGAAAAAGGAAAGGAAAGAGAAGGAAAGGGAAAGAAAGGAAGGAAAGAAAGGAAAGGAAAGGAAAGGAAAGGAAAGGAAAGGAAAGAAAGGAAAGAAGAAAGGAAGGAAAGGAAAGGAAAGGAAAGGAAAGGAAAAGGAAAGGAAGGAAAGGAAAGGAAAGGAAAGGAAAGGAAAGGAAAGGAAAGGAAAGGAAGGAAAGGAAAGGAAAGGAAAGGAAAGGAAAAAATATTGTGATTCTGCAAAACCATGGTTTAACTGTGTCTTGAATATTCTGTGGAAATCTGGTCCTTCTACTTCAGAAAAGTAGGAATAAAACTAGAAAATAGGTAGAAAAGCTGATCAGTGGAATTACTTCTGTGTGAGGACGAAATAGGAATCTGTCTCAGATAATGTCAGATAATACATGACTGTGGGAGATATGAAAAAAAATTGGAAATCATGAATAGCACAGAGAGAGTGAGTAGAGCGCAATTTCTCACAATGCAAGAGCTTGGATGGCTCATTTAAGAAGCTATAAACAAACGAAAAGAAGCTATCTCTCCAAAAAGTATGTAATCAAATTAAGGTACCTGTTGGCATGGATCTGTTAAAAGTCTAAATGAATTAAAGAAAAAGATCCTGAACAGCTTCACAAGTAATAGTCCATCATTGCCACGAGGGAAAAATTATAGAATCCAAATGCAAATTCCAGATTGACAAATCCCTAAATCACTAATTGAGAGAAGCTGAGAGAATGTATCCAGAGAAAGGTCAAACTCTCCTTACCCTATATGACATGTTCCTAAGCACCCGCTGCTGGTTCCTGTTAGAGTCATTATACTGGGGTAGATGGACTGGTGTCTTATGTGCACATTCTGATAATTTTAAAATCCTGTCCTGGTAGTAGAAAAAACAATCAAAGAGGCTTTATCCTGTCAGTATTCCAGTGCTATGACTCATTTTTTATCTAATGCAATCTTTGTGGCAGTT
This sequence comes from Anser anser, assembly GCF_964211835.1. Lineage (NCBI taxonomy): Eukaryota > Metazoa > Chordata > Aves > Anseriformes > Anatidae > Anser > Anser anser. The sequence goes on along the minus strand of NC_139723.1, from coordinate 68,320,419 downwards.
AATCATAAGGGTTTCTGAACAAATATTTGCATTTTAATAAGAATGACAGAAATTTGTATGTTAAATATGATCCCAATTCTTCCTGTTCATAGAGGAGCTGACTAACCAGCTGATGCTAATATCCATTTTGTATTTAATATGTTCAGAATATAAGGGTGTAATATTACTCACATTGCAACTTCATTAATTTACATATTATCTGTTCCTCATCATATTGCTGTTACTGTGAGTGAGCAAATACAAAAAATGACAAATGGCTGAGAAGAGATGTTGAAACTTTCCTAACTAAAAATTGCAGAGATAGGAACAACTATTGTGACATTACAACAGATATTTTAAGAAAAGAGTATGGGTGTTAATCCAATAGCAATGATTTTCAGGGTTAGTAAATATGAAATGTTCCTATTTGAAATCACTGACAAGGTCATTTTGGAGTTGGGAAGCAAATGCAACTTTCCTCAAAGCAACATTTGTGTGCATTTGCCCAGTAAATCCAGTCCTTGCAGATCTAGATGTCGTGAAATCAAAAGTTGTGATAATACCATGTCAAAATGCTATGCTAGAAAATCACTCTGCTTAGTCGTCATCCTCTGGAAAGGCAATATAAGAACTATCTCCTGGGAAAGTGACAAACCTAGCTGGTGTTTTCATACCCTAACACTAAATGGAAGGAACCTCCCTTGTATTTCCTTGTATACCCACTCAGTAGTATCTAGTTATTTACATGTGATCTTTAGATCAAAGCATCTAACGATGGATGGTCAATATATGCTATGATCAAATGCTGTGATATTAGGAGAATAGCACAAGGGACCAAGAAAAGCACCAGGCATGTCCGGGGGTAGCCCTACCTGTAGTTTCAGCAGTAAGTGAAATGTCTCTCCTTAAGGGGCCAACATCTTTGGATTCACCATTGCCGTGTACCCTGTGATATAATTTACAGCAAGATAAAGAGAGTTCTGAGTTTTCTGAGAGCTCCTTTCTGATGTGAGGACCTTCAAACTGCGCACCTGGCTAAATACCTTTGCAAGGATCAGAGGCTGTGCAGAATTAGACTCAATGTATGCAGAGGAAGAATACTACATATGTCCATATATATTTATGCACTCTCCCTGGAAAGCAGAAATCCATGGGCAGAGGGAACTATTGATATAACCAAGTTGCCAAGACTCCCCAAATATCATTCTGAAAAGCGGATGGCGATTCGTTGTTGCTGGGTAAACTAGTGAATGGCTTTGTTCAGGATAGAATCCTTTAATGCATTTTTGTTAAGGGAGGTGAAATGGTGATGCCCAGGATTAAGTCCATGTGTAGAGGCAGACAGCTGTTTTTTATCTACCTGCTTGAGCAGAGGTGGGTTCAGCCTTTTTGGATTCACTCTCTTCCTATGATTTCAGACTTCCACAAGTGCTGGATCACTGAGTGCTGAGCAGCAGCTAAAGACAGTCATGCACTAGGGTCATGGTACCTCAGCTTCTCTTCAGGTACATGCTGTGGTATACCACCTAAAAAAGTGGAGGGAAACCATGCATTTATACCAGGATTGCACCAGCTGCCAACAGCCCTGCAAGAGCTAGAAACTAATGTACTCTCAGACCATCATGAATCCATGGTGGACTCTGTGGATCTCACAGCAGTGGACTCAAAGGTGGATTTTGCAATTATATATATATATATATGTATGTATATATATATATATATGTGGTGGTTTGGATGAATATATATTTTCAGAGCCTGTGTTGGGTTGAGCACTGTGATTTTATAAGACTTCTAAGCAATTTTACGGTTTCCACCAACTACCCTGAAAAACACTACTGTTTATAATTCTAGTATGTACAAGATATATATTATAGAAACAGACTAAGTAGTCATCTGTTTGTTAAGAGAAACGTAGGCAAAGCCCCTCAATGACCAGAAAATACCTCAATTTTCAGTGTGACCTGAAGAAAGAGGCTTATGTCTTGATTTCCAAACCATGGCTCCTGGCTTTCATGACTTGGCTTTGATGTTAATTGTCTCCTCAAGATTATTTCTCGGGATCTTGGCACTTCTGCTGGCTTCCTTGGCTTGTTACTCAAGCCTGGCATTGTCTTTTGGTTATTTCTGCTATTCATCTTCCTACTGCTTATCTTGGCCTCTCCAGTCTGGTTCTCATCCTCCGTCACAGAGTCAGCACTACTACCTTTCCAAGCTTTTCTCTTGGAGGCTCTGACAACTTTTTTCATCTCCCAAGGCACATCTATTAATTCCTCCGGCAATTTCCTTATCTCTGCTAAGTTTCTCATCTGTTTATTTCCCCAGAGCATGCCAGTGTTACAGCACACCTCCTAGTTATTCCAGGGCATTTCTTATCCCCCACCATACTTCTGCTTCGCTTACTCTGTCATACTTTCCACCTGCCCAGAGGTGCTTCCTCAGAAGATATATTTTTCAATTTTTTTAATCTCTAAGCATCCAATTCTTCCCTCTACCAGACAGTATGGGTAGAATGGAGTTGCTGTGAACAACCTTGCTTTGATAATTCTTCTCAGTCAGGACAGCTGGTGTTACAAACACAGATCAGCCCCACAGGTGTTTATATGGTCTGCCATGTTCAGACTGTACAGTCTCTTGACCTTCAGGGACCATAGATGGGCAATCAAAAAGCCAGAGTCCTGAACTTTGACAGGTCAACATTAGTAGGTCAGGAAACAAGACAAATTTCTGGCTATAGTTGTGCACAGAGACTTTTAAAAATTAAAGAAAAATGTTTGAAGATAGATGAAATAGTATTTGCAACATCAACAAAATAAATGTCTAGCAAAGCTTCACCATTATTGCACTGCTTCCTGTGTTAAATCTCCCAGACACCAGATGTCCTGCCCATTCAGAAAAAAAAAAAAGAAAAAAAAAAAAAGAAAGGAACAAAGAGATATGTCTGTGTTCAGCCATGCTCTTTCATCTGTGATTTTACCCATATTCTTTGACGGCAGCAGAGTGCAAGGTGACTCTGCTGAGGTTCCTCTGGAAGCTGCAGTTTCTTGTGGACTCTACACCCTCTCCAGACTTGCAGGCGGTGTTACCTCCTCCATCTGCAGAACTGTTGCCTGTTCACCGGCTGCACTAGTATCTGTAGCACCAGGATCTGCTACTTTGCAGAAAACCACCTTGTGGCCTGTAAGTCTGAGTAGCTCAGGTTAGGTGTCACCGCACATCAAGAACATGAAAGCTGAAAAAGCCCAACTTCAGTCTTTGCCTGGGGCCTCCATGGGCCTTGTGCTTCCTCTCTCAGTTGTACTGTACATTCATGTTGCTCTGAAGAGGGTATGAAATTATCTGCTTCTGTTCATTGCATTGTGAGATCTAAAGTCTCTTTACTTACATGCTTTTCCATTCTACACTGTTTTTCTATGCTCAGCAATTGTTTTGCATTACCTAAGATAGTCTCTATTGTAAATAAATGGTCTATGTGATGAACAAAGCCTGTTAGCTTGAGCCAGCCTCTTTTCAGATGTGTTAAAGCATTTTCTGCACCATACGTTTTCACTGTAGCGTGCATTTAATCCTACTTATCAGAGTTTACCATGTTCAGATAACCTGCTCTTGGAATTTGCGTGGGTTGCCACTTTAATTTTCTTATTAATGAAAAAGGAGCAGCACATCAATGACGTGTGCAAATGAAGTCCTCTGCAATGATTTATCTTTATATTCGACGAATATGTAGTTGTCTCGAATCAAGTTCTATTAATCAGAAACTATAAACAACCCAGCTCTGATGAGCCATACTAGGCAGGGGGAATGAAGGTAATCAAAAGAATGTTGCTTTGCAAGTGAAGCTCCTTAGAGTATATAAGTGCTTCTGTGCAGCATACTCTTTGTCTACATATAAATAAATAAATACAAATGAAAGTATTTTATTTTAATCATGTAGGAAGTGCAAAGCAGAGTGACTCAGTGGTATGATTAACAAATTTTATTCTTGGAGACAAATATAATATGCAACCATCCAGCAATATGAAATAAGAAAAAAGAAAAGAAAAAAAAAAGAAGAAAAAAAAAGAAGTCAACCTTTCCTTGGTCATATCCTATACATTGTCATTTCTTGCTTTGGGCCATATCAGATACCTCTTAGCAAAAGAACCTGTTCTGGAAGAGCAAGCTTTCTATCTGAATAAGAGATCTCAACCTCCAAAATTAGAGGCAGAGCAATAAACTTCCACTTGGAGGCTTTGCTCCACCTTCTCTCTGATAATAAGAGACTAACCAGAGCTGTCTCTGAGAAAGAAGCAGAAGCAAAACCAGATGGTAGGAGACTTCTCCCATACATAATATTAATGTTAGCATTGCTTTTACTGATTACATTGTTAGTTGCAACTTGATGCCCTTATTTGTAATTCTGCTTCTTTGGCAATGCTAACTGGACCAGCAAAGAAAGGAGAATATGAGAGCAAAGCCTCTCAGCATCTGTTTCTAGAAGATTTTTGAGAATTCTTCAAGTGTCCTCCAAAACGTTTTAAAAGACCTTACTCTTGCATTGAGTATAATGCCCTGTAGTCCTTCATATAAAGTATGATTATTTTTTTCATCTTTTAACACCATTTGCAGTTGGGATAGGATGGTGAAATCATGAAAAAAAAAAAAATCAAATTTGTGAACATATTATTCAGAGTTTACAAAGATCTCTTAATAACCAGTAGAACAGCAAAAGAAAATGAATGATCAGGCACAAACTGAAGCACAAGAAGTTTCAGCTGAATATAAGAGGGCACTTCTTTACTGTGAGGGTGACAGAGCACTGGAACAGGTTGCCCAGAGAGGTTGTGGAGTCTCCTTCTCTGGCGATATTCAAAACCTGCCTGGATGCCATCTTGCACAATGTGCTCCAGGTGATCCTGCTCAGCAGGGGGCTTGGACCAGATGATCTCAAGAGGTCCCTTCCAACCTCGGCCTTTCCGTGATTCTGTGATTCTGTGGTGTACATTTTTGATCTGAAGTGCTTCTACTTGTGATGTTTACAGGTTGTCTTAGGCTGTCAAAGGGAGAGGTTAAAATTTCAAATGATCAGTAATAAATCATTGTTTTAGGCCACTTCTCAGCTATTTGGAAAAAAATAAAACTTTTGTGCTTTGGGCCTAATTTTCCTCACTCATGAACATTAATCCACTGTCTTAGCCAATAATATTAAGTACAAAAAAAGTATAACATATTTAATCCAGGATGACATGCAGAACAAATTCCTCAAATCTAACAATTTCACAGTCCTTGAGAATTTTAGGCATCAATGCCAAGATCAACTGCAGGAAAATAGTTTTAATACTGAACAATAACATCACAATATCACAAGGCAAAGGTTTTATCACAACTCCATTTCTCCTAAATCCCCTGCTGCAGAAGCAAGCTGAGGTGTCTCCTGCAACAGCTGTCTGGGAGTGCCTGAGCCCCAGAGAAAGGAGTAGCCACCACAGTAACTTTGACCTCCATCTCCCCAGCACACACACCCCAAAAGTGTACTAGCTCCAGGAAACAAGCTCTCTGTCATGCTTTAGTTTTTTACACTTCCTAAAGATTGAATTATCTTAACAAAATTCTATCCAAGGCTCCTTTTCATCTGGAAAGAGGAGTCTGGACTGCTGATGTTTTGTGTCCCAGTTATCCTTCTTCACTTGCAGTTAACTCCATGGTTTCACTGGTTACCACTGAACTTGGCAGAAGTACATGGAGGAAACTTGTATCCCTGAAGTTATGTTTGAACCAAGTGTATTCCAGAAGTTTACAAGCAGCCACCAGTTCTCAATGTCCTGCCTACGCAGTAGCAGTGCTTTGGGAAGCAATAGTGAGCTTTGTGTAGGACTTTTGCAGGGAGTGTCCATTGCTGCACTTGAAATCTGATGGGGACAGCACTAAAAGGTGCGAAAGGCTTTTTTACCTCTGTATCTTGGTTAAATGTAGTTAGGGATGTGACAACACCATTGTAGTCTGCATACAGAAAAAAAAAATAGCCTTATAGATTGGACAGCTGAAAGTATCACTTTAGAAAAGAACTCTTTTTGCTTTCTTGTACTCCTTGGCCTTGTTTTGGAGTTAATAATATTGTTGCAATTTTTTCTTAATGAGGAACTTAACATCTCCTGGAGTGTCAGAAAGAGCCCTCTGAGCACATGCAATATTTGTTGCACTGTTTCTCACAAAGAGCATGATTTTGCTTCCTTTTTTTTTTTTTTTTTAGTTGTTTGTTTGTTTTTAAGGGCTTTGAGATCTCAACCTGGCAATTTCTGCAGTTCTTTTTTTTTACAGAAACAACATTTTGAAAATCTATCATTTAACAAGCTGAGGAGCAATGCTGCCAGGATTTCTTGGCTACTGCTGTTGCATTGAACAGGCAGACTCACATGAGCTGCCGTAAGCACCGTTTCGATTTGCATGCTGCAGTGCAGAACTCATCTGGGTCTGAAAGACCACCCTGGGAGTCCAGGTAAAGAAGTGCTTGGTGCCTATATTAAAACTAGCCCTAATCTGGTTTTGCTGTATAGAGACATCAGTGTTGATACACAACCTGAGGGGAAGAGGATGGGCTAGTAAATGCAGTTTGACGATGTAATGCACCTTTGTGTAGGTGGTAAGGAGTATGTTCAGCCCTCCAAAATAGCCATGTAGCCCTTGGAAAGACAATGGAAGTTTACAGGTGTAAGTGAGAGAGCAGTTGAGCTTAGCTATTAGACTATAACATCGGCTTTGAGTTTTTCTGCTGCTTGGTTACTCAAAATCTTCCACCAAGGTTGGTCAGGAGTGTTCACAGCTGTGACCTGGATGGCTAGATGAGCACCATCTCTTCCTGGTGGAGGTGGGAGTGAGGCATGCACACATGTTGGGTAGTGTGGTGGACAGGTCCTCCACTGAGAACCTCTGCAGTCATTGCCCAGCATCACTTCTTTTCTGAATGTTTTCTACACTTTAACTACCAAAGGTGTATCATTGTCTTGCAAATGTGCGAGTTCCCCACAGAGAGCAGCAGGAATCTGGGCAGGAGTAAAGCATGTTGTTCTATCTAAAACATTGTCTGAGAAATAAAATGATTTTTTCTGCCTCTTCTGCAGAAAAGAAATAATAATAAAAAACTCTAAGACCCCAAGAAAGCTTCCCCAACAATGTGCAAGAACGCAGGCTCCGAGGTTATGTGGCCTTGTTGTGTGCAAGAGCAGTAGCCTCCTGGCCATTATTTAAGTTTGTTACATATGTGTGAGGAAGAACTCAATATCTTTTGGATATGGTGGTTTATGCCAACGTTATTCATGTCTTTTCCCAGGCCTTTACAAGCTGGGAAAGTCACCTTGTGTTCAACCAATACTGGGTGTATCCCGCTTCAGCTATTGTCAGGCAGCCAGCATTTCATCACTCGGCACATTGCAGTCACATAATGGAGGCAGGAACTCAGCTGAAATAAAGCAATGCTGAGAGCTTGTCAGAAATGTAAATGATATTGCACCTATTGTCAGCAACGTATCCTCCATTGTTCTCACAGTTGTTTCCCAGCCGAAAAAATGCTGGCGAGCCTGCATGATGAGACCAGTTTAAGTGCCTGCTTACCGTAACGTGCTCCATCAGGAAGAGCTAACTGATCTCATGCTGCAAGCAGCACATGTGTGTGGCAAGGAAAACCAAGTACTGAAACCTGGTGTTTATGGTGCTGCTGCAAAGCTGTGACTGCATGGTTTCCACCGGCTGTGTCAGCATCGTGGAGAACGCCGAAAATGCACAGTCTGGGGGGGGAAGGTGGTTCCTCCTGACCTGTGCAGAGAGAAAACCTAGAAGGGTCTCACTAGTTTTGGTCCTGAAAGGGAAGGGTTGCTCTTCCTTGGAAAGGGGAAAGAACAGGAAATTGAATGAGAGTCAGGCAGAGAAAGTTTAGCTACAGTAAGTTCACAAGGGATTTCTGGGCGCAGTTTATTGATCTGTTCTTAAAGAAGAGAAATCTGAAAAGATGGTGGTTTTTAGAAACGGAGAGTAAATATGCAAACATATAGATATACTTGTTATTTTCTGTACCTGTGTTACTTTCAGGTACCCTGCAGGGAGTATTTTTCTCCATTTCAACAGTGTTATACATGCTTCTCCTGCAATGCTTGTAACACCATATTTGGGGCTTACACGTAAGGACAGGGTTCACTTGTGTGTATGAATCCAGCTGAAGCTGAGCACAGAAGAGAATGTAACTCAGATGTTATTTATATATATTTTTTTCTTGTTGGGAACTTTGAGATATTGGAAATATTTCTTATGCTGAATGTGGAAGAAAGTACCTTATTTAATTTACTGGATACATTTTTAGAGGAGGAAGTAAACATTTTGACCTTTTGTGTTTGTAAACCATTTCTAACAACTCAATTTTCAAAAGAGAAATTGCTTTAGAAAGGAAGGTGAGGATTCTATCTTGGATATATCAGAATCAGTTTGTTTAATGAACTCAAATCACTTAAAAATGTTTTTGTCTTAGAAATTGAGGGATCCTTGAATGCCAGTCCCTTCCTACAAACAGTTTCTGCTCTGATGAACCCTGAACCCTTTCTTTATGATGACAAAAATATTTTGTCAGAAAAAGTCCAATCTGCTGTACCTGCAAGCAATTCTGCTGGTCACAGGAACCTCAGGCACTCAGTCAATAGATCATAGAGAAAAGAATGAGGGTCATTGCCCCTTGGTCAATTTTCTTTTGTCTCCTAATTCAAAAGAATAAGGGAAAGTTGGCAGAGAGGCAAAGGAGAATTATCCCTCAGCTTTGCTTCCTCCTCTTATGCTCACACAATATAAAACAAAACAAAACAAAGCACTTTTTAGTATTTCTTTACTTACTGCTTTTTAAAATTTGTTTTCCTAAAGTTCTCGTCATCATTAGTCTCCAAATTTCTTTCGTGCCTTCTCTTTACTGGTCACTATCTCAGAAGATCTCAGAAAATTTAGTTCTAGCTGTTTTATTAGGACAACAGCAGTATTGAAGTCAGATGCCAGTAAATGACATCGTGTATGTACTTTGCAAAAATACTGCTCATCACTTTTAAGAGGAGTTTCCCATGAGGTCATAACATGAGTCAGCGTGGAGGCTGTGCAGCACAGACACAATGAAACAGGGGCAATTTGCACAGAGATAAGCATGATTTGTTTTGTGTCTGTTGTCTTTGACCAGTTCTCTGATCATACCAAGCCCTCTCCTTTTTTTTTTCAGCAGTGATGCCTGAAAGAGGAATAAAAATGTTGGGATACAGTTCTGTGACTACACATCCTTGGAAAAAAAAGAACTGCAAGAACAGCCAAGGAGATTATTTACTTGTAGGTACCTGCCAGAGAGTGCACAAGGTCAAATTTGGTCTGTGGAAAGACGCAGGCAACTTTTAGTAACCTTGGTGGAGATGACGTGTTTATTCCTGGCTTAGTAGGAGATGTTCTGGGTATATGAAAATTCTTTCTTGTAAGAAGAATCTGTTTTTTTTTTTTAAATTATTTATTTATTTTTTATTGTAAATACTTCCTCATTCTAATAATACAACTTATGCAAAAATGCCCTGTGCTACGGGTAAGGTCACTTTTCCTTTCCTTTTAGCTCCCCTTCATCCTGTTAGGCATGAGAGGAGCCAGCCCCTCTCCTCTGAGCCCCCCTCCATTTCGGGATCCTCAGTGGCAGGGGGACAAAATACAAGGTCTTGTTTTCATGACAGGCTGGTATCAACTTTCTTGGTCTCTTCCCTTTCCCTTTCCCGTAGCACCACAATAAAATATAGCAAATATTTCATTGTAGATCTTCTGTGGCATTCATTTTAAGCATTTATAGCACAGATGCAATTCAGATGCATACTTTCCTAATTTACAAAACCTCACTTAAGGTTACTCTGTGATATCAAAAAATTATTGGTTTTGATTTAAAGCACATTCTTCTACTTATTTCTAAAACTCTACCTTGTAATGGATTGCTTGCCTGTAATTTGCATGTTAAATCTGTCATCAGAGAATTGCTTAGCAATACCTGTTGCAGGTATCTTTCTGCCTCCATCTCATCTGCCTTTAATCCACTGAGTGGGTGTTTGCCTTTGACTGTCACAAAGTTCCCAGATGTATCACCTTTCATTTCCAAATACCTGGAAGGTGTCTGTCAGTCATTGGACCTCTTTAGCTATCCTGCCCAAATTTAAGGCCAGATCTAGAAAGGTGGATTATGAAAAGTTCTCAATGATAATAAGATTTTGGCGCCATTTCTTGACCAGGGAAGAAATTTTACAAGGCAATCTTCCTTTGATTTCTGCAGAGGAAAATATAGGAAACTATAATCTCAAGAAAATGTGGAAGTTTATTTCAATGTTTGGGCTAAGAAATAAATCTACATTCCCATGAGGAATTGGTAATTCAGTCAAATTTCTTAAGATTTTGCGAAATCACACTTTTCCCACATTAAAAAAAAAAAGTCACAATTGTATTGGTTAGGAGAACATTATTTATGTGACTAGAACTTTTAGTACGTCAGATGGAAGAAAGGAGGAAACTGACCACAGCAAACAGAAAAGCATGTGAGTATGTAGTAACCCTAAACACTTTCAGTTAAATGAATCTGGGTTTAGATTCATGTCCTTGGACAACTTCAACACATAGACCTCTAAACTCCAGTCAAAATGATCCTATTTATCTATACCGAGTGAAAATAAATTCCATTAATTTAACACAGATGGAATTTTGTTATATGATCTAGAGAAAATACAGAAAGATAAAATACACTATTTAATTATTTGGAAAAACAGTAGTATATTTTTCTAAGTCTTTGCAAAAAAAAAAGACAAATGTCCTTGCTGTGTTCTTTCATGAAATGAAAAACTTAAACATGTTTGTGGGTGTGTTGTAGGTTAGGCAGTGCTGAGTCTTCCTGTTCTATTCCTAACTGATTTTTTGCAGCACTGAGGAGCTTGTCTTGTGCCACTGTTAGACAAAATGTGAGAGAAAAGCTGCACTGTGCCAACTGAATCTGCCAAAAGTTAGGGTTATGATTCAACTGCTGAACACACTTGTATTTGAAAACAAACAAACATCTTACAAAGAAAAGCAGGGAAGAGTACATTAAAAATGTATTTACTGCGAACATGCCCTTCAGCCTCCATACGAAGTGTGCGTGTTGGGATTTGTTAATCTCCAATTCCTGCATAATATTTTCTTCAGACTGGCAGACCAGGGTTTTCTTTTCATGCCATTGGGCCTGGATCTCATGTAGGAATGTGATTATATCAAAAATTTAATTGGCAAAGCAGAACTCAATTTGAAGTTGAGAAAAGAAAAATGCATGTCTCTGCAGTTAAAAGTCATGGATTCTTCAGGGGGCTCTTTGAACAATGATGTGAGACATGTAAGGAACAGCACAGAGTCAAGGATTTGGGGCTTTTATTTTTCACCCATTGACATGGGAATAATTTATAATCTGGAACTAGTGTTCACCCCCCACTTAGGGGTGACCACTGCTGTGTAGAGCATGGTCCCTCTCCTTTCCTCACGGTACCCACAATTCCTGGCCCCAGAGCCTGCATCCCCTGCCACTCCCAAATGTCTCCTGCCCCAGGGAGCATCCCATCTCCTCCCATCCCCACCAAAAAACCTGGGGCAATCTGGTAAACCAAGAGGGCACTGTTATACCGTCTCACCTCATCATCAGCCATCCAGGAGGAAGGCTGGTATGAGGGAGAGCGGACAAAGAGGAGCCCTTCTCTTTGGGGACGTGTGGCAGATGTTGGGGTCAGCTCCACAAGGCAGATTGCAACACTCTGCAAAGAGGCATGGGCTAGTGAGAACAGCTGTTTCGAAAGCTCTGCAAAAGATTAGAGCTGATTTTTTTGCTGGCAATATGCTGTGACTTGTACTGGCCTCGAACGGCACTGTAGGTCTGCCTCATGTTTTCCCTTCAAAGGAATCCACCTAATGAATTCTGCAGTCATGCCTGCCTTATTACAAAAGTGACAGAGCAATGCCCCCCCCCCCCCCCCAAGCCATCCTCTGTTCCACCGTTTCTTTACCTGTGATGCAAAGAAGAACACTGAATGGTCCATAAAGTGGCTGTCAAAAGTATAAATAAAAAAACACACTCAAGCTTTGAATTTTAATTTATTACACTTATCTGTTGCCTTCATTTTATTTGTTTGCTTGCATATGAGTGAGAAAGAGAGAGCAAAATGTGAGTGTGATATTAAAATATACATTTCTTTTTCCTTTTTCAGGTAAGTAATGAAATTAATAAAATAGCAAATACGTATAGCAAAATTCAAAGTTAGCACCAATATCCACCAACAGCGACATATACAGCTCTTCCTCTAGGCCCATGAATTCTTTCCTCAGAAAGATAGGCTGTTCAAGGAGTTAAGCTGACAAACATAGTAATAGGTGGGTAAAGAGTATCCTCTGGTATCCTCTGGGATACCAGAAGAAACTATTTAAAAGTTCAAGGAAAGAAGCTTCCACAGCTTTCCGCTTTCCTGGTGAGACAGCCCTGCAGCTCATTAGCAGTCATTGAGTCTTTCCTGCTCTTTAGGCCCACCCTTCCTTTACTTTCTTATAGTGAGATATTAATTTGCGATAATAAAGTATCACAGGAACCAGTGATGTTTGCAACAAGTCAAAACCCTATGTAATTTTGCTTATTGCCACTAATGTTTTCTGCTATAACATCCAATATTTCTTGCTTACTAAATCACATTTTTGTTCTGCTCCATATGGCAGCACTTAGGGAAATGAAGTTGCTTTACTTGGCTTCAAATATAAGTAAACCCTAACAGAAGCCTTTCCCTGAACCTTTCTTCTCTGTCTAATCCTTCTTGCATGTATAGTAATTCTGTATAAAGGTCACTTCCAATTTTCTTCACCCCGAAGGCTTCCCAATAAAACCTCAGAAGGTGTCCTGACAAGCTCTGCCTGACATCTTTGCCTCCAGTTTCAAAGCCATGATGACACCATTGTGTTCGCCTCCCTGGGAACCTGGGAAAGGCATGAGCATACACAAAGAGAGCCCTCACTCATTAAAACATACAGAGAAGTCGTAAAGAGAAGATTTTTTTCCCTTATCTCCAGATAAGATTTTAAAGAACAGAAAGGGAGGAAGAAAGGAGAATATCTTTAATGCATTGGTTTTCATATTCATGATTTCTGTAAGACTTTCATCAAAGCAAATCTCAAGTTTCTTAAGATGAACTGTTTAATCACACAAGTACATTCCATTGCCTGTTAACTGCACAAAGGTTGGAGGCCCACAGCATCCAACACAGGCATACAATGCTTATGACCCACGATGCCGTGAAGTGCAGCATGGTAACCTGGATGACACAGGTCACAATGTTCTGACACTGCTGTCAGGGAGTGAAAGTCATCTGACTTCAGTGGAAACACGCCGACCTGTTTCCCAAGTGCATTTGGCCTGGAGCTGGGTTTCTCTGCAGATTGCACAAACCAGTTTACACCATGCAAACCATCCTGTGTGGGGCCCTGTAGGAGAAGGTGGGTCCTTGTGATGCTGCTCCTTTGTCCTTGTTGTCATCCACCTCCAGACCCCTGCTATTTCTCACTAGAGCTTGGCTTCTGGAGGGTAAAATACACCTCACACGCTTGTCTTTTCGTATTCTCCTTTTCGTATTCTCCTTAACATTTTTTTTTTTTTCCAACCAAGCACCTCATTACATCAGATTAGTGAACGGAAACGATTTGCCAGTTGGCCGGTTTTTCACATATACTGAACACAGTCTTGAATAGTTCCCATAATATTAATGTATGATGCCTTTGTCTTCAGGGCATTTGTTATTACCAGATGTTTCTCCTCCTGCTGCAAGAAGCTCAAAATTGCAACATAAGCTGCAAAATGCATTCCTTTGTTTCTTAACTCCTGCACCTATGTTTTCACCTGATGTTAATCAGCTTAGCTGAAATCAGTCTGGGGCAGATATTTGGCTCTTCTGGAGATAGTCTGCCACACACCTGGCTCTGTCTGGTTGGTTGCTTCTAAAGCCCTTGCAACAGGATATATTTCTGTGCAACCTTTCCTTCTCCTTCTCCACAAGTATGCAAATCAGCACTTGTGTCTTCAGAGTCAGGGATTTAGCAGATGGGGCAACGTCTGCTTAACAACTGAGACAAATAGCAGGCAAGGGTGGAAAGGATGCATGCATTTTGCTGTTGTAAAAGAACAAAATTAAAGCTGTCTGCTTCTATATTCCCCAGCTCTCCAGGCTGTCAATGCCAGTGTGCTTCATGCACTGGGGGTACCTGAACAGCAGGCAGTGAACATCTGAGAAGGTGGGTCTTTGGGACCACAGATGGTCTTCCAGGAGCTATGCCTGTAGGTCACCACCCCTGGTGGCTCATCACTGCTCTTCTGTCCTGTGTCGCTACACAGCACCATTGACCGTGAACTTTGCTACTCCCTTGCTGCTCTCATAGTGACCTTCAAAATCAGGTGGGGAAGTTTAACTTTCAGTTACTGCCAGTCTTCTTTTCCTTCCCACCCTGTCTGAACACTGTCACAGGTTGCCCGGAGAAGCTGTGCATTTTTCCTCCTTGGAGACAGTCTAAAGCTATCTGGTCATGGTTGTGGCCAACCCCTTACTAGGTGGCCTTCCCGGAGCAGGGACCAGACCAGATGACCTTAAGAGGTATGTTACAACCTCAGCCATCCTGTCTGATTCTGCACAAACCTCTCCAGCAGAAGAAGACTCTAGGTAACAGCCCTGGATGGGGTGCTCGTGTGACTCTGGAGGTCGCCATCTCACCCACCAGTGTGCCTGGATCTCGTAGTATGAGTGATGGCCCTAAAGACCTTCCTAATAATTGGCTTTTCTTCAAGACTAGTGCTCTGTAAAGTGTGTGGTACTGAAAAAGGAAAGTCAGCAGGGGTCTGTGGTGGAGGTAAAGTTGGAGAGTTACTTTGCCTGTGTCCTATTGTGAGGGCAGATGCATTCAGTGCTTTTATTTCTTTAAACATCAGATGACAACTGAATTTTCAGATTTTCTAATGTTTTTGTCTTTGAGAAACCAGAGCGTGCTACAGATATGCTTTCTCCTGTTCTGCAAGGGGTCACTAGCTATTTCAGTCCAGGTGAATATAACAGTTCATATGAGAAAAGTGATGAGAACATTTCATTGTCTGGTTTTCTTACAGGTGGGAATCCAAATGCAAGTCCCGACTGTGGTTCCTTTATTATCTGAAAAAACTGCCCTCTTTCCTCATCCAGGTGCTTGAAAATAGCAAACAATAGTTTTGTTATTTCTGTTTTCCCTTTTGAAAAGCATTATCAGTTTTCTGTTGATAAATAAAAAGAGGGGTTTCAGTTCAGCAGACTGACAAATGAGGTATTGTACCAATCTATTCATAATCAAAATGAACAATGCAAAATAAATCTTAGAAGTTCTTGTAATAGCTATAAGTACAGCATTTTGTGAAGGATTCATTTTGTTTGTACAATAACACTTCATCATAACTTGAACAAAACTAGTAGGGTGATATGAGGACAGATAAAATTACACTTTATCTCTGCATAGAGGATATCCAGGGCCCAGAGAACATCTATCTATACTACCCGGTAATTTCTTGGGTTTCTTAAGATTAGAGAAAATTTTAGCAAAGTCCCTTTCTTGAAGGAAATCTTGGAGTAAAATTTTAAATTGCAGGTTGTATTGCAAATACATAGGTAGCTAAAAATATGAAATCATTTCATGTAGTCTTAATGCTTTTACAATGACCTGTTATTTGAAGCGTTATGAACATTGAAAAACCACTGCTACAAAATCTATCCAGAATCTTAATGAACTTGTTTGAGCTGTGCTTGTATCTCTTTTACGTTTATTTACAAGGAATGTCAAGACCTCTGATCGTATCATGTAAGTGTCCATGAAGCAGTAAGCTGTAGCCTTCCAAGTCCAGGAGGGCTGAAGTCTAACCTGTGGTTGGTTGTGAGGAGTTCTTGTTGGGGCTGGTGTTCTCAAGCATCCTGCTCCCTTGGAGGATGCAGAAGGTTGAGGCACTGGGGCCAGCTGGCAGTGGGCTCCTAGTGGCCAGCAAGTGTTGGCAGCGCTCACAGCAGGCAATGATGGCTCGGTGGGGTGGGCTGGAGCAGAGTATGAACAGCCAGGTGTCACCTAGAAGTGGGTCTTTAAGGCCTGTTTTGGGACAGATTGACCAGATGACCTCTAGAGGTCACTTTTAACAGAAATAACTCAGTTATTCTATTCATGAGGTAATATTCGTTATTTACTACATAAATAAACACAATTCCTGCCCTTGGAATTTTCTTGCTTACCCCTCCAACTGGTAAGCAAAACCCAGAACCATGATTTAACAGTCTGGTCACCAGGTAGTAACAGCAAACGACTCTTGAATGTCTGTTACTTCTAGCAAGCTAATATAATACAAATACAGGACAAAATTATTTTCAGTTTTATAACAATGAGGAAAGAATATCCTCTTGAAAGAAATTTCAGAAGGGAGAAATTGTTAACTATGAATTATTTGCTTGATTCTATCTAATGTTTTATATGCATATGCAAATTGGGATCATAGGAAGCATGGAAACTAATATTTTCAGATAAGGTCAACTTCTGCTACTTGTAAAAACCTATGTGACTGAAAGAAATTCTGAATAATAATAACAACAACAACAATAAGTATTGACAGTAGAGTGATGAAGTCTCTCTTGTCCATCCTTGTTGCATTATGCAATTCCATAAAATCCAGTCAGATAAAATGAATAAAATACCCTGTACTAGATTAACTTCCACTTGCATAAGAACCACACTATACATTAAGGTCTGCAGAGGTCAAGAGAAGAAATATTCTACTCCCCAGCCTCTGTTCTTTTCTGCATAATTGGCTATAGGTATACTAGAGAAATATTTGTTACCTTCCCCAGGCTATTTCAATGAAACACTTTAGTTATATTGGTATAACTGAGTGCATGTGCACTCTTTCTTTTAATCATACAAGTGTATATACGTGAATTTCAGCAATGCTGAGTCCTCTTTTTTCCTTTTTTTTTTTTCTCTATCCATAACTAAATCAACATTAAATTCTTCCATTCTAAAACAATAACACTGGCTCTGAGTCAGTAATAATGAACTGTTTTGATTTTCAGTTCCAACATACGCAAAATCTGGCCAAGGATCAGATGTGGGGAGAGGGGGAGGGATGGGGGTGAAGCATGCTGTGGTTCCAATGGAAAGTGGAAAATTATTCTGTGTCCCCAGATCTGGTTGTGCTGATTTTGGTTGAGGAGTTCTCTAGACTTCCCAGACACCCTGAACCCCATTCTGCTTTGTATGGTTTAATTTTTTGTCCATACGGAGATGAAGATGTGGTCATTGAATTATCTTCAGAGAACAGTTATCTCCAAGATGAACATGATAGTTGTAAATAAGAGTATAACTTTCTTATAAATCAGTAAATTCTGTTAACTTATCATTTTTTTTCCAAAAAATTGCTTTTCTTTTTTTTTTTGCCAGAAAAGAAAATCAAGTTCAGAGCAATGTGTTGTTCAAGGTTTGCTTCCTTTTATGTTGTTATATCCATAATGACCTATTTGGCACGCAGCAACACAAAACTGACTCTGTGTTTGGTTGTCTACCTGGATCTGCAGGTAGGACATCAGCTTGCAGATGCTTCCACCACAACTCCCTGATGGGACTGTTACTCTTAGCCACAGTCTCCTGGTGACTCTGTCTCCTGGTTATGCTTTTGTTCTTGTCCTGCTTCTAAACAATTCAACTATTGAGAAAATTACTGGGGTTGAAAAAATCATGGTAATTTATACAGTTGCACAATATTTCTCATGTGCATAATATAGCTAATTGACTTTTTAAAAATAATTTTACCTTTCACACCTAGAGAAATTATTTTATATCTACTGAGACAAGCAATGTAGAGCCACTGATCACAAGTTACTGTATTTTGAACAAGCCCAGAAAATCTTGGATTTGTTCCAAAGAAATATTTATTTGACCATTTCTTGCCAAAAGTAAGATGACATTGGGCATTCCTTCTTCCCAATTGCACCTCAGCTCTGACTTCCACAAAGGCTCTGCCCTGCCCAGAAAGACAGTTCCTCAACATATCTTTTTTATTTCTGGAGCTAAATGTTTAGCAAAATATTTCTGCTGTGTAGTGTTGTGTCCCGTCCCTTCCCGTCCCGTCACGTCCCCCCCCCCCCCCCCGAGATCTTATCTTGATCAGAAATGAACTTGTGTTTCTGCTGATTTTCCACTAGGGACCTCCATCAGCCCAAAGTTGTTTGGTAGTTATGATTACTGGGCGTTACTTGAACAGCTGAAGAGGATATGGCCTTGCCAGTTAGCCTCAGGGAAAAGGTGGAGTCCCAGGTCAAAGGAAAAGTATTTCTGTGAACATTTTTTTTTCTCAAAGAAGTTGAGGTTTATCCAAGCAGGTGTGTTGTGAGAACCTGAAGAGGAAGGAATTTTTATGCCTTGAAGCAATGGCACAGAGACGGCAAGAATGATATAATCTAAAGTATGTCTACAATTTTCATAATGTGCCCATGGAGAACTTAAAAGAAGGCTTCCTCTTTCTGAAAAGACCAGCCTATGTACATCCATCCGTCTTGCACTGATGAGCATAAGTGCAAACATGTTCAGTTCCTGTGCATTGAAGAATCTGGAAATAAGATTTCTGGTTTGCAAGAGTCACAGCAATAGGAGGGGGAGGGTGGCTTCCAGCAGCCGAGGTCTGAGCAGGAGAAACCTGGACTTCTTGGATTGTTTTGTTGGACTTCTTGTTTAACGTAAAGGCCAACACACTGCTTCCTCTGAAGAAAAAAAAAAAAAAAGCTAAAAAAAAAAAAAAAGCTAAGCCTTCAAGACCTTTCAGAACTCAGTAAAAGTTCTGTTTTTGGTTTTTGCAAGTGATTTATCCCTTGAGTTTAAATTCTTGTTTTTTTGGGTACATTGTCTGAACAGTTAGAATAGCTTTGTGCCTTTATTTTGGCGAGAAGCTCATCCGTTATACTATCAACACCAACACTTCCTGTGATTGAAATTATGTTTGAGACATTCTCAACAACACCAGCACTACCTTTAAAACACATTCTGCTGTGTGATAATGAAACAAAACACCAGTTATCTTTTTCAATCCTTAATTCACTGGAGTGAGAGTAGCTATTAAGCTGAAAGTACCTGAAATATGCTAAGAAGTTGTTTGTGCTTCATTGTTATAATGGTTTGAATCTCATATTCCTATTCATGCAACTGTGGCTGCTCCTAACTTGAAACCACTATTTGTCTATTCTCCTAGGAGGCAAAAATTTAGTTAAATAAGGCAAGTATAACTAAAACAACTGACTTTGTTCAATATATTTCTGGATATTATACTCTCCACTTGTTGATAGCTTAAATTTTAGTTTTGCAATAAAGTTGACTTTGTACCTAGATTACAGTTTCACACGTCAATTCTTTGAAATAAGGTACCGTAATATTTTGGAAAAAAATCTCTCTCTCCATCTCTCTCTCTCTCTCTCTCTCTCTCTCTCTCTCTCTCTCTTCTCTCTTTTTCTCTCTTTCTCTCTCTTTCTCTCTTTCTCTCTCTCTCTCTCTCTCTTTCTCTCTCTTTCTCTCTCTCTTTCTCTCACTCTCTCTCTTATACCCACACTGTTCAGGTATACTGTTAGCTATATGCTGAGTAGGGTGTAAGGATGAAGGCAAGGCAGTCTTTGTGTTTATATTTATGCATGTTATGCATGGTTGCTATTCAACTGTGCTTGCTGGGACTGGTTCCATGCTTACATTTAAGTATGTGTTTCAGTGCAGAAAAGACATGATACAGTGGGAACTCTGGAGAGGGACTTCTTGAGCCTCCTAATGTTACAATATTGTCTGCTATTTAGACAGCTGTTTGTGCCTGTCATGTCCTTTAAAAATCTTTCATGGCTAATAAATCAACAATGATTTTTTCAATATGTTACCAGGTATAAATCACTTTTAGAAGGTGGTGAATTGGAAAAATGCTTGCTGCAATAAGCAGAAAAAAAAAATAGGTATTTCAAAGCACAGCACTGAGGATAGAGGAAGGTTCTTTCAATCAGCTTTACACATCTGGACAATGATTATGTACTTCAGCCAGATGCATTAGGGTTGTATCTAAGTAAAAAAGCAACTGGGAAAAAAATATATATATATACACACACATTTATGTATATATGTATAAATACTGCATTTGTAGTTCCATGGAATACTAGAATACTATACTCCTTATTCTCAGAAGTGCTTAAGATCTCAGGTTGTGAACGCTCAGCAAATGTGAGAAACCAGTCAATTTTGTTTGCATTTCAAGTTTTTCACCATGTTTTACCTAAAAGGGAAGGTGAGTTATTGACCTCTACAATGTCTTTTCTAAGGGAATATGTATGTTTCTTTCAGTATCTTTCGTTAACTTTAGTCTGGTTCAGAAGAGATTTCAAAAGCAATCTTCCTTAAATGATGCATATTTGCCTGAGGACCAGGAAATAATTTGGTGACCGCCTTGTCAAGGATTTTTGACTGCTCTTGGCAGTAATTAAAATTTCTTATGAGGCTACTTTAACCAAGTTTAAACATACAGAATTCAGAAAGTCAGTGTGCATTTCAGGTAATAAGCAGGTACTTTTAATGGTGAGGGTTGAGACACATTGGTCTAACCCAGCTATCACTTACCAAGCCCTTGAGTACTACATTTCTTGACTGTCCTGAGCTTCAAGCTGTCTTTAAAGAGCATCTGCAAGGGCTAGGTCATGCGTCAGTTTACCTTATAATCCTTATACTGATTTTTGTGGGAGTTGGAGGTAATCAGTGTGTATCAGTGTGTGCCAGAGAGAGCTTTATCACTTCTGTGAGACTGTTGATTACAAACAGCGCAACATTCCTCTGTCTTGGGAACCATCACAGGCTTTGGAAGAGACTGAGACATCAGCAGAACAACAACAAAGACAAGCAGTCTTTAAACTTTAAATTGCAAATGAAATTAATCTGGCAGTCTACATCTAGTCCTTGAGAGAGATGAATATTAAAACCCATGAATCATGGCAGAAGTCCCACTGTACTAAAAGTCCTACCAACAATGAAACAGGAGTGAAGCGATACTGAGAACACATCTGATAATAGCCCTCAAAGGTATCAGCTCTTCCTAAAATAATAACACCTGGGGGACTTACCAAAATAAGTATACATGTATTTTATGTGGGTAGACAAGATACATCTCTTATGAAACAAACTCCAACAGCAAGTAGACCAAGAAGACGGACACCTGAAATTCTTTCTTCCCCTTATTTTGATGCTATTTTGTGTGAGTGTCTCAGAAACTTCATGACAGTGTGAGATTTTGAACAATAGCATGGCTGTATTTGGTTTGGTCAGTATAAGCTGCACACCTGGCTTTGCTTGCAATTTTGCTTTCTTGTATGCTCATAACAGTGACATAAAGCATTTACTTCAAATCATTCTGAAATCTGCAGCTGAGATTGCACTCAGTGATACAGTCTGTGATAATAATAGGAAAAGGGATGTTTACTGTAGAATATCAACTCCCTTCAACTTGGCACAAAACCTGCACGCAGTTCCAGTGCTGCCACCAACCAGTTCCAGTTCACACAACAGTGCAGGAAGTCCTGCCAGCTCAGGCAGGTGGGCAGAAAGCCAGAGAAGTGGCCTTTGTTTTGGTGAGAGAGTTTGACCTGGAAAAATTATTTAAGTGAGCTGCATGTAAAAGAGACTGTTTTTTCTTAGAACTGGTGAAAGCACTGAAGGGTCGAAGTAATTTCAAAAGCATTTGCAAAGCTCCATGGAATGGTCGAAGAGCCAGCAGAGGGTGCATTGTACAGGCTTTCATCCTGTAAAATGAGTCCAGATTTCCTGGCAGCTCTGCTCTTGGTGGACAATGATTACACCTATCAAATATACACTTGCTCATGTGTTTGACTTTAGAAGTTGAGTAATTTTAAAAAATGTGAATCCAAACAGATATGAGTCTAACTGAAATTTTCAGAAGAGAAATGCTTTCCAGCTTCCTCAAATCCATCAGCTATTTCAGTAGCACAAGGAAGAAAAGCTTTAATGATGGAGCTGTCATCTCTATTTAGTTTTTTCTACCACAAATGGATTCCATCTCTATTTTCAACAGATAGCTGAAGTGTTGTGAAATGAAAGGTTTCAAACACTTTTGGAAAACCTATTATTGAGAACAAATTTGGATTCTGATACTACCTCTTTAGCATACTGCTATGTTTTCCCTGCCATGCTAAAAATGAAAAAATCTTTGTAGTTTTATTATTATAAATGCCATTTTTATATACAGAAGTTGCTGAAAGAAGCACGCTGCCTGGATATTTGCTCTATCAAATCATTGTCTGCTGGTCTTTTCTTTGGAGATGCATGGAATACAGAAAAGTCTACAAAACACTGTTCCTTAAAAGCCACCCATTTGAATAAGTATTTTCACATGAATAAATTATTACGTAGAATGAAATGAAGATTATTACCTAGTGATTAATTTATTTAATATGTTGAAGTGGAGAAGTTGGAAGAATTGTTTTAAATTTATCCAAAAATATGAAGATGTTTCTCCATTTTCCTAATAAAAAAACTCCTGAAGAAACATTGTGGATTAAGTATTTCATTCATCATTTTTTCCCCTGCTAAATATGAACTCTTCATTTTGTGACTTTTCTGCATTTTTCCCCCCATATCATTACCTCGATAGTTTCTGACAACCCAAACATGCATTTTTGATTAAACAAACAATAATAATAATAAAGAGTCCTTTCTCATGAGATATTTCAACAGACTCTCCTGAAAGTACCAATTTTGGCCACAATGACACATTTAAGTTCAGTGATATCATTTCCTCTGTAAATAGATTAATACAGGACAAACAGCTGTAATCAATGTTGTTTCTTAATTGAGGCTTGTATCTGAGTCTGAACTACTGTGAAGCTATTTCAGGACAGCCTGCCATGTATTTTGTGCATTTGTCTTACTCCAGTGCTTCCTCTATGTCCCTGGAGTCTTTCAGAGCAGTACACCAAAATACTTCCCTTGGAGAACCTCCTTGACATCACTTAAACCACAGTGTCTTGTGCTGTTTCATGGTTAACTGCTTGCAGGAGCTGAGTGTGGGAAGGATTTTGGAAAAAAATGTACATTAAAAAATCAGACATTTTTGTTTTTAATCCTTTCTTTTCTAAAATCTACTGTGGCGCACAAAAGAAGTATTACTTTTAGAAACCATAAAGCAACCATAATATCAGTCTCACTCTTTATCTCTATTTTCAGCTAACACTGGATCTATCTCTGGATCGAGAGCTTTCTTGGTATCATTTCTGATTAAATATTTAAGGATTGGAAAAAAGAATAAAAAAAGACTGAATTGAATGGGAGTTTGTTTACTTCACTGGATTCAGGAAACTAAATTTTAGTAGTAGCTGACTACTCAGGTCACAATACTCTTTCTGCTGTAATAATTTGGTGTAAAATCCTTAGGCATTTCCAGTGATTTATAAGACTCCAGAGAGTTCAGATAGAGGGCACCTGTCAGTGCAAGAACACCGTACTAGTTCAACCATGAAAGTGCCTTTTCCTCAGATCCTATGCCTTCAGGACCTGAGTCTGGGCCTGCCAGTCTGCATCCACACTGGATTTGGGACTGGGGACTCCTCCCACCTTTCCTACCACTGGGCAAATGGGAATATTCTGCCCCAGAATCAGACCCAACCATAACCACACGTCTTAGACTGCTTACCTCTGTGTGTGTTGTAGTGTGAAAATAATGGCTTCTCATGACTGTGTGACACAAGTGACCATATCCGTAGAGACTGGAATATCTTTTTCTCGTACAATATGTGCAAAAGACAGAAAGGAAGAAGTTATGGTATATATGTATGGTGTAGAGTATGTTCTTGTAAGTAAGTGCACAGTAGAGTGAGTGGTGTGAGAGAACCAGCATGGTCTACAGATTGGATCATTGTGTAGGTACAAAGGCAACAATAACTGCCATACAGCTTTCACAAGAGCAACCAGCCTATCCTGAACCAGGCAGGATGCTTGACTGGTGTCTGAGGGCTACAAAATATAAATAAGGAAACTTAAGAGAACTCAGAAATGAGTTGCTAGTTGTGTCGCCAGGCTGTTCAATATTGTTTGACAATTTGTTTTGATCCTGGAAAATCAGCTGTTAAGGTAGTGTTGAAGGAAGAATGTAAGTGCTGTTGTTGGCAACTTGAGTTATCAAGCTGTGCTGGGAATAAGAACTGGCTTTCAGGCTTTGGTGTTCCCAGAGCATCTGGGGTACAAAAAACATTGATGGTGTTCATATACCTGCAGTCCACTTGAAGGAGCCTGCCGATATGTTTTCGTGCAGGAGGTGGTCAGTCCCAGAGGCAGATCGATTGGCATGGGACAGCACTCCACATGCTGAGTGATCCTTAGTGAACAAGGCACTGCTAAGCCTGGACAAGATAGAACTTTATTCTCACCTGAAAACTTGATTGCCAAAGGATACACATGCCATTTGCCATTTGTGGACTCTGTCCTCTTTTCCTGCTACTTCTGAAGCCAAAGCTAGGCAGTCAGCTTCACTCACAGTAACTGCAGCAAGGTGGATAGCAGGACAGGATGCTATCTTCTGCAGACAGAGATGCAGCTGTGGTCCTGTGTGGTAGGCCCTGGACACTGAAGTCCCTACTTGACTTTCACAAAGTTCACCCCTAAAGTAATCTCCCTGAAGTTTAAGGGAAGACACGAAATTACCGATCTGTATATCACATATGTTCCCTTTTATTCCACCTGTGGTAATTCCTAAGGTGTTTGCCTGCCATTTACTGTGGTGAGCTGTGGATTGGGAGAAACCTTGTAATATGCTGCCTCGATTTGTTACAGATTTTGGAAATGCCTGTTAGTGATGTCTGATGTATTTTTCTCCTGATGAGTTTTATACATTGTGCTGGGTGAAGTTCTGATGTTTCATTGGAATAAAGTATTGATTTATACATAATCATTTCTGATCCCTAGCTAGAGCTGGGAGATGGTCTTGATAATTTTGTATATAAATATTTCAATAAAATCCATCCATGTATGGCATTGTCACTTCATTCCAGTTGGGGCAGCAGTCATAAGGCTTTTATCCAGCACAGAACATTATAAAACTGCAGATCTCTACCAAGTAAAACTTAACAAGCTTGTGGTCAAAGCTGCCAAATGCTAACAATGACTGAAGGTTTTGGTCTTTTTTTAAATTCAGAACAGTGTGGCACAAAATGCCAGTGTGCGCATGAAAAATAGCTTTATTTCTAAAAGCATTTTTGACTTTTAGTTGCTTTTTAAAAAACAGAAGAAAATATCAGGCAGTGATAGAGGCCTGCAGCTTTTATTTTCCCTCACAAGCTCTTTTGTTCTGCCTCTGTCTGTGCAGAAAAGAGTTTGCCTGGGACCCTTCTAGCTCAGGAGCTGGTCACAGCCTGTTGTCACCTCCATTTCTTGCTCTGTCTCCAGGTTGCTATTTATCTCAGGGAAAATGGAAAAAAGAGTAAAGTTGAGGTTTTGGACCTTTGACTAAATATTTGGAAAGAAAATTGCGAGAGAAAAGCATATGCTCTTTTATGCTGAACACTGCAGCGGTGTGAGTGTGCTGGAAGTTTGGAGACCTCCATGAGGAAAATGTGGAATAAATATAGAACAACCATAAGGCAGGAAAGTATACTGCCTTGCCAGGAAATATGGGACCAAAAAAATGCATGCTTAATCCAAGTGGGAGTTACCAATGAGATCAAATGAACCTTGCATGCTCTTGATTCTTGTAAGGCTGTTATTTGTCTAATATGTAGATAGCTTTGAAAGGAACTAATTAGAGTCTGAATTGAAACACTATAGCATTTGAAAATTTCCATTTATGTCTTTATTTTTTGTTATAACAAAGAATTTTGATGGCAACTTTTTGTCTGCCTGAGGACTATCCTTTCCACCATGCATATCCTTTAAATTAAAAATTAGATTCCTTATTTTCTCCTGTTCCCTTCCCCACCCCCACCGCCACCCCCCCTTAAAAAAAAAAAAAAAAGAAAAAAAAGAAAAAAAAAGAGAATTGATGCTTCTAGTGATATATTTGGAGTAAGGGATAAGTTTCCTTCACTCAAAGGGAAACTTGAATCTTGGAAGAGAATCCATCTGTAAATTTCATATTGCTCAAAAATTTTTTCCATTAGCTTAATAATTTGTACAAAAATATTTTACAGACCACATCACACTACACCAACATCTTTCACCATTTATTTATTTATTTATTTATTTATTTCCCAGTGCCTGAATGGGCATACCCTAAGGTTTTCCTCTCATGTGTTTTTTTCAAAGGTGTGTATAAAGCTATATAGCCCCTTCATTCTGTGTCTCTTACTAAATGTGGCAAGCACTGCTCTGGCAGAAAGCCACAGCAAGATATTTTGGCATCTAGAGCAGGATGTGGAGATGATCCACCCCCCTCATTCTCCTGTACCCCTGCAACCTCCACATGCAGAAGGACTCTGCTGAACACAAAACCACAGGGGGAATCACACATGCCTGGCCTCCTGTAGAAATGCGTTTTAAAAATGAAAATTTTGATCTTGTCAATCCTTGGTCATATTTTGAGGATGGACAAAGACATATTTTGCAAGCTCTGGGTAACCTGCAACACCAAAAGTTTTGGTCCAATACTGGGAATGTGACATACTCCATTGAATTCAGTAAGTCTGGATGGTTGCTTTAATGCAAACATCTTTGGTTCAATATTTAACCAATGGTAGCTTTGAGAATCCGATTTCAGTGAGCCTACATTCATCTGTTTCCTTACAGTCACAAAGGGGATTAGGGATATCTATTCTTATGTTGATGTGGAAAAGTATAAGCAATATAAAGAGGGTTTAAATTGGCACAAACACAGAAAATAAAACAAGAAAAAAAGGTCTGTCACAGGCAGCAGAAGGAAGAAGCCTGAAGGAAAATCCATGAGGATATAAAGAACTACAGAAAAGCAGAGTACTAAGAGTATACAAAATGACTGGCAATGCTGCTGTGAAGTTCATGCCTCTTTGTTCCCTGGTTTAACAGTAATAGACGAGGAGAGGACAGCAGAACTCCACCACAGATCTTAAAGAAACATGTATATCCTTGTGTAGCAATAATGATGGTTGGTGGCAGCAGATGGGATGGTAGAAAGGCCTGGCCATACCAGTGGCACCCAGTACATGTGACCATTTATTCTTTTCCTAGAGGTGCCTAGCGTATGTGGATGTACACAGATCTACAGGTGAGGGGCTCATTAGTCCAGCCTGGCCCTGAAAGAGGGGAGCTGAAGTGGACTGCTACCTGAGCAATTGCTGAAACCCTATCACATCTTCTCCTCTAGTCCCTGGCCTTTAGATATGACTTGGTGACAGAACAACCTATGCGATCTTTATGGAAGACGAGCTTTGAGAGTTGAGCAAGTTTATCTGTTTTGTAGGGTATCCACAGAAGGTCTTACAGCAAGGAGACTACAAAAATGATAAATGGGCCACAAATGATGTGGCCCATAGGTTGTGGCTTTTGTGTTGCACTTTACAGCATAGTATAAATTTGAAAATAAAGATGAAAACCAATTTATATCATTATTTTTCATCATCTGGAAAAGGTCCTCAGAAAGTCTAATTTTTAATAAGCTTCTTATTGTTTCATAATACAGTTTCTCTGGTGTTATGATCCTGCCATATATGATCAGTGTGATTTACTACAGATTTTTACTAACAGTCCAGCAATTTTAATACGCCATCTATGAATGTTTGAAATTGTAAAAATTTCTCAGCTTCAACTTTTTAAGTGTAATTGCATGTGTGGTGAAGAAACTGAGCTGCTTTTATCTTAATGCAGTCTATACATGTGGCTCTGCACCTTGAGACTGTGCTGCTGACAGGACCGACTGTTTAGAAGGAAACTA
>NC_139723.1:68192068-68292267 GCF_964211835.1 Anser anser | reverse complement strand
TTTCTTTTTCTTTTTCTTTTTCTTTTTCTTTTTTTTCTTTTTCTTTTTCTTCTTCTTCTTCTTCTTCTTCTTCTCTTCTTCTTCTTCTTCTTCTTCTTCTTCTTCTTCTTCTTCTTCTTCTTCTTCTTCTTCTTCTTCTTCTTTTTTCTTTTCTTTATTTTTTATGGGCACTGGCTGAGTCTTTGGACAGGGGCAAATACGGAATAAGTAAAATCAATACTTTAGTTTTCTTGTAACATACAAACCCTACTGACAAACTGATTAGTTTGGTATGAGATCATTCACTGATGAGAGAAAAGAATCTATTCCATAGTTGTGGAGATGCATTGTAGCATTAAGATTTTTAAGTAGTGAAATTATTATCTCTTGGGGAATTATCTGTCACTATTACATTTTTAGGAAGGCTATCTCTCATGCTTGCTTTGTTTGCAATATTTTAACTTCATTTTGCACAGATGTGTGAAATCCTCAGGGGTCTTGATTGTTATGAAGGGGATTGATTCTTAAGGCCCAGCCCTTCTGTGGATTCCATTTCCTTGTACATATTTACATGAAATTCAAATATTCATAAACCTTATAATTATAAACATATAACTTATACGTATGTTATTATACAAACACCATTATTCACTTCTTCTTTACTCTGTAGTGAGTTCATTAGTTCATCAGAGGAAAACTCTGATTTTTTTTTTACAAAACCATGTTTCCTATGTTTTAATGATGCCAAGAACTTGAGAAAATATGGCAAATTCAACTGTAAGAAAATCATATGAAAAACTTTTGTCTATCAAGACTTAAGTTGCACTGGCATCCTTTTACAGAGATCTTATGGAAAAAGCCTAATTAATATGTTTTCTAATATCATGCTAAGGCTTCTTTTTCATTGCTGTTCTAAAAGCAGGCTGGATTCACTTCAGTTCACTCCTGCTGAAATACTCCACCCCTTTTTACTCAATATTTCATATTTCATTGGAAAATAAGAGTGAAAAGAGTCTAAGGTCCATCTAATCCAGCCTTTGTCCCTCACAGGGTCCATTATATCTCTTGAGAGGTGTCTTCCCCGCTTGGTCTTAAAGAACATACTTGCTTTCTGCCAGAGATCGTAATCACTGCAGGCCATTTGCATTGTATCTGTGCTCAGGTGTTTGACATTCCTGCTGCCAAGAGTCTCATTTGAAAGTCACTGAGAGGTATAGGTGCAGCTCTTTCCCTTCATAATAAGCAGGTTGTAGATGTGAACAACATCAATTTCCATCATATTGGACAGATGCAGTGGTAAGATTAAAGTGGAAAAGTCTCTCAAATCTTTTGCATTTTTTTTTTTTTTTTTTTTTGTGTGTGTGTGTGTGTGTGTTAATTTATCTGTCAATGTAATAGCTGCTATCTCTTTGGAATAGAGCAAAATCAAAAGTAATTTTCCTGGTATATTCAGAAATATTTTACTAACTCGTTCCTGAATTTTATGTCGTTAGCAAATGTATGCATGACTTTCCCCCCCCTCATTTTTTTATATAATTCGATTTTTTTCTTCCATACTTCCTGCTCATATGTGTTTTGTTAGTATTACTTTAAAAGAGTTGATAATAATGCTAGTGACGGGTCTTCACTCCCCTTTAGTAAATTTGTGTGTGTGTGTCTGTCTGTGTGTCTGTCTGGGAAACAACTTTCCCAGTAAAGAATTTTCCTGCCAGCTTCCCATGATGTACTATAGACTATAAACACTGTCACTTAGAATTAATTTCACTTTCACTGAAGGGGTAACGGATTCTGTACCAAATCTTACTGTCTGAACTCAGGGAAGTTCAAGGCAGACAAAGTCAAACTTATGCAACCCAAATACAAGTGGGTATGGAGACCAATAGCTTTATTAAGTTTGCAACATCTTGTTTTTATGGAATTTCAGTTTGTGCATACACAAAAATGCCACAGATTAGCCCAGTCACCAAAATGTAGTGTCTGTTTTAACAGTGTATGATATATAAGTGCAATTTCTAGTTCATGCTTTAGGAAAATTTGGCTATTGTCTAATCAGGTTCTTGTGTTGTACTGTCGCAGTGTTCTTTGCACTGAGTATTAATAGTGGGTGAGGATATATATCTGGCAGGTCTGTAAAGGTAGGAGATCTGAGTAATAGTATGACCTAGTTTAATCATCAGCCTCAATATAATCTTGAATTCTCCCTTTCATTCAAAGATAGTCTTTCACTAACCTGTGTCATTTTTAAGAATACTTATTGATGAAAATAGTATCTCATCAGGCTAAGAAAGAAGGATGGCTGTTAAGTTAAAAAGCCAAATCAGATCAGATTGAAATTTGAAGTTACACAAACTGAGCCTGCTCTATAGAACCATTGAACACGACCCAGTAATTTTAAAGCTTTTTAGCTGATGAAGACCTTGACAGAACGTTTTCTAGAAGGCAGTTGGGTGAACAAGTGTGTACACATGGCACTGGAGGTTTAAATGAAAAATCTGATGAAAAATAAGGACATTTTTCATTATCAATATAATTATTTATTATCCATATTAATTATTCATTACCAAGACAACGCTAACGACAATATTCAGTTGTGATATTTCATAAAACAGAAAAATAGCTACTCCTTTTACTCCTTTACTCCTTTGTAAAATACTTGTACATGCCCATCTCTGTGTGTGTAGAGATAGCAAGACTTACCTCTGTGGGCGTCTCCTTGATCACACAAAGACACAGTGTGTCTGTAACACAATTAATAATCAACTTTTTAAAAGGATTAGTGGGAACATGTTCCATTTTGCTCTTCCCACTGACTAGCCACATCCTTGTTGTGGTGGGCTTGTAGCAAAGTAGTAGAGTGTGAGAAAGGGAACATAGGAGAAGATTATGAAGTCTTTTATGAGAGTGTGGCTATTTTTTGCCCTAAGGTGTAATAAGTGAGTAGTCTTATCTTGTTAGTATTATTTTGATAAAGATTAACCTGTACTGTTTTTGTTTTGTGCAATATTGTTCTCTTAAATCTCTGTTGTGCTGTCACTTCCTGCCAATGCTAGGGGAGAAATGTAAAGAAAACACTTAAAGGAGCTGTAAAATTTGGGTGGATATGGACTCCCACCACACCTAAGGTAAAAGCCTCTGACTTGATCTCAAAGCTGAGTCCAGTTCTGGTCATGGTTCTTTAAGTTCAAATTCTATTCACATTCCTAAATTCTGAAATCAGATGTACTATGTTTAAACCAATAGACAAACTTCAGCGTAAAATTGGTGTAAATGGTCATGTTTAAAATCAGTATCTGGTATGTTTTATATTCCACTCATTTCACATTTTTCCTTTGAGAAAAAATGAACCCCTTTCCTTTTCTTCCTGTTAATGAATTTATTTTAATAATAATAAGAAGAAAGGTAATGAAGCTCATCTATTTTCTGCAGAATCATTAAAGATTCCTGGGGAGAGGAAAGCATTGTTAAGCCCACTGGCTAGGAGATTCACAAAGAAAATTAAAAAAAAAAAAAGTAGTTTGAACCCCTAGTCCAATTAATTTTCATATATTTTGTGACAAAAAGAAACATTCCCACAGGAGACAGATTTATTTTAGACTATTCATTAGTTTTGCAGAGCTTCTAATTCCCTGCAGATATCTAGGGTGTTTGAACCCTAAGTCCCTTTCTCCTCATATGAGTAAATTCACTTTGGCTTAAATAGTGTAGGTGAGAGGACATGTGCTTACTGCAGTAGGTACATCCTTCTGAGCTTTTTTATGAGGCCTCGTCCCAGTGGGCTTTGTAACTGGGGGGCCAGCAGAGTTGCATTGGCCATGCCAGTGAGGGACCCTCAGAGGTGCTCCTCTGCCCAATACTCCCCCGGTTTTTGCAGGATACTCCTCATTGCTCAGTGATACTGGGAAGTGCCCTGGAGAAGGTCTCAGGACTGGTCTTCAGTGTGCTTTGGCACCAGGATTAGTAATGGAGAAGTCTGGAAAGGCTTTGGTGTAATTGTCTCCACTCAGTTTGAGGGCTCGTCTCAGTTATCATCCTGGCCTCTACCCATATCCTTCAGCCAAACACAACACACAGCTGGACAGGAAAAACAGAAATGCCTGTTCTGCCTCTTTATTCCTCCTCCTCCAGTCTTACAGAAATATATAAGGTGGCAAAGGGGTGATTTGAATATAATTTAAATAAACTCATTTTTTTCCTGTCTTTGTGCCTGCACTCACCTGTAAAGAATCACAAAGGAGAATCTCTGAACTGTGCTATAAGCTTCTCTTCAGAGTCCCTTCATTCATCTGCTTCCCAAAATGCTAACACACCTGTCAAAGATGAGTTGTGAGCTTCAAAGTCTTTATTTACTCTTTTTAAATGCAATTATGCAATTCTACATAAATTTTAAAGACTACTCTGGGGCTTATTTTATTAAGTTCAGGGGAATTTTGCTTTTATTGTGAGTAGAAGGATTTTTTTCCTCCCTCTGCTACTGCTGAAAATCAAGGATCTGACATTCAAATGGATGCTTTTTCTGCCTTAGTAGCAAAGATCAGTGTTTTTCAGTCAGTGCTTGACTAGTCAAATAACTCTCCTTAATGTAATGTGATACATGAAACAGAAGATGATAATCCACTCTCCTGGCAAAGTTTTGGCTTTTCTGGAAAAAAAAATCTTTTAGTCATAAAGCAGACAGATGAAATATATGTAAGAAATGTGTTGGCAGAGCTGAGGTGAAGGTATGTTTACTTAACCACTTTCAGTGAATCAGACTTTTAGATTCCAGAGAACGCACGAATGTATGTGCAGATTAGAATAACAAATAAATACATTTAAAACAGGCATCTAAGCCTTGCAAGTTCTCCTCTGTCTGAGATATTAAGGACTTAGACGGCCCAGGAACACAGCTTGAAACACCTTTTAAGATCACACTTCAACATCTGTTTAGAACTTTACAGTTCTGTAAAGCTCTTCAGGCAACTCAAAAAGTTCCTATTCTCCACAAAATGATTAGATGTATGTGGACCTAACCTCTGCTACACCATCTGGGATGGCTAAATCTGATGTTGCTAAACCAGTTTTACACCAGATCAAAATTTGATCACTGAAAGAAAAAAAAAAAGCCCCAAAACAAAACCACACACACACAAAAATACAGAAACCCCCCTTCACATTTGCATATTTATACAGTCTCAAAAACATTCTGTATAGAACGAGTCACAGTCTGTAACTTGATAATGACAAAATATCTAGCAGTTTAGCCACCCTGAAACATTTGCCATCTTTATTTGTGCTTTTTTTTAAAGAAGTGCCGTGATTAATGATATCTGAACCTTAATCACTATTAATTGAGAACATTGTGTGCTATACTAATTTATACTATAAAAGTAATGTTGCTGCAGCAAGTAAACATTTTCTTAACAATGCCCATTAACCTTAGACTTTGGGTAGCAATAAAACAAATTGTGATTTAAAAAAAATCATGTTGAAGGTGCAATGCTGGTGCACAGTGTGTGCTGGTAACAAGTCAATGCTTGCCAGTTGTCAGTTGTCACCATGTGGCAGGATCTTAGATAACTCAGATATTTCCTGTTTGGTTGAGGATGCCACTGTGTGAAACTGCCCATGAATGTTGGCTCGTAGTGCCAATCATTCTAACCCTGCTTTTTTTTTTTTTTTTTTTTTTTTTTGAGATGCCAGCTATGGGTTGGGTGTTGCTGAAGCTTCCCTGGTTCTATTTCTGGCTTCTTCATTGACTCAGGAACAAGGAAGTTGGGTAATTTTTTCTGCTCTTCATTATCTCTATATTTTAGTTGACTTAGTAATTAAAATCAGTGACATTTATGAAAAATACCATTTGTCTGGAAATACTGATTGTGCATATAAAAACTTTTCCCAGGTGTAGGCCAAGTTTGTTTGTCAAAAATCTAACCAGAAAAATAAGCCACTTTTGCCAAAACTTTTAGTAGGAAAAACAAACAAACAAAAACAAAAACCATAAATAAATAAATTTATTCTCCAAAACAGAATTTCTGATCAGAGAAGTATGGCTTGCAGTTAGTGTACTCCTTTGTGTTTTAATATTGTGTTACATATATAAATTGCAAATGCTCCAAAAGAAGAGAAACAGAGAGCAAAAGTCCCATGTAGGTTTGCTGCAAGATCACTGATCACAGGCTTGAGAGCATTATTTTGCCGGGGGTGGGGTGGGGGTGGGGGTAAGGCTATGGGAGTGTAAGTAGATCTGAAAGCCCTTGGTTGCATACAAACCAAAAAGGGTTTGGATCAAAAAGGTGAAGAGAAAAGACAGACTTTTTCATAGTTAATAACTTTGATATTATTGGAGCTACATGAAAATTTGCTTAAGAGTAACATCTGATGATGTACTGAATGTGGATCTTTGTACTATTGTCAGAAATGAAGTGAGAAGTGACATGGATGGAGACAGCTGGACTGGATGGGCTGCCAAGCTCTGAGGAACGTGTTGGAGATGCATTTCCTCCGACGTTGTGGAAGCTTGCTTTAAGGGCATTCATGCTTCTCCCTGTGCCACTGTTGTTGCAGGGTGCGTGCTGGCACAGAAACATTTTCCATCCAGGCATGAATGGGCATACCTCATGCTGGAAATAGAGCTGATTGGGAATTTTCATCTCAATCCTTAGCAGAAGGCAGAAGCCTTTCTTGTAAAATTGAAGATTTCTCTACTAAAATATAAATTCCCCTGAAAGATTTTGTTTTAAGAGAAAAACAAAACACTATTCAATTGTGCATTGGTTTGACCTCAGAAGGAATATTCTGAGTGGACTGAAGGTATTTGCTGCTATTCACTTATAAAAATGGTTTCCATTGTTTTTTATTGTCATATATAGTTTAAAGCTCTCTCATCCATTAAACAGACTGGTCTGAACTGTGTAGTGATGCCCTGAATGAAGAAAACTATAGTAAAATTAGATGTTCTGGTATGGACAAATGATGCATGATGATGTTGAATTAACTTGAACAGTTCAGTAATC
Source organism: Anser anser (assembly GCF_964211835.1). Taxonomy (NCBI): domain Eukaryota; kingdom Metazoa; phylum Chordata; class Aves; order Anseriformes; family Anatidae; genus Anser; species Anser anser. The sequence goes on along the minus strand of NC_139723.1, from coordinate 68,285,296 downwards.
TGAAAACCAGGAAGGACAGATTATGTAATTGGCCTAAAAATGGGGTGATACTCCAATCCTTTGAAAAAAACATTTTGCAGAATTTCTATTTTGCTGGTTTTTAAGGATTTTCAAACATTTGTTCTGGTACAAAGCCCTGTGTTGATTGTTTTTAAGAAAGAATCATACAGATTAATAGTGTCACCACAATTAATGAATTTGCTATGTTATTGTGCTGATGTGAGAGCTATTCCCTTGGGTACATGACAGCCGAAAATTCAAGTGTCTTCAATTACATTTAATGACCCAGGATGCCCTCTGGCTGCTCTCAGCAGTGCCGGTCCTTGAGCACAGAGAGGAGGCAGTAGGTTACGTCAGCCTATTTTGGGAGGAATGGTCTTCTGAGCAACATCAGAGGCAGAACTGTTTCCATGACATTTTGGCACAATAAGCAGGGTACATGAGAGTTGGTGCTGAAGCTGGCATTGGCCAGCACGTCTGGGTAACAAGTCAGTCCTTCTCATGCTCCATGCACAGCAGCATGCCACCCACTTGCTGCTTTAGGACTGCTGCTACCCATCTGCTCTCTGTATCACTGGAGCATGGCTGCTGTCTGCCGATCTTGTTTTGACCAGCTTTCGCTTCACCATGGTGGTGGTGGTGTGTTCGTTCCTTGGCCTTCAATGTGTCCTGTGTTTTCTGTCATGCTGCATAACAAAGAGTTGCTGACAGCCCATGGTGAGCATATTGCACTGCAAGTATTTAAACAAGTGCTTATTTACATGCCGTGAGCATGGCATCCCCATTAAGCCTGGTGGAGGAGGAGCAGAGCTCTTCTGTGTCATTTTAGATAATTGCAACAATTCAGCAGTTCAAAACTGCTCAACAAATGTTCTTGCTGTTCTATGGAAATCTCTATGTCCGTTTTTTCATCCACACATCTGAGTGGGAAGAAAATGATTTTATTCTGATTCAGAATAATTTACCCATCACTATGCCTAGCTCACACTTGGATAATAAATCTGGGGTTCAGGGTGGAATGCAAATAGGGAGTTGTTACAAATGAAGCCATTCATTCAACAACAAAAAGAGGAATATGAGATTATTTTGCTAGAATCTTGTGGCACATAAAACCAGAGAGAGAGAATAAATAGTTCTATGTGCCTTTACCAATGACTTTTTGATATTGTTTCTTAGTTCTTCTGCACAAAACCCATGAAAGAAGTAAAGCAAGATCAAATAGAAGAGAATTCATTTCCATCTAACAAATGTTTTATCAGTTACAAACTGTTTAGATAGTTATGAGAATGTACAATACAATAACAAAAGGAGAATTAGCTTGCCTTTATCATAAGAAAATAAATTTTACTGGGAACAATGTATTTGTGTTGCAGAAAACACTCAGAGAGAAGTTGACAGTAGCACTCAAAGGTAGGCAGAGACAATGACAGCTAATTGCAGATGTGGGAGGCAAGTGACAGGCTAGGAAGATAATTGTGTCTGCTCCACAGATGTGAAAGACTTATGCTGGATTAGTGTCTACCAGCGTTATCCCTGCATGCAGAGTTTCAGAATGCCATTTCCAAAGAGGTGCTGGTATCACCAACATTGTAGCAAAGGCATTTTAGTGTTCTGCATGATGAGTCTGATACAAAGAGATTTTGCATATCAAATTCTACCTGCTCCAAGTCTGAATACAAATCTTCCAGACGTTCAATTTCTATTGTTATTAAAATGTGGTGTGTGTTTTTTACACTTCACCATGCTTGAAATAATTACACAAGAGAGACCTCTGCCACAGCCCACCAAAGCAGTGCTTTTACAATGAGGTGTTAGAGGTTACGTGCTGCATGTGCTGGGCAGTGGGATGGTAGGAGTGATGCTCAGTGGCTCATGGCCTCCAGGAGCCACGCTGGAAGTGGTGCGCAGAGAACTGCCCTACCACTGACTCATCCATATTGTCCACCAGGAGGAAAGTATTGTCAGAAATATGTTTTGGTTTCACTTTGGAGTGCACGGTTAGTGTGGCCTAGGTGAGTGGACGGTGAGGTGGATTAGCAATTGGCTGGATGGCAGAGCTCAGAGGGTTGGGCTTAGTGGTGTGGAGTCTAGTTGTAGACCTATAGTTAGCAGTGTCTCCCAGGGGTCAGTACTGGATCCAGTCTTGTTCAACGTATTCATCAAAGATCTGGATGATGGAACGGAGTGCACCCTCAGCAAGTTTGCTGATGACACAAAGCTGGGAGGAGTGGCTGATACCCCAGCGGGCTGTGCTGCCATTTAGAGGGAGCTCAACAGGCTGAAGGGTTGGGCCGAGAGGAACCTCATGAAGTTCAGCAAAAGCAAGTGTAGGGTCCTGTATCTAGGGAGGAATAACCCCAAACACCAGTACAGGTGGTGGCTGACCTGCAGGAGAGCAGCTCTGCAGAGAGGGACCTGGGAGTCCTGGTGGACAGCAGGCTGACCATGAGCCAGCAGTGTGCCCTTGTGGCCAAGAAGGCCGATGGGATCCTGGGCTGCATTTGGAAGAGTGTTGCCAGCAAGTCAAGGGAAGTGATCCTCCCCCTCTGCGCAGCCCTGGTGAGGCCACACCTGGAGTATTGTGTCCAATTCTGGGCTCCCCAGTACGAGAGGAACATGGAGTTACTGGAGCGAGTCCAAAGGAAGGCTACAAAGATGATGAGAGGACTGGAGCACCTGTCATACGAGGACAGGCTGAGAGAGCTGGGCCTGTTTAGCCTGGAAAAGAGAAGACTGAGGGGAGACCTCATCAATGTGTATAAATACCTGAGGGGAGGGTGTCCAGAGGTTGGAGCCGGTCTCCTTTCAGTTGTGCCCAGCAACAGGACAAGAGGCACTGGGCACGAACTGAAGCACAGGAGGTTCCGGCTCAACGTGAGGGGGCACTTCTGTATTGTGAGGGTGACAGAGCACTGGAACAGGTTGCCCAGAGAGGTTGTGGAGTTTCCTCTGGAGATATTCAAAACCCACCTGGATGCAATCCTGCACAACGTGCTCTAGGTGATCTTGCTCATTAGGGTGATTGGACTACCCAATCTTCAGATGTGCCTTCCAACCTTGTCCATTCTGTGATTCTGGTTGTGGAAGATTGGGTGCCAGAAACAAAACAAAAAGACAGGAGCTAACCTATTCATCTTATTGGTGTTCTCTAGCAGGTCACGGCCTCCTGTGACCTGGTGTCTCACACTGCACATATGTAGAAAGCTCTTGTGTGGTGGGTTCCTGCATTGGCCTTACAGCTTTTTACTCTTGCATGCCATTTGAGTGAAGACTTTTCTTTCCTATGGTGACTCTCAAAAATACCAAACCTCAGTCCTCATTTAAAAGGCTGCCTCCAGCTCTATGGGCAGCTCCTTCCTCTACTCCTGACGCCACTATGTATCAAGGGTTCTTGGGTCTTTGAAATGAACTTGAAAAGAATGATTTCCCCAGTTGCCATCCCATCTGCAAGTCTGATTCACCTCTGCCTTACAACAGAGGTGTAACTTTTGTATCTTTTGGTCAGCTTCAGTGGCTGGTGTGAGCAGAGGACTGTTTGGTTGGGAGCAGCTGACTTGTCTCCTTTTTGCTGTTTTTTGCAGTCTGGCATTATTTCACCAGATTGGATATTAAGCAGTGTCTGTATGGGATTAGTATGGAAGCACTGGTAGCCCTAATAGTGGAGCATGCTAGGGAACTAACACTTTCATCATCAGGAAGTACTCATATCATAATTACTATCCCAAATTCTTTTTGTGTATAACAACTTTAAACTGACTCTGTTTTGGAAACCAGGAGAGCACTAGGGAATGTTCTTTCCTTGGAATAGGCTTTTGCAATGCAGCAGACCAAGACACTTTGTGTGAGCAGGGGCAGGGAAATGAGGATGACAGGATCTCAACTGAGACTCAAAGAAAAGTCAACTGAGATTCAAAGCAAAGAACATTGCTCCAGACTACTTTCCTGCTTAAACCATATTAATACGTGTAAGGGGTGAGGTGGTATAGGATGTGCATTCATTGCAAGGAGGGGTAAGCATTGGTTAGAAGGTAGATGCGTGTGTACACTGTAGGCTCCCTGAAGGAAAAAAAAAAAAAAAAAACAAACAAAAACAAACACTTGGAGATGGCTTGAGACTGTTATTTTTTTTATTTATTTTTATTTATTTTTAATTTGCTCCCCAACTTTTACTAATTTGGGGAATACAAGACATAGAAGTTAGAAAACTAACCATTTCCTAAAATTCCACATAAAACTGTCAGTTCATATCTAAAAAACAACACCGATGTTTTTCTGGGTTTATTCTTTCAACAAGGGCAGACTCTGGGTTCTCTGAATGGGAGCTGCCAACTTCAGTCTCTGGTACCACATAATAATAAAGGGAACCTGCAGGCGATTCACTGATGTGAACAAGGCAGCAGGTCTGTTATGACTTTTAACCAAATTCATTGGAGAAATAAGCCAATATATTACCGCTGCTCTTTTTCACAGTGCTGCTGTTCCATCTGTATTTGCTGCAGGCATTGCTTAGGCCAGGTTATTTGTGAGAAATAGGCTCTCATTTTTCCCAGTACACTGGAGCTGAACATTGCTGCAGCAGCTCTCCCTCAGTTTGATATTTGTGTTGGATAATGTCATCTTTATCTGTTTATACATGTGTATAAAACAATGGTATTCAGTGAGGCTATAAGAGGGCCTAGCAAACACACCTTTCACATTTGTTGTTCTCTTTAAAAATATATATAATAGCAGAAGAAATAGGAAAAGGGCATCTGAATGCTGACAGCTCCATCACACTTAGAAAACTGCTTATGCTTTTCCAGAAGTATATTAATTTCCTACACTATATGTAGATCATGTGAACTCTGCATGACCCTTCAGCATTCTACAAATGCTGAAAATATGCTGTGGAAAAACACTAACTTTCTCCAGCTCATTAGCAGAGGTAGGTAGATGCCCATTCAGTGTTCAGTGTGACAATTCACTAATGAAGCAGAAAGTGTTTTATATTTTAAGCTGTATATTTTTTCCTGATGCTTTTTAAAAAGTATCCTTTATTTTTTGACAAAGTACAGTAACTGAAACTGACAATAATGCTTACCAGCTCTGGAAAATAACTTCTCAAACTATTCTTGGTGCAATTCTTAGGAGTTTTAAAGTTGTGATTGCAAAAATATTTTCAAGAACACAGAGCTCATGAATATAAATGTGAAGTACAGCTGTTTCTGTTTTAGATATTCATTAGCTTTTTACTCAGATCTTCAGTACGGACTTGCTTGAAAAAAGGTACCTCTCTATCTGTGTTATAGCCCTAAGGTTAGCTTGGCTTTTGAGAGATACATAGCAAAAACCACAAGTACAAGGCAAGGGTACATTAATGACTATTATATGCTATTGTCAGCAAATGGTTAGTAATTACAACTGTTAGACCAGTTACACACATCAGGCAATATTAGTTTCAGAAGTATTGACTTGAGGAAATACACAACCTACTTACTAATAGAGTAATTCATCTGAGAAACCTAGGAGGTGGGAGTATAAGAGAAGCTTAAAATCCTTATGAAAAGATATGCCCCTCTAACTTGCTGAATATTTTTACTAATATTGAAATGGCAGCTACTGCTATTTCAGAAATGTGTCTGCCCACTGGTAAGAAGTTTTGTTAGTATTTCTTATTAATTATTAACCCAAACTGCAGAATTCTAAAACATCACTTCACTAAAATGATAGGGACTTCTGGGCTGGTGTTCACAAGAGACAGAAAGGGAAGGTTTTTGAAATTTAAAAAAAAAAAAAGTTTAAAAACAAGGAGACATCATGCAAGGGAAAACTGATATATTTTACTAACACCTAGGGTAAGCCTGCATGCTTATTTTTCAGCTGAAGTACAAAATTACTGAAGGCAGAATACGCTTGTCTCAGATTCAGACTTTATCCATGCTAGGCCTTCCATTTCCAAGAGGAGGTAAATAAATTTATGTAACCATTTAAATTAGATTTGTTTTTCTTTTCTTTATAAGGTACTTTTTACATGTGTAAGGACTACTTCAGTGTAACTTTGTATTAGCAAGCTGTGATTTCTGTAACGTTACCCTTAACCTTTTTTTGTGTGTGTGTGTTTTTTTTCCAAGTCCAAGTTAGTATAATGGTGGTAAAGGTGGTGCTGAGATACGTGAGAACGTGTTATTAATACCTGGTAAAGTAGACTTGAAACAGGTTTCTAGCTCCAACATATATTTCCTGTTAGTTTGTATAATTGTGTTAATCTTTCCCTTGAATATAGCCATTTTTAAACCCAGTTTTACAAAATGGAAAGAATGCATTAATTGCAATTTTGCACATCTATTTCTGCCAGTGCTCAATTATTCTGCCTCGATCCTAAATATTCTGTTTTTCTGTTAGATCTTCGTCAAGTTATACTCTGCCTTTTAGTTTTTTGCCTTTCTAACTCTGAAGACAGATACTAAAGGCTCAGGAGCTCACACTGATCTTAAGTGTTGAAGGCAACTTACTTTGAGGAAAAAACCTCAGTGGATTAACATGTAGTACAGAAAGTCTGGATGTGTAATTTTTTGCACAGTAACACAATGGCACATGGATAAAGAAGAGCTAGCAAGTGTAGTGACATTTATATTTAAATGGTGATGTGTCTGGTAATACAGAAAATTATTAAATGTAAACTAAACTGTTTGGAAGAAAGACATCTCCAGAACATTTCCAGATAAATGTGGTTTTAATGTGCAATCTGAAATGATGTACTGGAGTGAGCTCATGTCAGTGTAGTTTTGTGTTAGGGAATCCTTAGCTCTGCAGCCAGAGGGAGAAGAAGGACTGTGATTTCTTATCCCAATGTAGAATAGAACTGCATAAAAATGCAGTAAGGGACTCTGAGAGACCCTCTGGCTTGTTCTTGTACAGAAGCATCATCAGAGTCAGGGGAAGGTCTTGTGTTTGCCACACTAATTTTAAAACAAATATTTTGTTGAAGCGCTCAGACGTGGCAGCAATTCTGAAATGCATGGATCTTAGCCATGAACCAGAAATAGGCTTCTCCAGTTGGTTCCTAGGATTAAGCAGAGGCAAAAATCCTGTAACCGGTTTTTATTGATCATAGAGTCCAAACCATCAGTCAGATTCACAATCTGATACTTGGTGACACAAAACTTCTCCATGAAGGAGAATTGATTTGCATGGGAAGTTAGCAATAACTATCTGTGAAAGGAGTGATATCTCTGGATTGAATGGTGGTTATCGTCAGCAATGAGCTATTCTAGGTTTTTGGAGGGACACATTTTTAAAACAGATCCTAGACAGGATTTTGTCAAAAGTAAAGTTAATGAGTTATTCATCTGCATTTCATGAAGTAAATTACTTATTTTTAAGAATATTTATATTGTACTGTAAACTATTATAATCATCAGTAAGTTTTCGTACAACTACAGAATATAAATTTCAGACTGGTATTTTACTGTAGCTTTATTTTTAAATTTCTTTGAATTTATTTAATAATCATATGAAGCATAAAAGTTTTGTTTTGCAGAAACAAATTTCATTTTAATTTTTTGCTTGTGTTAGTTTCTAAAATGGGAAAGAATTATTTGCATAGAGGTGGGACCCAGACAGAGTACTGAGATCTGCATCTGAATTTATTACACACTAGTATCAAGAACATCATGGCATCTTGACATTTGGTGAGAAAATACAAATCAAAAACAAACAAACAAAAAATCTTACACAGTAATGCAAAATGAAAATGTTAAATCTCTCATGCTTTCAACCATACTGACAATTGAAAAGGTGTTAATAAAGAAGAGCATTGAGCAGAGTTTGTAGATGAGTAAAACAAGTTGTATTTATGCATCATTTCTAAATGTAGTTCTAGAGACAGTGTAGGTAGCAAAAGGACCATATGTTAAAAGAAAAAAAAAATGAAAGGAGCTGTGAGATCCTGCATGGCATAATGACAAGTGTGGGAGGGCATATTTATTAGAAAAAAAGGTGTGAGTAAATATTCAAGGAGAAGAGTGGATTGGAACATTTTTAAAGGTTATAACAACACTCCCTATGCTATTAGTCGTGGTTTCTCTCTGTAGCTGTTTGCCTTTCATGCAAAGTGTCATTTGTCTCACTGGGCTTCCTGACTGTATTGGTACTGAACACAAGACAGAGTCACTCACTGATAGGTCATTCCCAACATAGGCAAAGCTGCCGGAAAAGGGAGAGGGTTTTTTTTGGCAGTATTTCTTCTCGGTAAGTAATTTGACTGATTCATTCCTAAGTGTTATCATTTTTATTCTTGTTGCTGGAGAGAAGAGGAGGATTGGCAAGACAGCGTGCTGTGAATGCAGCGTGATGAATGCAACTTCAGACTGTGTCAAAATGTACATTGCCATCAGAGAGAGAATAAAACTACTTTCTTACATAAATTGTGAAAGCAGAATCCTTGGCTTTTATTGAAGCACATAGATATGAGCCTTAATGTTGAACAACATTTCTGACCTGTGTGAAATGACTTTGCTTTCCTACTCTCATCCCTTGGGAAGGCCTGGTAACTTCTTTGGCAGTCTTGGCAAGAAAAGAAGACATGAATGATAGCAGGCATTTGGCAATGGTGAGGGTTATTGTGAGGGACTGTGAAGTATTACTTAGCTAAACTATGAAAGTCTGCACTGCAGTTACCTACGCTCTTCTGCCTTTGAACATAAGTGTAGATGTATGCTTTTTGTTCCTTTTCACTCCCTGTTTATCACCAACATTAAAATTCTAGGAGGGCAAGTTTTGATGCCTATCTTAAAACTATATAACAGCTATATAGCAAACTGTGCAGTCCCCAAGAATCTAGTACTTACTCACTGACAAAACTTCAGAACCTAAACCTAGTTAGTTAGACAAGTAATTTAATTCAGGAGGTGCATACCTATTTATAAAGAATTATATTTCTAACAACAACCCATTGTGGAGATGGAGAAGCTCATTGCATGCCTTCAGCACAGGCCAGTCCTTAACTAGCCTTCCTGAATCCTAAATGAACAAATCACCATCATCTTTTCAAAGTAGGTTTCCCAGAATAGGCAGCCTGTTTGTTTACCCAAAGTGCAGACAGAAAGTCTTGAAACATGTAGTAATGACAAGGCAGAAGTAGTAGAGAGCTCTTAATGTGTTCCTGACCTAATTAAGATAAAATGAAAAGATTCCTTTGGGTACCTGGATCATGTGTAGGTTAGACATTCATTCACATTCCCTCATGTCTCCCTCCACAGGGTAAGAATATGAAAGGACACACAGACCTGCCTTTTGAAACTGTTAAAATCTGAGCTCATGGAAAAGACAAACTCTTGTGACTCTTTCCGGGTGAGGGGTCCTCACTGAGCTGCTGACAATCTGGCAATTCATGATAAATCAAGCAGTAAGGAATCAAGCACCAAGGAACATGTGTGACTCTCCATAGTCATGCTCTTTCTACCACCTGTAAAATGAGTTTTTAATTAAACACTTGAACAAAAAAGACTGAAAATGCAATAAGACATGAAGCTGGTGTCTATAAGTCCGCAGAATAATGATTTATGTTCTAGTTATACATAAAGCCTTGTTAAGTGTTAGTCTTTCCTTGAAAGTCTTCTTTTCAGAAGACTTCTGAAAATGTTCCCAATACTGTTTTCTGCCTGTTGTTCCTTCATGCCTCTCTTGAAATAAAAAAACTTTCTGAAGATAAGCTACATGTTCAGCCCTAATTGTGAGAACAAAAGAGAGATGTAAAGGTCATATTAGTTGCCTTATTAAATCTCTTTCAAGAAAGTGGACCTTCTTCCAAATACATTTTAACATGGGTATTAAATACCCATAGATTCATGATCACAGATTCATGATCGGATTATGAAGGTGAGTCTGAGACCATTAAAAGTAAACTTTCTGTCCTTGATAAAGAGTAGAGTATAAGTAATAAAAGGCTTCTACCATGTCCATAGTTTTGAATACCACCTCCATTTTTTTTTTTTTAAAGTGAAAAAAGAACATATCCAAATTGAAATACTATAGCTAAATACGCTTCCATGGTGACTCACCAGAGCTACAGTTCAGTTACATCATGTCCTTGTTCTCTTGCATGCACTGGATTCACCATCGGGTCTTCAGCTTGCATAGTGCAGCAGAAGCTGGAAGGCTCCTCCACATTTCTAGATATTACTCATAAGAAAGTTAAGCAGTTTTCATAGGAAATGGAGTCTGAGTAGGAACATGAAGCTTCTGTACTGTAACTCACCTGAAATGCCAAAGACTTCTTCAGAATACAAATGTTTGGATTTTAGCTGGAGTGTTTCATTATTTGAGGCATCATTGAGAAGTTTAGGAATCCAAGATCCAAAGAAAAATATTATATATACAAATGTATCTTTCCTTTCCTTTCCTTTCCTTTCCTTTCCTTTCCTTTCCTTTCCTTTCCTTTCCTTTCCTTTCCTTTCCTTTCCTTTCCTTTCCTTTCCTTTCCTTTCCTTTCCTTCCCTTTCCTTTCCTTCCCTTCCCTTCCCTTCCCTTCCCTTCCCTTCCCTTCCCTTCCCTTCCCTTCCCTTCCCTTCCCTTCCCTTCCCTTCCCTTCCCTTCCCTTCCCTTCCCTTCCCTTCCCTTCCCTTCCCTTCCCTTCCCTTCCCTTCCCTTCCCTTCCCTTCCCTTCCCTTCCCTTCCCTTCCCTTCCCTTCCCTTCCCTTCCCTTCCCTTCCCTTCCCTTCCCTTCCCTTCCCTTCCCTTCCCTTCCCTCCCCTCCCCTCCCCTCCCCTCCCCTCCCCTCCCCTCCCCCCCCTCCCCCCCCTCCCCTCCCCTCGCCCCCCTCCCCTCCCCTCCCCTCCCCTCCCCTCCCCTCCCCTCCCCTCCCCTCCCCTCCCCTCCCCTCCCCTCCCCTCCCCTCCCCTCCCCTCCCCTCCCCTCCCCTCCCCTCCCCTTCCCTTCCCTTCCCTTCCCTTCCCTTCCCTTCCCTTCCCTTCCCTTCCCTTCCCTTCCCTTCCCTTCCCTTCCCTTCCCTTCCCTTCCCTTCCCTTCCCTTCCCTTCCCTTCCCTTCCCTTCCCTTCCCTTCCCTTCCCTTCCCTTCCCTTCCCTTCCCTTCCCTTCCCTTCCCTTCCCTTCCCTTCCCTTCCCTTCCCTTCCCTTCCCTTCCCTTCCCTTCCCTTCCCTTCCCTACTTTGCCTTGACATAGCAGCTCATCTTGGTCCAAGTTTGTAGCTCTGTCCAAAAGTCAACTATGGACACATATTGCTGATTTACCATTGCCATGTGTGTGGCATGTGCACCCATTTTACTACTATGTTCTTTATCACTGAATAGGACACAAGGAAAATTACATCCTGAGAAGTTTCATGAATACTGCTGTTACTGTACAGATCCTTATATTCTATTGTGACTCTGTAAATGTGTGACAGAACATACAAAGACCCTCCCTAAAATAGATTGAATAATACGTAGCTGTAGCTAGGGCACCTATTCTTTACATCTTAATGAAAATGTTTTAAAGTAAGAAATATCAAGGGAAAATGTTTATGATGGAGGAAGTTGATTCATAAGAGCTTCTCTGGGTAACTGGTGGTGCTAAACATGGGATTCATCTGACCCATTTTAGAGGTTTACTTAAAAGGGGTGAATTGTGTCCTACAACTGCTTCTTTCTCCACACTGAGCATAAAAGAAATCTAATGTGACAATTTTAGATGTAAGTGACTGTAATTGCTCAGATGAATCTCACTGTCATGTGTGAATGCCTAAGATTTTATTTAGCACTGAATGGGAGAGAATAAGCACTTAGAAGATGTGTGTGTGTGTGTGTATACATATATTAATATATTAAAGTAGTGGAGAAATAACTAGTTGAGGAGTGATGTGGGCTGTAGAGAGAAACTCAGTATCTCGTCTTATAAAGGAAAGAAAGATAAATCACACATACCAGATTGTGAACAGCTACCACTAATGAGCAGTCACATTAGCTATTACTAATGACTATAGGAATGTTTCTCTGATCTACTGCTCACAATCTGGCCCTAAGTTTAAAGCAAATGCTGAGGAAAAAAGATAATTCAAACAAAAAATGGCTCTAGGATGGGTGAAAGTAGTAGGAAAAAAGAAAAAAAAGGATAGGGCAAAATGCCTGAAGAAATAGTGAGACAGAATGCTGAATTTCACTCTTAAGATGCTTAAGAGTTCACGAGGCTCAGCTGAGATGGTAAACCAGAGTAGACTGAAGTTTCATACATAAAACAAATTGTAGTGCAAGTTGGGAAATACATATATATATTTTTTCTTTGCAAAAAGGAATAGCGTTTTTCAATGAGAAATGTCTATTCCAATGGAACTTTTGTATAGAGCTTTCTGCATTATAGGATATACTTTCTGATTGAAAAGGGCTATTTTCTGGAACAATCAGAATTATAAGTTTAGCACTTACCTGGAATATTGAAGAAGTTCCCTAGTCATCTTAATTCATTTAAATAAAACCTGTTCCACCTTCATGTGTGCCTTGACATGATGATTTGATTATTCTGGCACAGGATACTCTAAAGCAGTCACATGATTTGACTAAAGTAAAAGTATTCTAACGTTTATGAGTAATCCATGGAGAAACAGACTCCGTCAAAAGAAGTTTCAGGGTAGAAGCCTAATATAAATCTTTGAATTTCCTTCCTGAAGGACCTGTTTTCACCCCTGACTGTAGAGGGAGGCTAGCAGAGCAAGTAAGCTGCCCAAGAATGGGTCTCCATCTCCACTAGGAACAGCTCCATGTCAGGATGAAAAGCATCCCTTGGCTGGGTCTGCAACATCACTAATTATTTTCCCAATGCAGAGCTGTTCCACAGGGAGAGGCCAAAGTGGTTGCCCAAGGGCTGATGGCTCAATCTCTGCCTTTGTGATGGCAGGCTTGAAGAAGGACTTTAAGTAAAGTATTTAGGCTCTTAACTTCCTACTGAAATGGACAGAATTCAAATCATTTAAATGAGAATGCATGTTGTACTAGATATGGGCCCAGTGCTTTTGGAGATTAGATTCATCTAAATAAATCAGCAACACTTGTAGTTTTAAGTTGCTTAAGAGACTTTGAAGAAGTCACCAAATTATTAATATTTTTTTATTGAAGTTTTGTTATTGTTTACAAAAACAAACAAACAAACAAAACAAAACCAACAAACAAAAAACACTAGTAGACAACTTAAAACACTCACTTGGCTTTTAAATATTTCATTCCAGATTTCTGTTCAGAAATGAACTGGATCAGAAATCAAAAACAAAGTTTTTCACCCCAGAAAATGGTGACTTGTTTTAATTTCTATTTGATGCAACTGATATCATCACTGTTTGCTTACCCCTGCTTCAGTACCTTCTTGATTCTTGCAGTGTAATGGTTCGATAACAAAGGGATAGTTTCACATTTTTTGGGCTGGCAGCATTTATTTGAATCCGTACTGTCAACTGAATAAGATTAAAAATGGTAAAATAATATTCCCTCCAAAAAAATATACAGAAAAGGGTAGGGGAGAAAGAGGAATACATTTTTAACATGGATAACTTCAGCAAGCAACTTCATTTATTACACAGCCCTATATCAGCCAGGATGACATATTGCAGAAGCAGGGACTTTCACTGGGACAGAAAAAAGCTGATCTGGGGAAATACAGCTTTCCTGATGCCAGTATATTATGAAATTACAACTTCATTTTTATTTTTCAGACTCAAATTTGGAAATTCAGATACAGGTTGTTTGAACCTATCGTAAATGCAGTGCTTTTCTCCCCAGTCTGTGGCGAGTACAGTAAGACTCTGCTGGACTTACAGGGATGTGACAGTGACATGTCCATAGAGAAGATGAGCTCCATGACCCTTCCGCTCTTGAGTTTCTCAGCCATGGCATTACGGTTTCTTGTTCTTTGTGGAGTGCCAATTTGGCTGTGTTCTCTCAAGAGATTTCTCTGGGGGACCTTGTGATCAGACGTCATCTGTTGAGACTTGCTGTGCCTCTTTACTACGAGATGCTACTAAAACAACAGAAAAAAGCAGGGTGAGAGAAGCTAAAGAACAAAAGAAGGCCTATATAGACAAATCTTGCCTAAATAGAGGATCCTGACACAATTTTCTTAGGTTCACTCTGGGCCACCAACTCTCAGATTGATTACATTGCCTGCCAGTTGTCCAGGTCAGGTCTCCTCCCTTGGAACATTGCATTTACCTTGGACTGAGCCAACAAGGGGACATTTCTAGTTTACAGCTACCATACTGTTACCAAGAAACCGGTGTTACTTCTCAATGAGGATAGCTTCTCTTCACAGTTGTTTCCCTTCATCATCCCACAGCTCTTAATGACTTGCTGCCATGCAATACAGTAAACGGAGGTGTGTGTAATATTCATAGAAATGTTAAGATCCTTGGCATTCACCTTTTGCCACCATTAATTACTGTATTGGATCTACTCACTATGTCTAGTACAATATGTTTTAATAATTCACCATAAATTTGTCCTGTGAGCAGTTTAATCTAATGTCTGTTGTGAACCACAGGGTATGAATCCTGTAAGGTGTACAGCTGTATCCGTACTCGGAAGTCCCTGTATCTTTCTGGGTTAATTTGATAATTTTATGGTAGTTACTGGGAAAAAATAAAAAATAAAAGTAAAAATCAATAGGAAAAGGCCTAGTTAAACAACAGAAGTCCCAACCAATAGGGATAATCCTCCAAATCCTAAATCACTTTTAGATTAAAAAATATTTTAAACAAAGTGTGGATTTTAGTATATAAAATGGTTCGGTCAATGGCAAGACATGAACTACCACACTGGCAGACTATAAATAGAATTAATATATTACTGTAGCAAGTGATCAGTACAAAAACTGACAGTCATACTTTTACACAGCAAATTAAAAGACCAATTGTTCTGGAAAAGTTGAAACAATTTGTAAATATGGGTCAACTCAGTGACGCTTTTGGATGAGTTTTCTTGTTTTGTTTTGTTTTTCATAAAACAACACATTTCAGCCTTTTTCTTTATAAAAAGAGGCTCTTTCATTTAAAATGTGTCATATTCATCTGGATTTATTTTCCTATCATCACCACAACACTCCCAACCCTCTTGGTCTGAAGTGTTTTTATCCATGATTTGCCACTCTCTTTACCCTCGTAACCAGTCAGAGCAATGAAATATATATATTAAAAATAATACCAATAAATAATAAAAAAAATCTTTTCTAAATTTAACCAGTATCTGATGTCTCTGAGCAAGGGAATCCATATATAGTCTCACCAACTGTATAAAGATTTTTGAAACTGAATGCATTATATCAGTATCATGGCTGACTTGGAAACCTGAATGCAGATGCCAGTGTTCCTAGATATTCACTCTCAGGCTTCTGGTCTGTAAAGCATCCCTATTTTAACAACTTCTCCTACACATATGCAACTGACTTTCCAAATAGACACAAAAGTAACTGGATAAATATATAAGGTCAGCTTTCTGCCCTTGCTATCACTAAGTATATATATGTATGTAGAATCATAGAGTCACAGAATCATTAAGGTTGGAAAAGATCTCCAAGGTCATCTGGTCCAACCATCCCCCTACCACCAATATTACCCACTAAACCATGTCCCTAAGCACCACATCCAGCCTTTCCTTAATCACCCCCAGGGATGGTGACTCCACCAACCCCCTGGGCAACCCGTTACAATGCCTAACCACTCTTTCTGAGAAGAAATTTCTCCTAATCTATTTATTTATTTATTTTTCTGCAAGCCGGAAGCTTGTCAGAACTGAAATGCAATTAGCAATTTTTGAATCAAGTCAATCTACCACATTGGGGTGGAAAACAGAAACACCTGGTTAAGACACCTAACTTCTGTTCCCTGTGAGTGATGTAAATTTGTTCTAGTTGCATTTGTTTCCTTTCATCTTGCACAATTTCAACAAGAGTTGATCAAAGCAAGTTATTTCATGTAATGTCACCTTTTCTGTCAAGCATTTTGGGTGCAAATGAAACTATACATGACATTGTCATATATCTGTCACACATATATATATCACACTGCTTCTGCAGCATCAATTAATCTTCCCTTATGGAGATCTAAAAAGAGATCTAAAAAGAAAGATTCATTGAGTATGACAATGTACAACTCATATGAAAGTCTTCTCTAGAGCAGCAGAGTTAACGGGTTTCTGTGAGGGTTATTTTACCAAGATTTCATCTTTTCTGCATTTATTTCTCACAGTTCTCACTGAAAACTTAATAACATTATTCTTGAAAATTACTTCATTTCAAGTTACTGGCTTTTGTGTTTAACTCCGTGCCTACAAGCACACACACAACAGTAAATACATCTTCTGCATTTAATTACTTTCTAATAGAAAAAAAAAAAAAAAGGAGGTTTTAGAGATAGGATTTGACTTTTATTAAGAAGGAAAAACCATGAAAAGGCTTTAATTGCACTATTTATGTATGTATTTATTTATCTATTTTTGAGTTCTTTCCCAGACTAAACCTAACTATTGTGTTTTGGATCAGATGTTAAGGACTAGAGAGCCAGTTTTGCCCTATCACAGATTTGATTTTATGATGGCTGAAATTCGTTCATGTTGTGCGGTTTGTTTTAAACAACTGCAGTTTTGCTTCATTTTACCTAACGTTCTCTCCTTTGTTTTGTCTCTACATATGTAACCAAAGAGCTGTAGTCTTTGTCAGAAACAAATTCTGAGCAGAGTAGAAATGAGTAGCAGGAGCTAGTAGGAAGCAGGCTGGATGAAAAATCAAAGCAGCCCTGATGAGAAGGACCTGGGGGTATTAGTTGATGGGAAGCTTGACATGAGCCGGCAATGTGCACTTGCAGCCCAGAAAGCTAACCGTATGCTGGGCTGCATCAAAAGCAGTGTGGCCAGCAGGTAGAGGGAGAGGATTCTAACCCTCTGTGAGAGGGCTCTTGTGAGACCCCACATGGAGTCTGGTGGTCAGCTCTGAGTCCTCCAGCACAAGACATTGAATTATTAGAATAAGTCCAGAGGAGGGCCACAAAGACGATCAAGAGGCTGGAGTACCTCTCCTACAACCACAGGCTGAGAGAGCTGGGGTTGTCCAGTCTGGAGAAGGGAAGGCTCCTGGGAGACCTTATAGTGGCCTTCCAGTACCTAAAGGGGGCCTACAGGAAAGCTGGGGAGGGACTCTTTGTCAGGGAGTGTAGTGGTAGGACAAGAAGCAATGGCTTTAAATTTTAAAAAGGGTAAATTTAGATTAGACTTTAGGAAGAAGTTCTTTACTCAGAGGGTGGTGAGGCACTGGCACAGTTTTCCCAGAGAAGCTGTGGATGTCCCATCCCTGGAGGTGCTCAAGGCCAGGCTGGATGGTGCTTTGGGCAGCCTGGTCTGGTGGGAGGTGTCCTTGCAGAAGGATTGGAACTAGATGATCTTTAAAATCTTCCAACTCAAACCATTCTGTGATTCTATAACTACAGACCGTGAACTTCCATAAATGAATGCATGGATTAAGGAAATTGGCTTTTATTATCAATAATAACAAGTTTTCTTCTACTCCTCCTGTATGATGTTGATATTGTTTTTCTCAAGCATATGGAAAAACTAGGAACTGCAGACCTTGGCTTCACAGTTCCACAGTACATTGTACTTTGTAATAGGGATGAAAATATGAATACGGTGAGAAAGCAAAGAGCTGAAAAGTTATAGATTATCACAACTCAAGGTAGTTGCTTGTACATTTTCCTCTTCAGTCTATCACTGACAAGTCCAAAAGACAATCGCTACCAAAAAGATATAATTCTTCTGCTATCTTATAAGGTATCAGTGTACTATTTTTTTTCTTCCTTTTTATTTTTTTTTTTTAATTTTATTTCCAACCAATATACTTAGAGGAATGTAGTTAAATTCTAGGAAAAATGCAAGTGTGCAATTATCATTTGATTTGAGATTTCAAATCTGGTTTCAGTTTTGTTTTGTTACTTGTTTTTGTCATGGCAAGGAGGAGAAAGGAAACTTCCAATTGGAGCTAAAGCAGCAAAGTTCTCAAAGCATGATGGGTAACAAGTAAGGAGAAAGAAGGGGCAGTAGGGTAGTTAACCTGTAGATGACTACAAGTAGAAGAGATACTCTCTGAAGAGCCAGGAACAAACACAGGAAAGGTAATTCAGCTTGAACGGAGCTTCCAGCGTTTGAACGTGTGCTCGAAGATAAAGATGAGTTCCAACAAAAACTCTGAATTAGAAGTTCACCTTGAAGTGTAAATTTTGTAATCCTATAGTATTTCACCTTTAGTAAATAAAACATAACAAATGTAATTAAGCTTCAAACTTTTTGAAGTTGATAATAAAGTAGGAACACTAAAAAAACATGGTTCTCTTGGGAATCAGAATTTTCAATAAATGTATCTTCAAGGTGATTTATTTATTTATTTATGAATGCGCAGAGACACAGCTCTTTGGAAGTCAGGCTTTGAATATTATTTTTTATGAATGCAGAGTGACACAACAACCTTTTACAGGGGTTGTTGAAACTGATTTTAACATTTGAAAAGAAAATAAAATGATAGGTGTCTTACTGATTGATGAACTGGAGGATTACCAATAACAGAATTTCTTAGATTTGACAGTGTCAGTGAAGTGCGATCTTTGGCTGTTGGAATTAGGTAACAACTACACAACAATGTCTGAGATTTCATAGTACAATCATGAGTGACCTTATCCATTATCATCGCACGGTGACTTAAAAATTTGTCATTAATCTGTCCTTTATTATACAGAGGAAAGCTGTCTTTCTAGACTAATTTTTAGATTTTATAAAATTAAATACCTTATTGGGAATTTATTTGAATGAATACCATCAATAACTGTGGCAGTTCAGGGACTGCCAGGGCGAATTACACTCTGTTTTTGATAAATAACTGAAACCCTATTTCACCTTAACTATATTTAAATGGCATAAAAATAAGTTCGTTGCAGAAGAGCGTAGGTAGAATCTAATTTTTACAAGACAGGAGAAGCTAGTGGTACCCTTTTCAGACTGAATTAGTGGTGCAAAAATAATGTTACTTGTATGTGCATAAGATAGCACCACTCTTTGGAGAGGTTGTGTGCTTGCTAGTGGGAGACTGGATTACAGATAGACCTTTCTTTTTGAACTCCATTTCCATAATATTGAAAAGGACTTTAAAAAAATGCCTGTCCCACCATAGAAACACCAACAACAATGGCCCTGGCTGGTGTACATCATAGGGTGAGAAGGAGCTCTGCAAGCTAACAGCTCAGGAAGAACCCTGCAAAATAGAGGTTGGAGATAAGTTTAGGTTTATTTACCCTCCAACCCTCTCGCTCCTTGTAACACATATAACTTTTACTATAGATATGTTTAAACATATGTGTTATGTACAATGTTGTGGTACAGGGTGAATGAGGGTGAAACCAGTAAGCTATGTTTGTGAGCTGAGTTGAGAGAAGCAGGTATAGCCCAGGACATGCACAAGTATTTTAGAGAGACTGCTAGCCTTAATGAATACAATTAAGCAATGCAATTTTCACAGCCAGCGTCTGAATGGACAGGACAGGGGAAGGCGCTACTAGCTCATGCTGTAAGTTTTAGGGAAGGATTTCCCAATGTCCAGAAGTAGCTGTCTCCAGAGAAGATTCAATCTTGTAGTGATATTGTTTACCTCAAGGCTCATGGAATGCTTTTACAAAGGAGAGGAAAGTGTGAACAGATAATGAAGGGACAAAAATAAAAATTATCGGAGAGAAGAAGAATGAAGAGAGGAAAAGTGTCAGTGAAAAAAAATGAGGAAAATTCCACAGAGAGGTACTCCAACTTAAATTCTTGTCCCTTTTAACTCACTAAAGAAACAAAAGAAACCAAACTTCCACTCACCACAGTAGAGAGAAATTTAGGATCAACTTGAAGAATTATCCTTGCCTTGACATTAACAAACAGAGTTAAAGTACTTTTTTTTGTTGTTATTCTGCTGTCGATATGAAGGAGAAAATACTAAGTGTCTATTTTGTCCCACTTCTGCATTCTTTTTGAGGACATGTCCTCTGTTCATACACAACAACCTGCCTTTGATCCCTGCAATGACAAATCAAGATAAAATGAGAGACAGATTTGTCAGTTAATAAAAGAAATGTTACTTTTAATCCCATTAAATGCAACTTGATTTAATAATTCATAACCAGAAAAGGTTCTTTGGGAACTTATGATATTCAAAGCACATGCTCCTCATCACCAAATTAACAGCTGGCTTAGAGAATCTTGTCATTAATCCAAGATTTTATATTGAATAACTTCTGTAAATAGTCATGAGCAATTTGCAGCAAGTAACTGATACTGAAAAACTGAAATTTGCTTGGAAATAACTACTTTTTTTGCTGTTCACTGAATGGATCAGGTTTAAAGTAAATAAATAAATAAATAAATAAATAAACAAACTGCAGCTAAAATCAACAGTTTCCTGTAAATGATCTCCACTTAAAGCACTACATTTTGCCAATATTTCTGCCCTATATTGCAGAATATATATATTCAGTATACATGAATATATGCAGAATATATAAATTCAGTATATTTATAAAAAACAAATATGTCTGAATTCATTTTTTTTGTTGGGATGAATACCCACAGGCATTCTGAAATAGTCACCTAATGCCAATTGCATTGCAATGTTCCTTAAAAAAAAAAAAAAAAAAAAAAAAAAGAGAGAGAGAGAGAGAGAGAACATGACCAGGTGTGAAAGCTATTTGCTGAATTTCTCACATTGCAGCAATTCAAGCCATTAATGGTGTGGATCAGATTTTTTATTTTTTATTTTTTTCTAATGATTTTACATTCTGTCAGCTCATTTGAAATAATTGCATGTGACTCACCCATTTATTGTGTAAGGACATGCTCTGTCATTGCCTGATACAATACTTGGCACAGACTGAGCACACACCATGGCACATACTTTTTATTACATAAAAATGTGAGAAATGGCAGAAAATAATGGAGGAGTATATTTATTCCTACATTTCCAAGTGTTTGACAGCTTTCAAAAACCTTATGCTCAAAAAACAATCCTGCAAAGTCTTATTCAGCATGTCTTATTAACACTGTCTGAGGGATTCCTTTAAAATATAGCTCTGATTTTATAGCTTGGAGACTCCATTGTGTGGTCTGATCTCCTATCCAGGATTTTCTTGAGGAACTTACTGCTTTTTGTCCACTAAATCATCTGTTTTAGAACAATGTCCTACAATAAGTTACAAATGTGTAGGATCAGATTAATTACTGCTGCTTCAATGTACTTCCAAACCTCCTTCAATGTATTTTAAGTAAAATATACTTATTTTTCCTTCAGCATAGACCAACTTGATCAGGATGTTGACCAGCTGTTTTGGATGACAGCAGAGCTATAAGCCCCATCACAGACACACACACATTCTCTTATCCAGGCAACGTTGCCAGGACTCACTTTTTTCTTCTAAAGTACAGACTCTCTCTATTTTACTTTAGTGATTTATAGTTTCATGTTGTTTGGGTAGGTTGAGCGAATGGTTATTATTTAGAGCAGATCTGTGATGTGAGCAGAAAGGACACACCAGAAGGCAGATTAATATGAAGAACTATCTTGAGGGGGAGAAGACAAAATGAAAATAATAACTCAAGTTCAGGAAGCAGGGAAACTGTGTGAAGAAACACATTTTCTTTGTTATTAATCTAATCAGAACCTTTAATATTTTTATGTCAAAATCCAGGTAGTCAGTAGCAATCAAACAGGTTTCTCTTCTTTTCAGAATGTTTTAATGAAATTTCCACTTCCAGTAACCTTAAGAGTTTTGAATGAATGTTAGTCAAATTCAGGTCATGTAGCCAACCCCTGTTTTCCTTTACTGATTCTCCTCTCAGGCCACATACTTTATGGTTCTTTAAGCAGGGCAGTGCTTGAACTTCATGCTACAAATCAAAGACAGATCTAACTATAAACAATGTAAATCATACTATACCAATGGCATAGTATATACTATGGTATGGCTTTCTGGAGGGAAAACTCTTAAGTTTTATATTGTATTTTGACATTTGTGTTCACTGGTAGCCTGCAATTGTTTATTTAGATTTGTTTCAGCAAAAAATCCACATTGCTGTTGTATCCTATAATAACTCTATATAGATTTGCATTGGAATATCTTAGAATCTTAGAACATCTGAGTTGGAAGGCACCCACAAGAATCATCAAGCCCAACTCCTGGGTTCCACATGGGATCCCTTCCTACCCCCCTCCCCGCCCCCCCAAAAAAAAAACAAAAACAACAACAAAAAAAGCAGATCACATGTCTGAAAGCATTGTCCAAATGCTGCTTGAGCTCCGGCAGCATGGTGCTGTGACCACTGCCCTGGGGAGCCTGTCCCAGTGCCCGACCACCCTCTGGGTGAAGAACCTTTCCCTAACACCCAGCCTGACCCTCCCCTGTTGCAGCTTCAAGCCATTACCTTGGGTCCTATCGCTAGTCACCAGAGAGCAGAGATCAGTCCTTGCCTCTCTGCTCCCCTCATGAGGAAGCTGTAGGCTACCATGTGGCCTCCCCTCAGTCTCCTCTTCTCCAGACTGAAAAATCTAAGTGGCTTCAGCTGCTCCTATCTTTCCTTCCAGATCCTTCATCATCTTTGTAGCCCTCCTTTGGGCACTAATAGTTTCATGTCTTTCTTTTACTGAGGTGCCCCATACTGCCCACAGTACTCAAGGTGAGGCTGCACCAGTGCAGAACAGACCAGGACAATCCCTTCCCTCAGCTGGCTAGAAATGCTGTGCCTGATGGACACCAGGATACGATTGACCCTCCTGGCCATTAAGGCACACTGGTGGCTCATGTGCAGCTTGTTGTTGATCAAAACCCCCAGATCCCTTTCTGCGGGGGTGCTGTCTCGACCAGAGCAAACTATATTAGCTGATTTATCAGTACCTATTCTATGCTTTATTTGTTCTTCTCATTTTCCACATGATTCTTGGAGTTGCAGATCATCTTAAGATCATTTCATATCAGTATAAATGAGCAAGGAAATATCTGTTCCCTCTCTTCATAATCCTTGTTTTTTGTTTTGTTTTGTTTACCTCCCTACAGCCTGTAGTAAGTACAGAAATTATCGTGTATTTCATGAACCAATTGCAAAAAAATATAACCCTTTTCTTGGATTTAAAAGTCTGAAAATAGACTCCCTTTCCTGAAGCATCCAGAAAGTCAGTTGCAGAAATCATTCTGTAAAAAGCTTATAAATCAATATATATAAGCAAAACATTTTGGCTTGAATGAAATAACATGCTTCAACAGAAACATTTTGCTAAAAATATCCACATATTATGTGGATAAAAATAGTGCAGTGCTAGGAATCCATTTATTTAAATTAATACACATAGTATGTGAAACCTGCAAGCAAAGTGAAACTTGACAATGCTGGGAAATATTTTCTGAGCCATTGTGTGTTCACTTCTGACTGATCTAGGGATCATTAACATTACTGTTAATGATATTAGACAGGCGTACTTACATCTGTAGGCAATGTGATTCCAATCTGTGCTTTTCTGTTGCTTGCTTGTTCTTTAAGAGCTACAATTTGGAAGACCAATAGCAATGTGTATTTTGAGAATTAGTGTTCTTTAAGCTCCAAAACTGACTGACATAAAAATGAAAACTACAAATTGTTGATCAGAAGGGAAAGTTGAAGTTCTGTAATTTGAAAGAGAAACACAAAACTGAAATACATCCAAAATCTCATCACCTCCACTCCTCAAATTTTCAAAGTTTTATGTATGTCTGAGGACATAGGACAGTTTCAGGTGAGAGGCTCATTTTCTCATTGGTACCTGCAATAAATCTTATACTTCAAACTCCTTTCCCCACAAAAGCAACCTCAGGAAGGTCTCCCTGCAGATCAGGAACAACAGATCACCTTAACCATTACAGTAAAAAAGTAAAACAACAACAGCGAAATACTCTAGTATTTGCATTATCAAAATCCAATTCAGGACTATGACTCCCTAAGACTTTCTGTGCAGAACTTGCTAAACATTTAACTCTTCTGTTATTGTGCCCCTGTGGGCTCAAGGGACAACAGAGCCTTCAATGGGAAAAAGGGCAGCTCAGCAGTTTTATTCTCTTTATCCTTTTGCAAATTAGTATTCACTGGATGAGGGTGCATATTGGAAGGGTCCTTAGAATAAAGAGAAAACATAAATAAATTGAGTGGAGAGAAGGCCATTAAGGTAGAGGAGAGTCATAATGAATTTTAGAAAAAAATCACAGTCACTCACTAAGAGAGATGGGTTAGAAGATGAGATCAAGAAGAAAGGCAATTTTGTTTCATATGTTTCCTTTTTTTACTGCTGAAATAGCAGAAGGAAAGTGAACAAGTAATTTATTTTAAAAATAAACTAGAGGAAAACTGTGGAGATTGATAGTTTGAGTCAGAGATCTCTGGGAATAAAAAGGGTGAAGTGAAGGAAAGAGGACAGACAACATGCAAGTGACTTCTAAAGGAAAAAATAGTTTGCCTGTATACCCAACTGCTTGTTGAAGTTCTAAGAGTGTTCTGTGGCTCCAGATGCATCATGGGGGAAAGGAAAGGACCTAACTTTCTTGTGCACAGAAGATATCAAACATTAATAGATCTAACTGTTTTGTGCATTGAAGAGAAAGTTTTTGGAAGAAAGTTGGAGAAGAAAGAGGAATAAAGCTAATATTAATAAAATGCCACATTGAAAATTCAGATCTTTAAAATATAAATAGATGCAAAACTTAGCCAAATATGGACTGCATCCCCAAAATGACCTGTGAGGAGCTGAGTATATCAGGTCTCATTCAAAATAAAAATTGTTGGCAGATACATTGAATGAACAGAATTAATTTTCTGTGGATCAAAATAAACAATGCACTACCAGATATTACCATTATCTTACTGCACAGATGATTCTGTACTGTAAACTAAAACTACTACTGCTTATTCTATACAACTACTCAGTGTTTTTCACATCAATACATAGTATAGAAATTATCTCTAACTAAATAACTTTCAAGCACAATTCTAAGGGACAGCTCGGCTCACAAATCTGAGTGAGTGAAAATAAAAAATGAACATCAGAAGTCTTTTACTACTTTCAAATTTTTCATTCTGCTGTAGCACCTTTATGCACCCAGTCACAGAATCCCAGAATGGTTGAGGTTAGAGGGGACCTCTGGAGGTCATCCAGTCCAACCCCTCTGCTCAAGCAAGGCAACACAGAACAGGTTGCCATGGACCACACCCAGGCAGTTTCTATATATCTCCAGGCATCAAAACTGTACAGCCTTTCTGTACAACCTGTGTCAGCACTCAGTCACCCTCACCATAAAAAATGTTTCTCATTACGTTCAAACAAAACCCATGTTTTGGCTTCTACACAGTGTCTCTTGTCCTGCTACTGGACACCAATGAAAAAAGCATGGCCTCATCGTCTTTAAATGATTCCTCCTGGTCGTTTTAATATTTGTTCCCAGATTTCAATTATTTTATATTTTTTTTATTTTTTCCCAAATTTGTATTTGTGGTTACCAGATGTTCTTTCTTTCTTTATACATTTTTTTACCTTCAGCTTTTTTTGTCCTGAAATTGTTTGTTGAAGAGCCAGTTTTTGCTAGATTCCTCTTTCATTATGATCAATATGTTCTACGTGTCTGTGATTTTCCAAACCTAATATATGTAAGAGTTTTCCAAAAAACTCTATAGGAAATTTATCAGCTTCTAAATGGTCTGTGGATGTAATTTTTCTGTTGCTTAATTGTGACCATCTACTACTACTGAATGCTAAGCACACTGTGTGTTAATAAAACATCTCATCAAGCAAACAAAAGTCCTCTCCAAGTGAATACTGAAGTTTTCTTCCTAGTGTGTGACAATCAGAAATGAATCACTGTGAGTGGGGAGGAGGAGGAGGAGGAGAAGAAGGGAGAGAAGTTGAAAGTAATCATCAGACTAATTCTGATTAGCCTTGCAGCTGAAATAATAGAAAATTACCATGCCAACATCGTTGTTTTTAGAAATAAACATTGCAGTGCTGGAGTCTGTCATTAACATTACTGTGGAATGTTTCAATGCACAGTGTATTAAACCACGCTGTTAAATATGAAAATGCACAAAATATACAGTAACAGAGCTTGACATGAATGGTTGTGTTATATCCACAGAGCTGCATGCTGCATTTGGTATAGGCACTATTCCTCTGATCTCTGGCATGAGCCTTGCAAAAGCTTTTAAGTTATTATTCTCAACTTATTAAAACAGGGAATTGGATTTGGTGACCTGAAGGGACCTTATGTTTTTGTTCAAAATTGTACCTATTTGGACAGCTTCTTGCTCCAAGATCTTCCTTTATCTGGAAGGAGTGCTCATCCTCTTCTCTGTTACTGTCATTTAGCACTTTAATCTTTCCTGGTAAGTCACTCCTTCTAGCTACTTTTTTATTTCTCAAAATTCATTTCATTTATTTTTCAAATAATTAAGTATTCAGACATCTCAAAAGAGGATTGTTATTTTAAGGATTACATGTCAAGATTTGTAAATCCAGATTGTAGACACTGAGAGTAGAAAAGGTGGAACTTCCAAAAATGTCTATGTATGTTCTCTTCCTTCTTATTTTACAGCAGTAGGCCAGGAATAACTGTTTAGATGAAATGCAACTGAATAAGCTATTAGCAAATTCCAGCACCTCTGAAATACTCTGGTACACAGAACTCCATGTGAAAAGTCTTAAACAGGCCTCTGAGCAACATTGTGGATATTGACAAAGCTGTATTATCTAGAAAGGCTGAGAATGGAGGAAAAAAAAAACAGTTTTTGATTTACCTAAATAATATTATTGTATTTTGACACCAGTGTCAGAATACTTATTGATTGATTCATTTGTAATGATCTTGCAGTGAGAAAACACTTCTGGAACCTTCACCAACTAAATCCTGTGTCAAACCACAACATGTGGAAAGTCGTCCAGTGCCAGGCTTCCAGGAAGGTGGACTCACATTTTTTTGTTCATTGCTGGCACTCACATTTAAAAGCTGATGCTAAGCCTTAATATGTTCAACTATTGCTACAATTAAGTCCCAATAGGTCTTTTCTTCTCCTAATGACAAATGCCTGTAGATGGTGAGTAGATCATCTCAACATTTCCTTCAATTTGTTTTAAAATCTTTTTTTTGTTTGTTTATTTTTGTTTTTGTTTTAAGACGTTTAAGTCAAACATGTCTCAGTACTTGTTCATAGTTGATTTAATGGATAAGAGAGACAAACACCTGTATTTGAGGCACAGTGGAAAGATATGCTAGATAAAGGAGTAAGAAGACAGACAGGGAATCTGCATCTTTCAAGCACTTCAGAACAAAAATTGATAGGTAGAGGTTAATAACCATAAATAAAAAATATATATGCCTGCAGCCATGGGTAAGCAAGAGCAATGTATTGCAGCAGCTGTGATCTCCATGTGAGCTATATGCTAGAAATAATAAAGCCCAGATACAGCAGTCCAGACAAGTACTGGCCAAGAAAAAGAAACCATAACTTTATTTATAAATATATGGATAAAAATAAAGGTTGTAAGCTAGTCTGAAAGTAAAAGAGGACACATGGAGTTGTGATAGGCGTCTAAAAAATCGTCAGAAGGGTAACACACCAGTCCGCAAACAGGCAGTGTAGAAAGACTAAAATACTCAACATCTTGAAAAGTGAAGAGGTCTTCTTTATCCATGATCTTACAGTGCCTGGAAGCAAAAGTTTAATGAGGCCTAAGTAAACATTTCCTTCACTCTCATTTTTTTTTTCTCACAGAGTAGAAGTTCAAGAGTTGATTTGATACACGAGGGATTAACAAGGAGATGAATTGACTTCACTGAGTAAAACCTACAGTCCATCTGGTGTTGATCACAAGGAAGGAAACACGTGCTAGTTGTGACACATTTTAGCACAGTTACACAAGTTCTGTGCAAAACAGCCACCACACAAACACTTTAGTTGCCTTTACACCCTCTCTAAGCCAGAAGTCGGGAAATCTGCACTGGTCAGGGTTGTCAGCTGTAGTGGAAAACCAAGGAGGCTGTAACAAGTATTTGTTTCCTTGACTTATCCTTTTTTTTTTTTTTTTTTTTCATTTTCATATTCACTTGGAATCAGAAGGAAAGAAAAATATTAAACAGTGGGGGAGATGGTTAAAAACAGGGCAGGCAAGGCCCCACTGCCACTGCAAATCAAATCAGTAAGCTCTTGTAAAGCTTACTGATGTATGCACTGGTAAAGCTAAAACTCACATTGTCAAAATGCAGATGTGTTACACACCGAGGTGACATAAATCAGAGACTGATCTTCCAGCTTGGACCTGGGGATGTGTGATATTTCTTTTTTGTATCTGTCATAGGTTTCCTTTACCATGCAAGCAGTTTAACCCTCAAACATCTTGGAGTAACATACCTAACCCATAAAATTCATCTGCTTACAAGGGGATATCAATTAAAGTTTATAATGCATATCCACAGGCTTATCGGCGTTCTCAAGCTCTTATAGCTATGACAATGGTGTGCACTTCTGCTATAGAGTGCTCACCCCATCATAGCCCCAGTTCAGAGCTAAGTTGCTGATAACGCCCAGAGAAAGTTGTCTTCTCCAGAAAGAGGTTCATGACTTAATTGAGCAGTGAAACATATGTAGACTGCAGTAAACAGCAGTATCAATGTTGTTAATGTTGTATTTTTTCCAGTGGGAGGCACTCCATTTCACTTCAGTGGAAAAAGGATGAACAGCGCCTTCTCTCCACAAATAATTGATGGCGTAAGGGTTAGGGCATCCAAGTAATATGTGGAAGATTCAAAAGTATCTTCTGCATAAATTAATATGTTTATTGATGGGTCTCTTCAACTGGAATTGTTTTGTTATGTTGAAATATGTTAGCAATATTTGGCTAGAGAGAAAGAGGCATTGGCTTTGGGAAATGGAGGATCCTGCTATGATGAATATTTGTATGTAAAGGAGTGTGTCTGAGGAGGACAGTTTGAGAGTGGCTTATTACTGAACAGCCATCACATTAACAGGATCAGGTGCCACAGAGATTTTAATCTAAGTTTGTCACATCCTAGGCAAATCTGCTGCCCTTCATACTAGTTAGAGGGGAACATCTTCATATGCCTAAGTATTTAATTGTGTGGGATGTTAACCAATATCCCATGCAGTCAGAGAGTACAATAAATTAGGTACTAGCTGCATGATCATTCCAATCAATTCAATATTTATATCTACCCAGCCTATGGGCCATCTCCTCAAATGTGGAAAAGGGGACCAGACTGCTGAAAGGGAATCTCATATTCTCCTGTTTCCGTTTCTCAATACATCTGAAGAGCCCTAAATTAACATCTAGTTGTTTTCAGAGAAATTCCAAGTAACTTCTCCATCTGGACAGTGCAGGGGCAAAGACTGCTGCACTTACAGAACACATACACTCACAGATGCCTCCAGTTTGGAGCTGCACAGAGCAAGATTTCCAGATCCAATTTGTATAGTCCTTAAGTCTTAAAAATTACGTTTTCAGGATGGTAAAGAAAAATCTGCCTGGAGTGGACTTCAGCATGCTCCACTGTACAGGCTCAGGTGTCTGTTGACAGGACATAAGGCACAGCAAGTCAGAGCCCAAATGTCTGCCCAGTCACCAATGCAGCCAGCACCGAGCCACTGGCTGCGAGATCATGCCCGGGAGGGCTGTGCTGGGAACAGAAAATCCTCACCAGCCCCATGCAGCAGTGAAAATTAGCTAGTTTCGTACAGTTTCATTCTTTCTAGCTGCAGGACCTAAGAATATAGAGGGTTTGTGGCAGTGTATTAATAAACAAACAAACAAATAAATAAATGGACAAGGAAAAGTTTGTGGTAGGTTTTTTTGTTTTTTGTTTTTGAAGGGAAAGTATTTTTTTCCAGGCAGGAAAACAAGCAGGAAGGCTGTGAATCACAAATCCTCTGCTGCAATTATATATAACTTTAAAATGTTGAATACCTTGCCTTTGTTAATCTCTAGCTGGGACAGAAGAATAAAAATAAATTGTTGGGGAAGGTGTAGTCATTTTAGGATGGAAATTTTAGCCTCTTTATCTGAGGACACTGTTAAATACCTATCTAACGAACTCTGTCCTGTAGTAGGCAGAAAATATTGACTGTAATCCAGCAGGTCACTTAAGCACATTTATTTTTGCTGAATCAGTGGTGCCATTGGCTCTGGTGTAATCCCAAAATTTAACATTAAGTATATATCCAAGGGCTTTGTTGGGCTGGAACTGCTTTTTCAGCATCCTACCCTTTCCATCTTACCATGCCAGGTCAAAGCCCCTTCTAAACATTTTGTTGTTTTGAAAAGAAAGAGGAAACAAATCTCTATGATACTAGTTACATGAGTTTCCTTGATATGCAGGCTATTTGCCAAATCTTCTCAAGGATTTTATCATGAACACCTTTGTAGCAATAATCGGAAGATTTTTCCAGTGTACAGAAATATAGATAAGGGAAATTAAAGTAAAATAAACTCTCAAATTCTGAATTAATTATCTTCTAATTGTAGCTTGTTACATTTTTAAATTACTATAATTTAATAAGATGTCCTGATTTTTAACATATTATCAACTTTAGGAAATATTAAGAGTAAATCCCAAGAAACATTTTTATATAAGATATATATATATCTTGCTGAGCGGAAAAAAAAAAGGAAAAAAAAAGACAGAAACTAATATTATGAATATAGAGAGGAACAATATTAAATCTTGAAATTCAAGAATAAGTCTGTTTTCTTTTTTTCCTTCAAGTAACAGAGATGAATATATGGTCAGCAAATCTTATGATATGCTTAATGTTTGATCAAATTTGCATTCACTATAGAAAAAAAATAATTCTATTTCTGCTTCATAGTAGACAGTTTGCATAATTTATGGAAGTATTATTAGTCTTACAGTACCTAAAAAAGTTGTTTCAGCAGTTGCATGGGAGACCATCTGCCTCCTTTTAGTTTGAGGATTAAGTGTTTATCATCAATTTCTGAAGTGTTGCAATGCAGTATTTTTATTTTATGCTTTATTTCTGTTTGCTTGGTGTGTTTTTCAGCACATATGGAAGGGTTAAACAAAAAGTGTATTTAATACTTTTTTTTTTCACTAACAGTATAAACAAGGATGGAAAGCATTTAATTCTTTAAGTGCTACCAATTAAATCTTGCAAACTCCTAATGCATTCTCTTGCGTAAACTGAAAAAGCTTCTTGTTCCAGTCTAAATGCTGAGTGCCTCCACTTGCTCTTCCTGTAGTATTCATTTTTATTACAAGGTAGTCAGCTTCTTAGCTGATTAAACAGGAATTCTTATCTACTCATCATTTTCTATCCTTCTCAGCAGCTGTGGCTTCCCTGTATCATTTAGCCACAACAGATTGGTTGACTCTTACCTATACGTTGAAGCATCCCCCACCTGCATTACTGGGTGCCTTCTCCTGGATGAGGAGAGAAAGAGGTTTGGAGATGAGAATCCCACAGGGTCACTCCAAAAGTTACTTTAAAAAATGGTAGGGCTGAAATGAAGCTGTGAACACTCAGCTACTAATGGAAGTGGGAGCTGCCTGCAAAGAGAAATTCAGGAGCCACTGATTTTAATTTGTAGATTTTGTGGACAGATTATCTTCCACGTATGTTATCACACACAGTGGTATCTGTGGCTATTTGCCACCTTTAACTTTGGTTAGATCTTTTTAAACTACTGATTGTGATCACTAATGAAGATAACTTAATAGCTGCTGTGAATAAGCAGTCGTAAGTCTAAGGTATCTATGTTAGAAATTACAAAAGTGTTTGGGGAGCTGCATTAGTGCCAAGCCTGGGACCTGTGCCAACGCTTTACCACCGGTGCCCCAAAGCATCAGCAGAAGGAGAGCCAGTCAACTGCCGTGATGTCCCATGACCGGGAGCACGTACACAGTACCACATAGTCCTAGTCACACAAGGAAGGATAGGACATCCCTTTGATAAACTGTGTCCATCAAAGAGACTGGGAAGCTTTATAATATTCCTTATCTAACCAACCAAGGGCAGAGACGGTGCACTCAAAGGAAACAGCTCACAGCTTGGATGTACCACTGCATCCTGATGAGGAAGCCAGGAGCAAACCAGAATGGCCCTTGATCTGCTGTGAGGGAAAGTGGCCCTCAGTCAATGGCTGTTCGTCTCAGTTTCCTGAAACTGTGATGATGGCTGCTCTTCAGCCTTGCACTAAGCATAGCTTCAACATGCAGAGGAAACAGGGGTCCACCGGGAGTAACACTGGTCTACTTCGTTCTCATAAATAATCCCACAGAAATTTCATATACCTTTCCTCATACATTCATGCAAGTGTGGTAAATATATTTCTGGACAGTACTGAAATCGGAAAATCCCTGAAATGTCTATTGCACCTTTCACCCACTGCTGAGAGGTATTTTTATCAACAGTTCTTTGACTCTGCAGCAAAGAGAGAGTAGAGCTAAGATCACTTTACACTAACTTAAGCTAACATAGATCTTACTAGATAAAAACAGCACATTTTAAATTCACTTTGTTATCTTTAATTGCTATGTATTTTTCAATTTAGGTAGCCAAATTTCAGTTCGCTTTTTGGCATAATTAACCTAAATTGTGTTATGTGATATTAAACCAGACTTTTCCTGTTTACAAAGCTGTACCCTTTACTTCTAATTTTTGTGTTACATCTAAGCCGGTTGTACTAAATGAAATTTCCGAGTTGCTAAAAATATCCCTTGTGAAATGAACTCAGTAAGCTGACACTCTGGGAAAGTCACTTTAATATAAGTCATTTTGAATTTACTCCATCCTCCTTCTCCCCTGACTTTTTGTTAAGTTCTTATTCCAATGTGAAATGTCTTATCTACCTACAGTGTCATTTTCTGTTAAAATAGGTTGAATCACATACTTAATACTGCCAAAACCACATGAAAAGCTGCCAAGACAAAACTTTCCTAGTTTGGCACAGGTTCTTATTCTAGTTTTTATTCTAAAAAAAAAAAAAAATGTTACCTTGATTTTTTTTTTACCAATATAGAAAATTAAAACATTTCAAATGCAAAAGAACTGCATAAGTAAGAGGAGTTAGACAATAAAAACCTCACAGTGGTGATGTTTACATCTCAGTGGTGCTTCATGGAGGACAAAGGTAAACTTTGTCAGGTCTTGAGACCTGGGCTACAACTGAAGAACTATGTCTAAGGCCTCCAATTTTCCTGCATTGTAACTTACTTTATTTTTGCAACAAGTGCCTTTAAACGCTTGAGTCACATGATTCTTTTTTTCCTGTAAGCTTCCTTTACTCGCACATCCTCCAGGCTAATGAACTTTTTTCTCTTTGACAAAAGATGCTGCATGTCACTTCCTTCCTACCTGGTGTTTCAGTCCAAGACCTTCCAAGGGAGCAGCACTCTTGACTCTCACAGAGAGAGGACACAAAGTCACAGAGTCAAACTGAAGGGAAAGAGGCTCCTGCTGTAAGGGTCACAGGGCATTGCTTAGCAGGAAACAGACACTCCAGATATAACGTTTCTGCAGGATTTATTTCAGAGATTGGGAGGCTGAGAACTCACACTGAAACACTGCAAGTGTAGGGACAAGTTTCTTGAAAGAAATAAGTGGCACGTCATTCACAGCATTTATTGTGCCCTTTATTTACTATTGTAAATATTGTATCTTCCCTAAAGAGAGAAGTAAGAACACACGCTTAGAAGTATAGTTACCAGCAAGCGTGGCCTGGCCGCTATACTGCAACCTCCCCACACTTCTCTTCCTTCAGATCTTTTGGTTAAAGTCCTCTTTAAGGAAGGGGCCGTGAGTTTCATTTATAATGCAGGTTGGTTATAGGACATGTATTAAAGTCAGTACTCTGACAAATGGGATTGGCATAACTCAAAAGAATATGCTACTCAAGTCTCATTTATTTACAAGAAATCTGCTTGTGGTGTGCATCTTCTACAGAGATGCCTGCTGTCAGTGAGATGACTGGCTGGCAGATTTTGTCATCCATCTGAAAGCAGGGTCTTGCTGAGTTTCTCTCTTAACTGCTGATGCCAGTTGGAAAGGATTGTGGTTATCTAGTCTCCTGAGATGAAACTATTGCTTGCCTCGTGAAGTGCAGAAGTGTCTGAAGTGCATTGAACGCATTACAGAGGAGCCACCAAGTTCCTTTTTTTGCTTCATCTACTTTCTTCTGCATTAGAAACTGGCACCTTTTTGAAGAGTTTCCATCAGAGAGACAAGTGCTCCTTTTTGATAATAGGAACAGGTGGAAAATCAAATTATACTTTCACTTTTAGCAACTCCCTGCTCTTAGTGCCCCTAAATGGGCAGTTCATATCAACTCCTGCTGAAAAATAATTCCCTTTGCAGCTCTTCAAACACATGTTGTTGAAGGGTTAACGTTCTTTCAGGAGTTGAAAACCTTTAGAAACAGGAACTACATGAAATACATAGAAGTATAATCAAAGAAAAAAAAGGAAAGTTAAGAAAACATTAAAAGTGAAGTCATGAGATGCCTCACAGAAGTGGTTTTTTAGCCGACACATTGTCCCCTTGTGTACACACATCATGAGATAAGATGTAGTCCAGAGAAATACGGTAACTCCTTTGTAGCTTCTCCCCATTCTTGAGATTTAAGAGCTCCTTTCATCTCATACAGGAAGTTTCTGAAGCCCACAAGTGCTTTATCTGCTACAAAGTCTCCTTTTAAGGCTAAGAGGAGGGATGGTGAAGAGCTACTGTTAGAAATAATCAAAAGCAGGAAGCACATTCAGACAGATGCTGGACATATAACCCACATCATTGGTGGAATATCCCACTGAGGGAAGGGGAAAAAAAGAAAAAAAGCTGTGCTGTAGAGTAATACAAGATGATGCTTACCAAGCAACTCCTGCCACATAAGAGTGGTAAGTTAGAAAGCGGTTATTGTAGTGGATAGTTGCACTTCATTCTTGGATACTGCAAACTGAAATAAATCCATTGACATCAAAAAAAATTTACACCAGCTTAAAATCTGACTTATTGTTGTTTCCTCTTTTGTCTGTACAAAAAAATAAAATAAAATAATAAAATCTTTTTGGTTGAAGGAAACTATTTGATCTTTAGCAAAATTAACCTAAGAGGATAATGCAAACCTGATTTAGTTCTTTATTAAACTACTTTGAAATGTCCATTTCTCATGAAAGTCAAAGTCATGTTCAAGGTTTTTCAGAGCTTTGCTTTCTAATTTCTAATTACAATGAAGTATCAACTGTGAATATAGTTGCTCTCAGTGAAAAGCTGAAGTGTCTTTTTTTAACATGGGATTTAGACATCTGACTTAATTTTTCAGAACATATATTGCCCATTCCCCCTCCCACTTAAAAATTAATATTGTTGTTTATTTGTTTATTTTTTTTTTGTAGGGTATGTTTTGTTCCAACTTAAGAGAAAAGATGAAAAAAAAAAAATCAAGCTTTACTGGAAACTACTAGCCTAACAAGTTACTTCTGTGCCACCATTTGTTACTGTCCTGTGTGGAAAATATAGGATTCTAGCATGGAATATGGTACAGTGAATAAATTCCCTTTATTATTAATTATTATTTTAAACAATACTTCAGAGTTAGTGTATATTGCTAGAAAAACATCATTGGGCAGTTGCTTCTGGTATTTTTCAGGATCTCAGAAGTCATGTTTAAAAATTGACATAGCAAACTGGATAGAAATATAGGCTACTCCGCAGTGCTCAGCCAGCAAGGCTGTACATTATTTTGGAAGGACGTTTTTCAGTGATGAGGAAGGTGGTGAGTCATTAAGATAAACAAGAAATCAGTAATGACTTTCCAGCACTAGGATGAGCTTATGATTCAGAATATTTTGTTTCTAAAGACACAGAAACTATTATAGATAGTATACTATTCTGTGAAGATCCCTCATGCTCTCACAACATGCTCTCATAAATAAGAACCTCAGTATAAAACTGACCAGGTCAGACATACTGGTGCTCATCTGAGTGCATACAATCCCTTTACACATACTACATTAAATCATAGAACGGAAGAAAGAAGAATGAACATCATTTTCCCCAATCTCCCCTATAACTGAAATTTCTCTCGCTTGTTCCTGCTCAGAGCCTGATAACTTGCACCTCAGTGACATATACCTTGTATGTGTTAAAACATATGCCTGAAATGCAGTCTGTGCTTAAAGATAACAAGAAATGGAGTATTTATCACTTCCCTTGAAATGTTGCTCCAGTGATTAAACATTCTCACTGTTTAAAAGATGAGTTCAACATCTAAAAATGTGTCTTAACTGCAGTTTCCTTGAGTTCACCCCCCAGCCACTGGTTTCCCTTACATCATTCTCCTATCTGTGTAGGAGGTTAGTGCATCTCTGAAACAGGTTTACCTAGAGATTTTGTGGAATTGCCACCCCATCTAGATAGAGCCTTGGCTGAACTGACCCGGTGTTGAAAACAACCTTGCTTCAAGCTGAAGGTAGGACTGGATGGTTAGAAGGGACCTTTGGAAGTCAACACGTCTGTGGCTAAGAAATATTCTGTATCCATTAGGTCACAAAGAAAGAACAAATGCATGATAAATTAATTTCAGCCTTTTCTGTCCCTTTCTTCTCCAACTAACTATCTCAGCCTTACTCTGGTACCTCCTTGTAAAGATCTCACAGGAAGCTCAAAAGGAGACCTAGTAACCAATTTTTCAATCATTGTGGACAAATGTATACACTTAAATTCAAAACAGATCTTTTTCCTTGCCACCATCCAAAACTTAAAGTACTCATTAATGTGTTTCCTAAGACTTCTGGATTCTTTGTAAGGCACATTTACTTGAGACTTTTTCTATCAGGCTATCTTGCAAAAAGTGACTTTTTCCTGGTTTAGACCATATGTTATCCCAATGCCAGTATTCACCAGGACATACTACTGCAAAAATCTTCCTGTTAGCCTGCCCCAGAGGTCATGCCAACTCTTTCTGTTTCCCTTTTCCTGCGTTCTTCTTCCGCTTCAAACATTTTTCTTTATCTGAGCTATTTACTCTCACATAAAATTTGTAAGCTCCTATAGGTAGCACCCATTTTGTTTGTCACTGGTGCTGTAAGACACAACAGGTCTGATTTGTGTGCTTAGGGCTTCCAGTATCGCGGAACAAACAATAAGAAAAAAGCTGAAGAATGAAAAGGCTCAGTGCAACATGAATATAATCCTAATTGACGAATGTTCAAAGCTTTTTTATTTTGGACAGGGCAACTTTGAGTTTCAGATTGGGAAAGGTCTTTTTCATGAAATCCTGACAAGAACACCAGGAAGGAAATAAATGTCTCTGAAGTGACCATCATGAGTTATATACTCATTGTATGCAGGGTATTTCAAAACTAGTCAAAAATGTTTATTCCATACAAAAAGAAACTAGCTGATGTTGAGATTTTTAGGCATGTCTGTGAGAAGCACTATAATCAGTTGAAAATAATCAAGTTTAACTAAAGAGCAAGTAACAGAAAGAAAATGTTTTCAAGAAGAAGCAGGGTCTGTGAGAAGAAGGGAAAGCAGGTGAAAGCAGCCTTGCAGTCCTCTGGGAGCAGCACACACATTCAGAGCGAAGCCCAGAGCAACAGACTGCCATGGGGCTGGTCACCAGTGGTTGTCCCTCTACACCTAAGGGTGAGAAGTGGCTTGCAAACATTTCAAGTCAAGACCCAGCTCCACCTGAAAACAGAATGGGAATATTGTCACTACTTCAGATGCAACACTGTAATTGTGCAACACAATATAGCACTGAAATGTACATGTAAAATATCAGAATATCTAGTATTCCATCTGGAAAAGAGATCCGAAGTTTAAAACCTCTGACGAAACTAAACAAGATACTGAGAAACAGAACAAAGAGGTGAGATTCAGAGGAAAAAGTAATTGCTCTGAAGAGCCATCTGGGTCAGTGATGTCATTTTGAAGCAAAAGGGATTTGTAATTTTGAGAATCTGAAACTAAAACCTTTAAAAACCCTACAAGTTTAAATTACAGCGAATCTGTATGTTTCAAAAGTTAGACAAACTCAGTTTTTAGGCAAGCTGTGCAGTTTCTCATCCAAATTTATGGGAGGAAAACAATGGAGTAGCATTATTCATGGAATTCCATAGCAAAATCTACACCTCCCCTGAGAAAACCTAGTAAACTAGATTCAGTCCTGATCACTTATGTATTCACTGAACCTATGATGGCATATTTCATCCTAACTGTTTTTACTTTGCTGTTTTTATTATTATGTTTCTGCTCTTTTGCTTTTCTTCCCTCAGTACAGCAGTAAGACGAGCATCTGAATTATTCATCATGTTTCCTTGGAAAACTAAATTAATGAGAACAAGCTACCTCTCCTGCCTCTTTCTCTAATAACCTCAGAACCCTCTGGCCAATTTTAACCAAATTTACAATTTACTGAGAATTTATAGGAGTCTCAGTGACAGATCCTACAGATATCATGAGATCTAAATGCTAATTGAGACACCTTATTAGGGAATTATTACCATGAACTAGTTATTAGAAATATTCAAAGGCCAAAGCTATTGTGAGCAAGAAAGTCACAGCACAACTTGTTTAGCTACACCTATCTGGTGCTCTTCTTCTCTGAGGACAAAGTAGAACAGAGAATTGTTGAATATGGGGGTCTAGGGAATGGAAGATCATTAAAACAGCCACAGGTATGAAATCTGAATAGTTTTAAAATTTGAGATAAAATACTAAAATCTTTTTATATTTCATGGTTTTGACTGAAAAGAAAACTCTTTTGAGTTGTTCATGTTTCTATTTGTATGATTTTTACATTATTGGACCCTAAAACTAATAGCCTTGTGCAAGTGACCATAAATAAACAAATAAAACATTGCCTGTTATGGTGGTTCCCTTGTACAGACAGGAGTCAGTTTCGCATTTTACATTGAAGCTAATTCTAGCCCACATACTATTTAATCAGTCACAGCAAGCTTGGGAAAAAAAATAAAAATGAAAAGGCAGTGCTATCATTGTGCTTCATAGTATGAATAGCATTTGATGAC
Organism: Anser anser; assembly: GCF_964211835.1. Taxonomy (NCBI): domain Eukaryota; kingdom Metazoa; phylum Chordata; class Aves; order Anseriformes; family Anatidae; genus Anser; species Anser anser. The sequence continues at coordinate 68,246,203 of NC_139723.1, read as the reverse complement.
ACATTGCAGAAACAGCCAGAAATAACATGAAAAAGGATGTTTCACAGAACAGATTGCATCATGAGCTCCAGCTACCAAGCCTGGGAGGCCGCAGTTCAAACTCATCCATCTACCTATGTATCCTACACAAATCATGTGTTGTTGACCTTTCTACTTCTTTGTTTGGAAGACATCAAAAGACAGTTAGAGACAAGAAGTAGGTGTAGGTCTCTTGGCACCTGCCACTGTCAGCACCAGCACAGGTATGTGCTAGGGGCAGGCTCATGGTGGGGAGTGTTGGTTTTCAAGTGGTGAAATTCTGCTGAAAGACAGGCTACTCTCATGGCCCCAGGGAGCAGCCCTTCAGAATGGAAGGAAACACTGGAGCAAGTTGTCTATGGGGGTTGTAATCTCCATTCCTGGAAATATTCAAAATCTGACTGGACATCACCCTCAGTGACATGCTGTAGTTGAACCCTCTTTGAGCCAGGGGGTGAACTATACAATTTCAAGAAATCCCTTCCAACCTCAACCATTCCATGGTGCTGTGACGTATGCTTCCCTGCATTCCCCACATAGCCGCTGGATTAACTCATCTGCTTCACTGGGACTAAAATATTTTATCCAATTTAAAATACGTGTTTCATCTGTAAGAATCCAATTTAGTCATGATATAAAAGGAGAGAACTGCTCAGATTCAAACAACTTTTATTACTGTAGAAGAGTCTGATAGCCAGTGTGCCTTTCCTCAGTGGTGCCCTGATGACCTGATCAGTTAAATTAAAGCACAGACTTAGAGGAATACAAGCCTGTAAAACAAGGTTATGAGCTCCTGAGACAGCTTTTAAGATATGATTCTAAATAAATAAATAAATAAAAATAAAAATCAGTATAGCTTGCATTTATTGATAAAGATCTGGATTTTTACCTGATTAGCAGATCTTAATAGGGTCTCAGCTGAAAAAGTCAAATATAGACTGTATTTTCTACCAGTGAAAAGTATTGTAAAGTGCTCTTATGTGTATTTTGTGGAAACAGGTGTGCCATAATTCCTGTCTTTTCTTTTCCCTGGAGTTTCTTGAGCAGTCAAGATTGAGGACTCCAGCCCAGTGGGCCAATTTCTGTTTATTTTCTCCAGAACATTATTGTCAGCTACTTTTCCTTTACACTTCAATAGTTCTCAAGACAAAGACACTTTTGTATTTCAGAAAATGTTTTTCCTCTCCTTTGATGACCTTTCCAAATATACATTGAATGTATCCTTTTGTACTTTTCAGAATATATTTCAGGAGCTATGAGAAAGAACCTCTTTTTAAAGATTCATTTTTTTTTCTTGCATTCACAAAATGAGTGCAAATCAGAACAAAAGCCACATTATGGGGCACATGCAGTTTAATATCACATTAGTTGACAGAAATGGTTAGAGACCTCTACTTTGGACAAGATGTTTGATATGGAGTATTTTGCACTTGTACCATGATGCAAATCCTGATCATCCCTCTCCTTCCTCCATTTTGTCTAGTAAACTAACCTAACAAGATAACCTAATCTAAGTTGTGATCATGCCTATCAACTTGAACTCATCACTGGAAAGAACATCAAAGATGAGACTGTAGACTGGTGCCAGAACACTGTGACCCCTCTTGATCAACAAGTTTTGTCTTTTTAATTTTGTGGCCATGCATTTTCTTCTAAAGGCAGGGAAATACTTCAACTGCTTTTGCTAGGTTTGTCTTCTTTCCCACAGAGGAGGGGTAGTTTTGTAAACTGTCAGTCACAGACACTCAGTAGGAAGTAGTGAAATAAAGCACAGGAGGTGAACCGTAACATACCTATGTCTTCTCGCCAATTTGAAGTGACAGCCTGGTATGTTTCCTAAAGCAAAATGCAGCTACTCAACATTCTTGTAAATCATCTCACAATTACCATGATCCACAAAAGGACACAGCCTCAGGTTAGCATTCAGAAAACCCATCTTGTCACAGGCAGCTGAAGATTCTCAAGAACTTCATTAGGAGAAAGAATAAATTAAAAAATTGGGAAGAAATAATTACCAAGTGAGATATTGAACTAGAAGTTCTTCCAAGAGATGCTGAAAGAAACCTAACAAAATGAACAAGATACCTCTTATACTGACACTGCCTCCCTTCTTGGGTGATGAAAGGAATTGAAATACACCCAGCTTCTGACAACAACCACTAAAAATGGAAAAAGAAAAAAAATGTTACCAGTTTCTACCAAAATTCTTTATTAATTCAAAGTTAACCCTCTGAATAAAAGTGTGCTAAGGTTTGATTTTCTTTCCCAGGCTCCCTGATTAACCTGTCTCCCATGATTAGCCATGGATGCATACTCTCATGTTGCACTAGAGCAGATCAAAGAGGAAAAGCAGTCTAGCACATCATATTGGATGAAATCCATCCAGAAAACTCTGTCCTCAAGGAATCTGAGCATCTGTGGATATGCAGGCAGGGAACAGGAAGGTCAGGAAATGGTAAATTAAAGCCCCCTTGTAGAAGCTGGCACAGGTCCCTAGATCAAGTTTGCATAACCCTAGACACACCACATGGCACGACTTTGTTAACACCATGGTGTTGAAATGATCTGACTCCATAGAGCCCATACCTCTATCACGTTTGTAGGTAGCATCAGTATTACACAGAATGAAAATGATTCAGCACAAAGCGTTTCTGACAGAATACACACAACAAGCAGCACTGAGAAAGATACACATGCAGCTAAATCCCATCCTCAGGAGAGGAGCTAAAGAGACTGAAAAAGGAGAGGAACTAAAGAGTCTGAGACCAACTCTGGTAATACAGCAAAACTGAATTTAAGGTTTCATGAATTTGGATCTTTCATTCACAATTTAAGTACATCTAATGTATAATTTAAAATATTTAACAAAAATGTGAAATTTTGATACTCCTATGTTTGTTTTATGAGAACTGGAATAAAATCTTTGGTCAGTATCATATCAGTTTTAAGATGAAAGTGAGTGAGTTTGTATATACACCTAAACCAGATGCAATTCATCTGTTGGGATAGGTTTGGGTGCGTTTCCTAGCACCTGACTAACACTGTCTCAGGAAACTTTGTGGAATACTAATTATATACTGAGAAATAAGAGGGAAAAACAAACAGAAAGCTGCAAGTAACATAGAGAAACATTGGTAAGACAGACAATAAGAACCTAGGGAAAAAAATAATTTCTGAAGAGATCAAAATCAAAAAATTAGTTTTCTAGTATAGTATTTGTGTATCTCATATAAATTAATAAGAAGTAATAGGCATTAATCAATTCCTGTCCACAGGTCTTACAAATAGTAATGAAATATGTTGTTAATTCTAAGATAAAGATAGATGACATAGTGGATGTTTTAATGTAAGACTAAATTAAGATAAGTCTTTCTGTGAACCTGGGAGGGGAAAATAACAAACAACTTTTTACATAAGAGATGTAACATAGAATAAAGACAAGAGACACTTAAAACACTTCTGACCAAGGTAAATGAAGCATATGGAAGGTGATCTGAAACGATGAAAGACTTTCCTTCAGAAAAGCTAAAATTAGTACTAGAAGAACAAAAGGAAGGCAGAATAGCACTACCTTACGTTTTGCATTTCCTTCAGATAACATTTGGACAATATCAGCATTCTGGATATATGATCAATTTCCCTCTTTGCCTTTTGACATCCAACTGAAAATACAGTTTCTAACTCTGATTCTACCCCTCCAAGGCAGTAATTTTTTTTTTTTATTTTTTTTTTTTTTATGATTTGGAATGATTTGTACACTGATGACTCTTAAGTCATCTATCAAGTATTGTACATTGCCTGGGCTGTGCTAGGAACAGAGTAAGAATGGATTTCAGTCACTTAACTCAGAGTGGAGAGTTGGACTTGATGATCCTCATGCGTCCCTTCCAGCTCAGGATATTCCATGACTGAAGAGGACTAAGATAGTAAGACCTACCAAAGTAACAAAAGACTCCAAGCAGTTGAAACTGATATAAAAATTATGTAATTATTTACTTTGCCAAAGGAATTAACAGTTTCAGGATACACCTGGACACGATTACTGTAAGCCAACTTTATTATCTCCGTCTCTATTGAAGTTTTTTTTCTTGGAGACCAGGCCAGAGAAATCCACTATTTACAAGATGGATCACCAAAAATATTCCTATTTTGCATTATGCTGAGAGAACACTTGGCTGATTAAGGCAGCTTCTTCCTAAGATGAATAAACAGTCATGGATGCATGTATGCATACTACAGTTGGATGCTATCAACACATAGGACTCTCCTTCTGAGTGCAGCTGCCAGATCTGGGTTCTGATCTGTTATGGTCATTAACTATGTGACTACCAGTTCCCCAGAAGAGCAGCTGAGGAAATACCTCCTGCTGAGGTGTTCCTTCTTGATCTTCCTAGATGCACCCTTTGGAGAGAAGAGCTATATGTTGGGTAGAGAAAAACCTTCACCTTCCTGACTTTCACTTCCCTGCATGGATTTTATTAGGAAACAAGCTTTAAGATATCCATTTTTATTTATTTATTTATTTATTGTGGATAAAGGCCATAAATTGAACTGGACTCTGAACAAACAGTTATGGTTGTTCAGTCAATTACTGCATTATAAAGAATCCACAACATGTAATTGCTGTTTGCAGTAACCTACCATACAAGAAAAGTATTTTCTTGTGTAGCATGTGAATGCAGTAGTGTGAACAGAGTTTTATGAGTCACGAATCACAGAATCACAGAACCGTCTAGGTTGGAAGAGACCTCCAAGATCATCTAGTCCAACCTCTGTCCTAACACTAACAAGACCTCCACTAAACCATATCACTAAGGGCTACATCTAAATGTCTTTTAAAGACCCCCAGGGATGGCGACTCAACCACCTCCCTGGGCAGTCCATTCCAATGCCTAACAACCCTTTCAGTAAAGAAGTTCTTCCTAACAGCCAACCTAAACCTCCCCTGGTGCAACTTTAGGCCATTCCCCCTCGTCCTGTCACCAGGCACGTGGGAGAATAGACCAACCCCCACCTCTCTACAGCCTCCTTTAAGGTACCTATAGAGAGCAATGAGGTCTCCCCTGAGCCTCCTCTTCTCCAGGCTAAACAACCCCATTTCCCTCAGCCGCTCCTCGTAAGACTTGTTCTCGAGACCCCTCACCAGCTTTGTCGCCCTTCTCTGGACTCTCTCAAGCACCTCCATGTCCTTCTTGTAGCGAGGGGCCCAAAACTGAACACAGTACTCGAGGTGCGGCCTCACCAGAGCCGAGTACAGGGGGACAATCACCTCCCTAGACCTGCTGGCCACACTGCTTCTTATACAGGCCAGGATGCTGTCGGCCTTCTTGGCCACCTGAGCACACTGCTGGCTCATATTCAGCTGCCTATCAACCAGTATTGCCAGGTCCTTCTTGGCCAGGCAGCTTTCCAACCACTCATCTCCCAGCCTGTAGCGCTGCTTGGGGTTGTTGTGCCCCAGGTGCAGGACCCGGCACTTGGCCTTGATGAACTTCATACAGTTGACCTCAGCCCATCAGTCCAGCCTATCCAGATCCTCCTGCAGAGCCTTCCTTCCCTCGAGCAGATCGACACACACACCTAACTTGGTGTCATCTGCAAACTTACTGAGGGTGCACTGGACGCCCTCATCCAGATCATCGATAAAGATATTAAAGAGGACCGGCCCCAGCACTGAGCCCTGGGGGACTCCACTAGTAACTGGCCTCCAACTGGATTTGGCTCCATTCACCACAACTCTTTGGGCCCGGCCATCCAGCCAGTTTTTTACCCAACAAAGCGTACGCCAGTCCAAGCCACGAGCAGCCAGTTTCTTGAGGAGAATATTGTGGGAAACGGTGTCAAAAGCCTTACTGAAGTCAAGGTAGATCACATCCACAGCCCAAAAGCTAAACGGGAGCCTGGAAAACATTTTTTTCTCAGATACATCTGAAATGGGGAGTGACTTTCTGAAACAAGCTCTTCCTCCCAAAGGTCACATAAGGTAATCTGAAAGACCTAATTACATGAGCTAAATGATACTGCATAAACTACTATATATATATATTTTCTTTTTTTTCTTGGAAATAAGCAATGAGTTAAAGTGTGTAAAAAGACAGTGTCAAGATAGAGAAGCAGATGTTATACAGGAGAGGACAGGCTTGTTTCAGCTGTGTGTTTTATAGTCTTGCACAACAGCAGTTACTCCCCTTTCCACAGTTCTGGAAGGACTGAACAGAATGGCAACCTATGAACAGGGTGATGAACATTGTCCTACCAGGCCCCAGCAAGGCTAGGGTTCAGAAACATGTTTTAACTAAATTATTGCCACTGCTTTTTCAGTTGAGCCATTTAAGAAATGAGAAGATCACATTTTATTTATTTATTTTTTATACCCCAAAGATGGGTTTTACATGTCATTTGAGAGAATTCAGAGTCAACACATTAACATGTCAGTATAGCAAGAAAATCACCAGGTGCTTATTCTGCTTCTACCAGGATGTTAGCAGACTGACTGGAAGAATTGCATGTAACTTGTATGAGGGCCAGTTACATTAATATTAGACTACTAGAAGCATCCCTTTGTTCTTCTATATAAAAGCCACAGAGTAGATGCCAAAAACCTGGTACATTTATGAGTTCCCATATACAATGTTGAGTTTAGCTTGCCAGAAAGTTATAGCTCCTTGATTCTGAATTTCTGTAGTAACAGATTTTTTCTTAGATGAAATCTGTATAAGAGTTATACAGACTATGATATATCTGAGATGGTACTTATTTACTTTTTTTTTTTTTTAATATTCAATAGATGTTTATCTCAAATCTATTTTCATATACATAACCAAGACTAAAACAAGGATTTCAGCATTGGGTTAAACTGCCACTTTTGGTATTCTGGAAGTAATGGAAAGACATTTAGGCCATAGGGGATCATGTTATTGCTCCTAGGCCAACAGCTTATTGACATAACTAGAACACTTCAGGCTTTTGAGTAATGGTTTTGAGCTGCCTGCAGAAAAAAAAAATTGTTTTGAGCTGTCTGAGAACCACTCATCAGTGGTCACTGATGAGAAGAAAAACCTTAAGAGGTAAAGCCTTCTCTAGTTTAAGTCTTCCAGCCCCAGCAGCAATATTTTGGTGTAGATGTATACAACTTTTAACAGTGCAGCTCTCTCCGCCTTTTTTTCTACAGCAATTCTGCACTAAGAGCTCATTTCTGCTATGTGCCAGGTATGAAATAAATGGGTATTCTATTTATAGATAAATTTCCTGTGACCCATGGAAAAACATTCTTTAGTTTCCCCTTATATTTTTTGCCTGTTTAAAATCTCAAGAAAACCATCTCATTTTTTTTTCAGCTGTTAAAGATTTTAACCTGTTATGTAACTATGCACTAGTTGGAGATTTTTAAAATGATCACCACGAAAATTCCTGTGTAAGGTTGTACCAGCTGGTTCAGAACACTTGTTAACGTGAAAATATTATACATATTTTTCGTGACTTTATCATCTTTTTCATTTCTGTAAGCACATATTTTTGGTTCATAAAAGAGCATAGTACATTTAGCCTGTGAAGGAATACTGAAAACAGAAAAGACATAGAGGCAGTTATATTTCTAAGGAAATTTGAAAACCTAGAACAGAGTTATTTCTTAAATTATTCATGCCATTCTGTTTTTCCAGTTAATACAATCAATTTGCCTGGGTTAAATTTTGCCTTCATCCATCACCGTCTCTCTACTCCTAGCTTTTTTATTTCCATCAGTAAAAAGAAGCAGAATTCCAATTTCAGAGACCTCAAGCATATATTTTCCTTGGAAATTGGGAGTATAAAACCCCCAGTCAAATGTTCTCAGCATCCTAGCAATAATTACAGCACAGAACATGAGCTTTATGACAGTCAGAGGTACAAAAGAATAAAAGGCTATGTTGGTGGCGTTCATTTTCACATCACCATCTCCACCTAAACAACCTTTGCAGTAAATGGGGAGTGATGGATGGGTTGGTTGCCCAACCTATCTCAGGTGTCTTTTTTAGAAAGAGATGAACATCAATTCAGAAGTGTCGAAATTTTTTCCTTTAACCAAAGAGGAACCTGAAAGAAACTAGTCTAGAAATAACATTTAAAGTTAGCAGAGGTTGGTCCCAGCCTGATGACTGTCAGAAGTCTACACATTTGCATGCATTTTCAAAAGCCGCCAAAGCATTTTAGTAGCTGATATGAAATGTTTTAAAACCTGATTTTACAGAGAAATAAGCATTCCTATTTTCTGTCAGTGATAGGTTAGGTTATGAATCTGTTCAAAGTTTGGCTGAGGCACTGACAGAAAAGACTTTGGGACACTTTTCATGGCAAATAATTTCAGAAGAAGCTAAGTCTTGAATTTCCAACTTGCTGTTTCCAGCCTGTGGAATCCCAGGAAACTAATAGTAGTGTATGTCTTATGTTCATAACAAAGACAAATCCAGGATTTAATCTCTTGAATTGTTTTGCTAGGAGCTGCATTGTTCAAAGTTTAAGTCAAGACAAGCTTTTTACGAGGTAAACTCATCTGGAGTCTGAGAGATTAGAGGGAGAACATGTTAGTACAGAAACCTCTATATAAACCTCAGAGCGTTAACACAGTGGCAACATATCCATCAGATTCAGTATTAACCTGGAATTCTGAAGACAAAAATAGTGAGCCATTTGCACTGAAATCAGCCTTAGTACCATGCAGACTTAAACAGCTTTCGAAGAAAAGCAAAAATCCACCATCCTTCTTACCCAAATACGTGAATTATAGGAGAGCCATATACACAGAAGTCAGCAGTAGTTGTCATAAGCTGTCACTACCTTCAAGCCCCATCAGAGAGAACCTAGGACTGAAAATTAGCAATAATTCTTTTAGAATGCTTTCACTATCAAATTCTAAATCCAGAAGAGCATTTAACTTTTACTGATTTCCCAGTCATACAAAATATTGGAATTATTGAAAAGGGTCTGTAAGGCTAGATTTTATTATTATTGTTTTCACTATAGTGTTTACTTCAAGATATTTTAAACTATCTGTAAAACTTTTCTTCTTTCATCTTTATCCCCTACAATAGTTTATTTGATAGGTATGTCCAATAAACATTTATTGGAAGCTTATTGTACTTAAAGTAAGTTTGTACACTTTGAGGATAAAACAAGCCTAAATACAGGACAATTTGCACAAGTGGAATGGTACATGGTTCATTCCACTAATGCAAGTAGACCCCCTATACCACCCACATATCTGATCTCTTCAGATATTAACTTGGGCCCATATTAATGCTGGCATATGACCTTCTTGTAAGTTATTGTTACCGAACTCTGTCTCCATGTAGCATGCAGAATGCCACTTCCGCTAAACTGAGATCTAGGTTTGGACTCCAGCAGCAGGTCCAAATGCTCCTATTGCAATCCTTCATCCACCTTCCCACTATCCATGTGGTTTTTTTTTCAGAACACCCCATACATGAATGTTGCAGGTACTTTTTTTCCCCTATCCATGGCTATTGCAATATTTCAGTGAGTTTGGTCTTGATACTACTGCTCTCCACATGTCTTGCCATAAGGAGTGGTTGAATTGCATTGTCTTACTGAGTTTATTAAGCCCAAATTTAGCGTTAATATTCCACTGTTTCTAACATTCATTTACATGATGTTTCTCTCATTTCTTACCTGAAATTCATTTATCTTTAGGGCTCCAAGGAGTCCATAGAAGTTAAAATAAACATTTGTTCTAGTTTTATTATTATTTCATTACACGTACATGTTTTGTTGCACTACATTCTGGGGAATTGTTGATACCAAAACTTGACAGAAGTTTTGTTTTGTTGGAAATAAAATTGAAACAGTGATATGCATTATAGGAGAGGAATTCTGATGGAACTCCGATCTGCTCTGATACAACTTCAAGAAATGCTTCTTTGGCTCTAGCTCATTTCAGCCTTTCCAGAGCTGGGAGCTCAGGATACCTCCCTGCTTTTCCACAGATTTATTTTAAAGCTTTTCTCAGAAAACTTTCATTTCTGGTTAATGTTTTCTGGAAAATACATTTTAATTAGCCTAGCATTAAGTAATTTGGATTTTTCCCCCCTCAATTAGACTGCATTGGAACATTTCCTTGCACTTTGCCTTGTTTATGTGTGCTCTGTCTGTGTGAGATTACATGAGGTTTTCCTTAACTTGAAAATCTTATCTTTTGTTGATGGGAGTGACCTCTCTATTTTTAGAGCATAATGCAAGACCCATCTTTTCTCATGATCCTTTCCTCAGTAACAAAGAATGACATCATGCCCCAGGGATACTTTTAGGAAAATAATCAGACCTTTAGTAACAAGGTATCAAAGATTAAATCAAAGACAGAGGGAAACTGAGGCCTTTTACAAGATGCAACTGCACAAGCAACTCCTGCTTATACCTGTTGTGATCTGGTCAGTCAAGAAACCAATAGAAACAATGCAGTGGAAGCTTAGCTTTCAGCAAGCAAGTACGCTCCAGGCTCACAGACAGAACTATAGAGCTACTGGGGCTTCTCTAGGCTATGCACATCAAAGCTGCAACTGCACCCTTTGACTACAGAGCAGTCAAAAGACCATTCTCACTTACAGTGGTTCATGAAGGTCACCAATCAGAGGGATAAGGACCAACATCTGCTAACACCATCATGAAAGTAGCATTCTCTAACAATCCCACTGAAGATACCACATACACTCCATGAAATACAGCATAGCTTTGCCTTTTTAACAGTGGGTCAGGTAGAAGGCACTCAGATATTACAGTCAATTTATGGAGCATGAAAACCTTGAAATTAAACAAATACAGCAGTCTTTCATACAAGAGAGCAGACATCTGACTTATATGAATTTGCATTTAGAGTCGTCAGGCAGAAACATGTTGGTAGGAGGTTTTATTCATGGGGAAGGGGAAATTGTAATTGTTTTGCTAGGTGAAGTGGAGCCTCCTTACTGTGGGAAAGGTTAAAAAGCAAAGGGGAACACTCCTGCCCAGCTGACTGTAAGGAAGCAGACACTCCATCATGGGCCCTGTCTGGGGAACCTGACTGAACTTGGTTATCAGGATAAGAATTAAATCTAGAGCAGACAGAGAAATCCAGAGGGGAATATTATGCTAGTTAGGGACAATAGGCATTTGTGAAGTACCATATACATTTACTATGACAACAAAGCCTTATTGACACTCTTTCTTCATTAAAGAGACAGACATTTCTACCACACATCTGTCTCCCACTTGAGGCAAGTGATTTACCTACTTAACTTCAAATCTGCAGAAATATACATAGCACAAAACTTTTCCTCAGTAACCAAAAGATCTCATAATGTATCGTTTCTGAACAATGGTTAGTATGCAGTGGATTCTCCCACTCATGAGCTACAAATAAACTGCATACCATTAAGAGCTTTTAATAATTTTGTCATTTAGTCCTTTCAAAAATGTTTTTAGATTTCTGCAATATGTTCAGCTGTGAAAGTGGCATGTATCCAATGTTAACAATAGACTCCAGTCTATGAATCATCAGAGGAGGAAAAAAAGCCACAAGAGTAATGTTTAGTCATATTGGTTGAAATACACTAGAACGAGCAAATATGACCCTGTCCATCAGCGTTCCAGAGACTGTTTCCCTGTACAACATTCCTAAATTCAGTGAGAATTTTGCCAAAGGATACCCTGTTTTTCCAAAGTACTTTGAGAGTAACATTTTTACAATCAAACAATATATTTGTGAAATCCTAACACAGCTTTTGATGAAAAGTTTCCTCAGTTCTGGAAGGCTTACATGTATATCTATATCTATATCTGTGTGTGTGTGTGTGTGTATTTATGTATTATTTTGGGGGGGAGTGAAAGCGGGACAGCACAGAGCACTATGGTCTACCATGCTGCACATGGTACTAAAGACTATCAACTCCAGTGGAAGTCCTTAAAGACTGCAAGTTGAGTGTCATACTGTTTGAGCAGTAGACGTCAGAGATGTTATAAAAAGCTTTTCATGAACAAAGCGCTCATCACAAGTCTGTCTAGAGATAGTCAGTAGGAAAATCTGTCTATACAAATAAATCTCATGTCAGGTCAGCTCACTTTAGGCAGTCTGTAAGGTACTGCCTCTACCAAGTCAGATCTGCAACCCAGAACCCTTCTCCTTCCCCTCAAAGCACTGAGCAAGTTCAATTCTTGTTACTGAACACAGTCAGTGCTGGTATCTTATTTTACATTGTATCCAAAGCATATTTGCAAGGAAGCAGGAAACCCAAGTTCAACTACTTTTCCTTGCTTGAGAGGTTTCAAAGCTTACATCTCCATATGCAAACAGCCTGACTACTATTAGCTACTCTGTATGAGAAATCTGCGCTTCATCCTGTTTAAGCTGTTCTGCTGCACAGAGAATGGACTAAAGATTCATTTGGCCTTAAAGAGAAAACAAGTGGCAACCTGATCTGATAGCCAGGTAATCATAACACTTCATAGAGGGGAAGAGTCCTAATTCCTAAGAATGATTTAGGCATTTTATCTACTGACCTTTGCACAAACTACAGTAATATGCAGAGAAGTCTATACCCTGGTACCTAGGGCAGGATGATGGATGTGAGTTTGAACTCTCTCCAGCAGAGGATAGAACTGAAACTGAAAGCATTGCAGTGGCCTCAAAATTTGACCTAGTGTTTGCAGTTTGCCATATCCTTCAAATTCCTTGGCCAGAACATGGTACTATTAATGCCACTACATCAGCAAATATTTCCAACAAGTTAGACCTTTCATATTTATTCCTTCAACAGGTCTCAGTTTTTCATCATATTGTAACCTCACCAGTTGTAACAAAGCATCAGGATTGTGGAAAGGGGTGGCAGGAGCTAGGCACAAAGCACCAGCTTATCACCATGTAAGATAGCCAAGAATTTCTGCTATTTTCTTTTTAATTATTATTTTGAAACACATGCAGTCTCTGACTAGAGATTTTTTTTATTTTTATTAAGATAGCTCTCCTTGCTCACAGAGCATGTACCAAAACATACTCTAGTCTTAACACTTTCTCCTCCCTTTTTTAGCATGTAAACACCAGCTGCTGTTTGGAAGGACAGCCTTGAGAAGCCAGCAGGAGCAGAAGCAGCAACATTGCCAATGGTCCTAATCCAGTATGCAACAGTGTGTAAGGTGGATATCACTCTTTGAGACTTCACAGTGAATATCTGAAAGAATAATGAAGGACTAAGTTTGTAAACGATCACTTACCCAAAATCCAGAACAAAAAAAACACTGGTTTTCCCATCTCTGAGCTCTAACAATCATTTAAATAATTTTTCAATGACTAAAAAAAAATTACTTCAGAGAAAAAAAAAAAAAACACTAAATTTCAAGACTAGAATCAGTCATGAACTAGAGCTTGAAAAAAGGCACATAACATTTAAATTTAAATGATTCCATTTAAAAACAGGTCTTTGCATTAAACAAACCTAAATCTAACAAAAAGAACGAATTAACAGAGGCAGTTTTAAGTTGGAGAAAGCTTTTTTCATGTACTGAAAATCCAGGGAGGGTAGAGGGATAGGGGTGAGACTGTTTTAGCTTAAAGCAAAGCAAGTTTAGTGGCTAATTATTTGATTTAGGTTCTTCACCCTACTTCCCCTCTTCCCTTCTTTCACAAGTACACGATCCTGGCAAGTTATTGCAAATTAAAGAGGCAATGCTTTCCGTTACAGCTTTGGCAGGACATCAGTGGTTAGCTGTTGCCTTGAAGGAGCCTTCCTGAACAAATTTGCTGTGAAACAGCAGCACCTTTTTCCTTTGAAACAAAATGAAAACAGCAATTACACCACAGATGGGAAATACTCCTGCTGTTCCTATGCATGGCTGCAAGTGTTCAGTTTTAAAAACTGAACAGCAAGATAGCTACAAGATAGATTGTCTAACCAACTTCCTGGCTTCTTAGTGCTTCATCCCATACATAACAACAGTTCCAAAGTCTGTCAAATCAAGTAATAGCATCAGACATTACTTATTTAAATGCTGATAATATATTTCACAGATAATCTGCTATTACCTCCTTGCACCCATTAGCTTGTGGTTAGATTTAGCCTCCTGTATACAGAAAGTTCTTTTCTGAGTGGCACTGGATTTGCATCTGCCAATTCCTCTTCATACCAACTAACCTTTCATGGGAACAGCAAAGCACTCTTGTCAGCAAGTGATTGAAGTATGAGCTTCTCAACACCTAGAAATGCTGTCATGAATAAGTAAGAGCTCGTCTGAGTAAGGTACCCATTACATTGAGTACTTCAGGAGTGAAGTTTCTAAACAGCCTCACTGAGAAGCATTTTTTTGGTGCTATTTGTCCCCACCCCTCATTCTTTATTAAGATCAAACCCTGGACTAGGAGTCTTGTTCCACAGCATTAACAATTCTGTTTGCTGTGCAGGACTGAAGAGCCAAGTCCCACCAAAACTGGACAGCAGCCCAAATTCCTTGGAAACCTTCACAGGCAGCCAGCCCAGTGAGGGAACACAAAACTATCTGCCTCCACCTGACATTTTAAAACTCTGGTGGTCCCCATACGGGAGACTCGGCAGATTCAAGTAACAGAGTTGCAAATCGAAGTGCTGGAATTGCAGACTGCAGGCTCAGTAACATACTGGAGCTGCTCTGGTTCCATTGGCTCCTGGCAGTCCAGACGTGCATAATACGCTTGTTGGGCTCAGGGAGAAACCCTGAGCAGAAACATGGAAAGGAATCCTGCAAACTCCGGAGAGACACTGCCTCCGCTGACATTTCTGTTTCCAAAGAGTCAGCAAGTGTAGATGAGATCAAGCTTTTTTTTTTTTTTTCCTCGAACAGTTTTAAGTTATTACTACAAAATTGTGACATCAGATCTATTGCATCACTTCTGCTGCTTAGCACCCTTGATCTTGTCCTTTTTGCAGGAAAGAGAATTGGCAGTACCCAAAGAAATAAATTGGACTCACTCAAATCATATATTTTTGTCTGATGAGCCACACAGCCCAACAAAAAAATATTTTATAGTCCAGTAATTCAGTTCCTTACACTTTTCCTTGAGTACACAAAAGGTTTCAAATTCACTGTCCCAATCTCTGAAGTCTTCTGACTTTATGCAGGGAAAAATATAACAGAAGTGACTGCTTTCCCTAGGTGCTTCAGTGTGCTTAGAAGATTGTAGCTTGTTGATCCAGAGGAGGAGCATCCTGTTCCATGGCAGCCCTATGTCTTTCCAGTTTGGTGTTTGTTCCACAGTAAAATGACTGCTCTCCCCTTTGGTCATACAAAATCATACATTTATGATTCAGTAGGAAATTCAGATTCAAAATTCAGTAGGAAAGCTGGCATTTTTCATTGGAGCCAAGGTGTGCAAGTAAGGGGAAATAAAACACCAAGTTCTTCAGCTGAGAGTTTTCATGTCAGTGCCATAGAGGTGTTAAGGGCACACAAAAGCCTGGAGTTGTCATGGCATTTCCTTGGCATGAGGGCTCTTGGGCTCAGAGCAGATTGCTTGATCTAGATAGCAAGGCCAGGAGTTCTTGCATTTGAGGCTAGTCATGCTCTCACAGAACAAGACTTACTTACTGAAAAAAATAATGTGGAAAATTCCTACCTAGCCAGAAGTTCTACTTAAGATGTTTTAGCTTCAACAAAGCAATGTATTTTAATGAACTCATTTAGTCAAAATGTTCTCTCTAGTTTAACTTCTCATGCTTGCTGACACATCAAGAATACAAGTACAGTCAGTACCTGTGCTAGACTAGTTCTTGCAGTATAAAAGGCTTCACCCTGGAGAAAGTGCTGAGATCATGATTGACTTATTTGACATAAACTACAGTGATGCAGTAGGTGACGTCTTAGAAACCCAGCCTTGCAACAAACTCCATCTTATGGTATTTGACTTTAGAAAAAATAGCAGTTTTTATACATAGAGTGCTCCTGTAAAGCCATGTACTTTGTTCCCTTATTCTGCAAGAAAATACAAGGAAGCTGGTTAAAGCCTGCAGTCTGCTCTACTGGATTCCCCACCGTGCATGCAAAACCAGATCTGTGGTACAGTTTTTCCTATGCTCCTTTGCATACATGCCTTCCACTTAAAAACCACACAAGCAAAAACTGAGTTGCTAGGATTATGGAGCATGAAGTAATTTATAGGAAGTAGCACAGCATTAATCACAGCATTTCTCCCCCTCCCTTTGAAAAAAAATGCTGAATCTTCCTCTCTCCCCCCCAAAACACTTCCATAATAAATGCGTAATGGCATGCTCAGTATCTTTTTCTCCACCAAAGAGAAAGAACTTACAGTACAACTGCTGAGAAAGCCAGAAGAGGAAAAAAAATGTACATTTATGAGGCCAATCAAAAACTCTGAAGGGCAAAAATATACAATATTTTTATATAAGTAACAAAAATTGATCTGTACTCCTTGGTTTCAACAGCTCTGTTACACTCTGAATTGGGAATAAGCTTCCCACCTGTAGGTATCCCCTGCTGCAATCACTCAGACCCATTGCTGGGAGTGAGGCTGGGGACAAGTCACAGCTGGGGCACACCAGGCCTCCCCCACCACCTGTCACCACATATACCCTTTGGTGGGCCACAGCAGCTCTCTGTAACCAAAGTGACAAAACATAGAAAGGGCCAGTCAATCACTTGTCAGATTAGATTACTTTCTGCTTACCTTTTGCAGTCTCGGGAATCATGCACCTTGTACTCGTTTACATTAAATAACTAACAGTGAGGGTAGCAGCCAGGTGTTGAGGTGGTGACCCAGGCTGTAATACAAATGGGCTGGCCTGGATTGCCCACAGGTGTAGAGAGGAAAAAGTTAAACAAAGAAGGCAAGGTTTTCCCTTCAGAAGCAATCCTAAAAGAATGCTTAATTAAGGTATTGTGAGGCCTTCTGTTATTGAAAATGATGCTGCCCTTGGGATAAGACACAAAGAGAATATACTGATGACTATGTGGATTTTAAAAGCCCAAGAGATTTTCTGAGAGGGACATGTTCAGCCAGCATCCTAGTCAAAATTTATTTTGGAAATATACATCATGTGTACAGCAATGTACATAACTTCATCTGGAAGAGGTGGTTTTGTTTTGTTTGGTTTGGTTTTGTTTTCCATTTTTTTCCTTTCCAGCAGACTTCTGCTATGTTTGTGATAATCGCATCACCAGATCCTTTTGTCTTTATCTACTGGAGCCATTTATTGGCCTCTCCTTTCTATTGGTAGAGTTTTATTATTTTCTCCTATATTCCACGTTTTAAGATTTGGAATTACTTTCCATTTTGTCAAAACCATTTTGAATCCTAACCCTATCCTCCAGTGTTTGCAAATTTCATCTTTGTTTTTGTGATCCCAGATTTCTTGACTATATCCTCTCTTCCATCAATTATTTAGAGTTCAGTGCCCCTTGATCACTAGGAATTGCTATTTAAAAACAGTAAAAGAAAATAAATTATTACTTACAAAATCTAGATGTATTTTTCATGAGTGAAAAGATTTGTAATTTGTTTATGATTGAAGTCATACATTTTTTTCTTGTGTTTAATTTGCTTTATTATATTTTTAAAATACAATTAGGAAGGAAAAATACAGATTGCTTTATATGTGTTGTGTGAGCTTAAAGAGCTGAGTAAGTCTGTCATGAAAAGCTGTTTTGTATTTGCTGACTACACCTGCTAATTTTTCTACATATATTTCATAGTTTGTGCGTTGTGTCTTTATAGGGCTCATTCTTTCATGTCTCTCCCTTGAGTTCCCCTGGTTTAATAATCTAGAGAGCGGTGTCCTCACATATATTGCGTTCTCTAAAAGTTACCTCCTCATCATCTTCTAAGTTTAATTCCCTAATAGATATTAAAAACAGCCACATAGTACCTCTTCTGTGACCATGATAACACAGTATATGTGACCAATAAGCATTATTACCTTGGGAAAACTGACTTATATGATACAGAGAGTCATGAACCTCACCATTGCTGGAGAAATAGCCAACTAATCTCCTCAGAGCTTCTGACAGTCTCTTTTGCACCATATTTCTGTCTGTATTCAGTAATTGCTCACAATGCATACAGGTGAAGATTGTTGTTTTTTTATTCTGAAGTGATGGAAATAACATCATGAGGTTGTAACATTAATCTTATTGTACAGTAGAACTGTAACCTCCAAAGAGCAAAGCACACTGGTCTAGATCCATCCAGTTCAAAATTACAGATTATATAGGTGAAGAGCCTGTTTAACCTAAGCCCTTTCTGTAGCCCACAGAAGCTGTCCTTTACCTATTTTTCTGTCTGAGGACAGCATAGACCTGACACAATCTTAAGACATAAATTTCTGCTAGGTACCTAATGTTACGTTGGCTGGATCTGCACCTGAAATCTGTACATTTCTGTGAGGGTCAATGTAGTTCTGAATTTGCCCTTGCTGGTATGATTATCAATTTGTAACAATGTGTTTATTGTTGAGAAAGTAAGAGGACGTTTCCCCATGCTATAAAGGTCTGGAAAACATGATGATAATGAACTAATTTTGAATCGTCTAGTCATCACACGAAAATTCTCAAGGGAGTTTTAGTAAACTTGGGATAATCAAGTGACCTTGACAGAATTGTTTCAGCTCCCGGATATTTGAAACGTGGACAGCTGATAAGGTACCAATGAGATATCCACTGCTGCTGTCAGGACGCAGGTCTGTGGCAAGAGCAGCTTACAGTGTTTTCCTCAGAAGAAGTAACACATATGACACAATGAAAAGAACAGAAAAAAATATGTATGGAAAGAAACAGATAGCAGGCCAGTGTCTTATGTATGGAAGGGTGCTAGCTTTACTATTCTCAGGACTTTTCCTGTTCTTATTTCTCAAGCCTACTTAAACCAAAAATCAAACGTGTTCTGTAATTCCAGCAATGACGCATACATACATATCCATACAGCTTCACAGTGTCTCTATTCTCTCCTTACCTTGGTTTTAATGGATTTTATTCTGTGTTTTCCTCCACTGAAAATGTGCACCATAAATTCCTGGGTACAGTGATACTTGAGTCCAAGATTTCAAGTCCAGCTATGGTTATTTAAAAATCCACATCAGTATTTGCCAAGAGTTGTGAATAGGACTGCTTGCATGCTTAACTGCACGCACACATGGTGGGGGGGTTTCCCTGCCTAAGGTTAGACAGGATGTTATTTTTCTTCAAACAAGAGGGAAACAAGAACAGTTGTTGAAAACTGGGAAAACCTAGAAAAATATTTGACAATAGAACTTAGCAAAAATGAATGTTTTTACACAATGGACCTTCTTAGTAAGAGGGAAGGTTTTAGAGACTTCTGGCCATTTTAAATTCCTCCCCCAACTTCCTTGGGCAGAAGTCCAAAATCAACAGGAGACATACATTGCTTATAAGTGACAATCAACGTAGACTAAAATCTGTGACCTTTCTGAGCTCTGTATGTACCCATTACTGGAGTTTGGAGTTACAAGCATCACCAAGAAAGCTTTTAATCAGTTTGCAGGTATTTGTACCAACCCCTTGTTCTTGCTGAATCCAGCCAACACTGTAAAATGTTCTAAATGTCTATGTTTACCCTGTCTACTGGATGCTCTACAAGCTTAGCACTTGACACTTTTTTGGCTATTGTATTTTCTCCTCTTTCACAGATGTCAATTAGCATTCTTTTAAAACATGCTGACTGTGGTAGTGTTCACACAGGAATCAAGGTGCTGCTTCCTTCTGCCTTTTGTTTAGTTTAGGAGTGTGCAAAATTATCATGACTGTGGAAAAATTTTATGTCGTGGAAAAAAAGAGCACCAAATACAATAAAATGAAATGCATTCAGATTTCATTACCCTTCCTATGAAGCCAATACGCGCTGTGAACAGTAGACTGCAGACCAGATATTCATGTGAAATCCCATCAAATTAGTATCTGTTTGAGTGATGTTGTCTCTGCAGATGCATTACTAAACCACTCTTGCCAGCTGTAATCTCAAGAAACACAGCAAATTCATCCAACACTTCTGTACATTAATGACCACAAAGAAATATATCTTCATAAAATAATAATTATAATATAAAGGTTATTTTATACTTATGCTTCTGTCTAACTGTCATCTGAAATTACTAAAATTCCAGATGCATGTTATGGCAAATTCTGCAACTAAAATATTTTATATCCCTTTCAGAGAAGTTTCAGGATGTTTAAACCCAATCCTGATCTCACAAAATGAAAAAAGTTCCTGACAGTTTCTGGTCAGTTGAAATACTGCATTTTGACAAATTCTCCTTTTAAAATGTTTTACATTTTATCTTATTAAAAAAAATAGCTTTAAAACACAACTAAAATAGAAGTTTTCCTGAAATTTGAAATTACATCTGTTGACCTTGCAGTCTGTCTTCCTAAAACAAAATTGTCACATTTTGTAGGTTTACATTTAATCAACACTTGTAACACTTGTGGTGTTGGATTTTTTGTTGTTCCAGTTTCTTTTTTTTTTTTTTTTCTTTCTATTTGTTCTGTTTTGTTTTGTTTCAGTCAGAAAGCTTTTGGAAAGATATTTCTCAGTTCTAATTTAGAGTCATGGAAAAGATGTAGTATCTGAGGTAATAGTTGTAAGTATTTTCCTGACTCCACAGTCATGAAGGACTTGGTGGGAGAGGGAAAGCAGAAGATTCCTTCCATTTCTTTGGGCTGCACACAGCCTAAACTGTGTTCTAAGTATGGTGACCATATAAAGTAATGAATGTTTATGGTGGATATACAAGGACATAATACCAACAGAAACCACTGTTCCCTTTATGAATGTACCATGGCAAATTCCCTGTACACATATTAGAACAAAATCTTTATCACAGGTACACTCCACAAAAAAAAAAAACAAACTATCAATCAAAACAAAAACAAAAACAACACCAAAAAAACCCCACATCATCTAGAAAACAAAGTTTTCTTTTTCATGCTTTTCTGAAATGAGGATGGAAGCATGGCTTTCTCAGGGGCTCTGTCCAAACTGCTCTAATTGAAACAATATGCATTGGAACCCAACAGTTTTGTGACAGCCTCCTTACCACACCTTGAGAAACTGAGATTTCAGCAGTATTGGAAGAAAAAAAAAAAAAAAAAAAAGATCACTGAAAACTACAGCTTCCAAGACCAGTGAAGATTTACCCTTTGGGGCCTGAATGAGAGTCTTGTGTGCTGAAAGTGTTTAGATTTGTGTCTAATTATGCAAAGATTGAACTGAAACTTTTCTGGTGGCAGTCATAACATCTACCTCTTCTCACTGAATTCTTTGGCTTCAAGGATGAATAACAGTATCTGTGAGACCTTATCCTTTCTACTTGTATGACAGTTTCCCTCCACTACCCAGTATCTTATTTTCTGAACACCAGCAATCTGGAAGCTTGGAATTTTCCTACTTGTGTGTGAGTATGTGTGTGTAGACAAACTCTTTCTCTTGCCCTCAGTTGCATGTTTCATTTTCATCAAGCTAAAGTGAAAGAATAGGAATTTGGCATATTTTTCTATTATATGATGTTGAATATTTTATCTATTATTTGCCAGCAAGTAGTTGCATCAGTAATATTCACTTAGCAATAATGAGATTCCTCGTAAATTTTATTTTTTATATTTTTTTTATTTTTTTTTTATTTTTTTTATTTTTGGCTCTGCTTGCTGAGAATTACCCCTGGTGTACAACAACTTGTTTCTATTACATGTGTTTAACTTTAATATGCTTACAGGGATTAGCAGCTCAGCAATTGCTGACAATGAAGTACTATAACAGATGGGGTTAAATCATGCAAGGAAATGCTAATAAAATACTTTAGTTGATGCACAGAGTCATATTTCAGAAAGTGTAACCTTCAGCCAAAAAAATTTGACCAGTTCAGAGAGACACTATCTTTCCTGAAAGAGATCCCTGTGATTTTTCAGGGCTTCTACATTTGAAATCACATCTGATGGTATAATACCATAAAGTACATGAACAATTGGCAAGGTCACTTCAGATAGCCTTATTGTTTTTTTTTTATTCAAGGAGATAGCCCTTCAATAGTGAGAAATATGATATCCAGGAATTCCAGCTTGCCCTCATGTAATCTCCTTCACAGAGCACAACAAAGAACAATTGTGTGAAGCACAATGACCTCAGAAGCTTGAAAGCCCTCAAGCTATTTATGAATGTGGACCGGAGAGGCTACGTATGCATTCAGGACGAAGAAACCTTGACCAGGGAGAGCTCACTTTAGTTGTGAATTATTTTTGTATGAAGAACCTTTAGATGAAAACAGAAGCGCAAGTACTGCAATATTCAAGTCAATGACAGACACACTCATTTTTGCATTAGTTCTGAGAGGGTATCATACTTTTTCAGAGATTAGGGACAGCAAATGTGACATTCAGTGTATCTGTCCTTGATAATCTTAATGTATGTTATTATGAAGAGCCCTTGCACACCTGTATCAGTGGAGATCTGAACTAATAAAAAAGATTTCTCCTAGCATTTACTGTAATAAAAGATTACCTTGACTTTATGAACTGGTAGCTCTGTTTATCCATGGAAA
Organism: Anser anser; assembly: GCF_964211835.1. Taxonomy (NCBI): domain Eukaryota; kingdom Metazoa; phylum Chordata; class Aves; order Anseriformes; family Anatidae; genus Anser; species Anser anser. Next base: position 68,223,632 of record NC_139723.1, on the reverse strand, counting down.
AACAACAAAACACTTCTTGGTTAAGCCACCTGCCTATGTCTGCGGCTTTCTGTCAAGCAAGGGATTGCATACCAAATTCTCTATTGTAAATGAGCTGTGATGTGTCTATTCGCCAGATAATAGGTGATAATATGTCCTTGATTGTGTGTATACATGCATGCCTAGATAGCAATTTTTTTCCACAGTTAAAGGAGAATTTGTGGGCCGGATCAAAATAAATATCCGCTACACACATTTACCACTCAGCTGCTGTCAGCTCAAAAAGAAGTTAGGGGTTGTAACTATGCTTCTGTGATTTATGGCATCTGCAATCAAGTGTGTTATCATCACTGTTGTATTCTATAAAAGCAACCTCTCACATACCTTCCATCCTGAAAATGACTTCACCTCTAGGAATTTTAAAACACATGAAAAAAAAAAAACAAACCATAACACTAATAATTAAAACACACACACAAAAAGACACCACAACTTTATTCAGACTGTAAGAAAACACAAATCACCAGGAACGTTTGAAATGGAAAGAGATGGATGCAGACAAGGCCAGAAAATATTATAGGAATCTTATACTTAGGAGGAAACAACAGAGAGATTAAAGATGGGAAACAATAGATGTTTGGGAATGTCAATCCAGAAAGAGACAATGTTGGATGTATCCCTGTTGTCTGTGTTAACAAGGAGTTTTCAAGAAGAGTATACTGGGAGAGTATGGTAGATCCTGTATGTGAGAACTGCGTGTAATTAAAAACAGGCGAATGCTAAATTCTGAAGTTACATTTCTGTAACAGGATTTTGTTGATTATATACACCAGGACCGTTGTGATTTATGATGTAACAGGGACCTAAGAGAGTACAAGAATCCTCAAAACTATGCTTTTTTATAGTACTCAATACTTTAAAAAAATGTTTTGGAAGTACTTTAGAATGCACTTAAAACTTTTGGATGGGCTGTCATTGATTTTATTTTATTTAGAAGAATACTAAACAAACTTTCCTTATGTTTTCCCAACTTTTTGAATAAAAGCCATTTTACATCTAAAATCAAATGTTGTTTTTACTGCCATTGGACATCAAGCCCTCTCTAAAGCACCACAGTAAATTTAAGGAAATGGAGAGAGATTTAAGATGGTAAAAAATGAAAACACAGGTACAGAATAAAAGCAAATTCCACCAGAGGCTCCAGAATAACACATGATAACCACAGTTATTAGGTTACCAGTAGTGCTAGTTATCTTTACTTAGTCAATCTTTACTTAGGAGTTACGGCCATTAAGGTTAACATTGTCACTATGTACATCTTCATTATGACCTTGCTACCTAGATAAAATACTAGATAACTTTCAAATTCAACTTTCAGTTCTCAACAGTTAACTGCTCTGCTAAAATTGTGTCTTATTTGCAGTCTATTTCTGGACTGTATTTTTCTCATCCACCATCCCAAAATAAGGCTTGTATGCTGGTATATGCTGACTCCAGCTAAGCCTTACAAGATAGATCATAGAATCACTAAATGGTTTGTGTTGGAAGAAACTTCAAAGACTGTCTAATTCCAACCCGCCTGCAATAGGCAGAGACACCTCTCACTAGATCAGGTTGCTCAAAGCCCCATCCAACCTGCCCTTGAACACTTGCAATGATCGGGTATCCACAGCTTCTCTGGGCAACCTGTTCCAGTGCCCCACAACCCTCACAGTAAAGAATTTCTTCCTTAAATATAATCTGAGAATTAGATTCTTAGATATAATCTAAGAGTTCTTTTTGCCCAGAGAAGTTGTGGATGCCACGTCTCTGGAGGTGTTTGAGATCAGGTTGGACTGAGGCCCTAGGCAACCTGATCTAGTGCGTGGCATCCCTGTCCATGGCAGGGGGGTTTAAACTGGGTGATCTTTAAGATCCCTTCCAACCTGAGCCATTCTATGATTCTATTATATGATAAATCAACCCTTTTTTACTTTAAAATCATTACCCATTGTCCTATCAATACACCCCCTGATAAAGAGTCCCTCCCCAGCTTTCCTGTAGGCCCCCTTTAAGTGCTGCTGGAAGGCTCCTATAAGGTCCCCCTGGAACCTTTTATTTTAAGAGTGAAACCCAATTCTCTCAGCCTGTCTTCACAGGAGAGGTACTCAGGCCCTCTGATCTTCTTTGTGGCCTCCTCTGGACTCATTCTAGGTCCACGTCCTTCTTGTGCTGGGGGCCCCAGAGCTGAACACAGGACTCCAGGCTGGGTGTCACAAGAGCAGAGTAGAAGGGGAGATTCACCTCCCTTGGCCTTCTGGCCACACTGCTTTTGATGTAGCCCAGGATATGATTGACTTTCTGGGCTGCAAGCACACGTTGCTGGCTCATGTGAAGTTTCTCTTTAACCAGTACCCCCAAGTACTTCTCCTTAGAGCTGCTCTCAATCTGTTTTCCACCCAGCCTGTATTTGTGCTTGGGATTGCCCTGGCCCAGGTGCAGGACCTTGTGCTTGGCCTTGTTGAACCTCATGAGGTTCGCACAGGCCCACCTCTCAAGTCTGTCCAGGTGCCTTTGGATGGCATCCCTTCCCTCCATTGTGTGGACCACATCACATCCTGATGTCAGTGACAAACTTGCTGAGGGTGCACTCGATCCCACTGTCCATGTCACCAACAAAGATGTTAATACCAGTCCCAGTACAGACCTCTGAGGAACACCACTTGTCACCAGTCTCTGAGTGGACTTATCCACTTAATTGGTGACCATCCAGAAAATTCTTTATCCACTGAGGGGTCCATCTATCATATTCATGTCTCTCCCATTTAGAGACAATAAAGTGATGCAGGACAGTGTCAAATGCTTTGCACAAGTCTGGATAGGTGATGTCAGTTACTCTTCCTTTATCCGCTAAAGCTGTGATGCTGTCATAGAAGGCCACTAGATTTGTCAGGCATGGTCTGCCCTTAGTGAAGCCATGCTGACTGTCACGAATCACCTCCTTATTTTTCACGTGCCTTAGCAGAGTTTCTATGAGGATCTGCTCCATGATCTTGCCTGGCACAGAGGTGAGACTGAGTGGCCTGTAGTTCTTGCCTTCCTTTTCTCCCTTTTTAAAAATCGGAGTTATGTTTTTATATTTTCCCTTTTCCAGTCACTGGGCACTTCATGAGACTGACAAGACTTCTCAAATATGATGGACAGTGGCTTAGCAAGTTCCCTGCTGAGGGACCATCTCGTGAGGTCCCATGGACTTCTGCACATCCAGGCTCCTTAGATGGTTTCCAAACTGATCGTCTCCTACAGTGGGCAGCTTATTCTCCTGGTCTCTGTCTTTGCCTTCTGTGACTTGGGTGATAAGCTTAGAGTCCTTGGCTGTGGAAACATAAGCCAAAATAAATAAATAACTAAATAAATAAAATCATAGAATCATTAAGGTTGGAAAAGACCTTCAAGATCATCTGGTCCAACCATCGCACACTAAATCATGTCCCTAAGTACCACATCCAAACTTTCCTTAAACACCCCCAGGGACAGTGACTCCACCACTTCCCTGGGCAACCCGTTCCAATGCCTGACTGCTCTTTCTGAGAAGAAATGTCTCTTAATTTCCAACCTAAACCTCCTCTGTTACAACTTGAAGCCATTCCCTCTAGTCCTATCACTAGTTACCTGTGAGAAGAGGCCGACCCCCAGCTCCCCACACCGTCCTTTCAGGTAGCTGTAGAGAGCAGTAAGGTCTCCCCTGAGGCTCCCCTTCTCCAGACTAAACAACCCCAGTTCCCTCAGCCGCTCCCCATAGAACTTGTGTTCCAGGCCCTTCACCAGCTTCATGGCCCTTCTCTGGACACGCTCCAGGGCCTTGATGTCCTTCTTGTAGTGAGGGGCCCTAAACTGAACACAGTACACGAGGCGCGGCCTCACCAGAGCAGAGTACAGGGGGACGATCACCTCCCTGGTCCTGCTGGCTGCACTATTCCTGATACAAACCAGGATGCCTTTGGCCTTCATGGCCACCTGAGCACACTGCTGGCTCATGTTCAGGTGAGCATCAATCAGCACCCCGCAGATCCTTTTCCTCTGCACAGCTTTCCATCCAATCTGCCCCAAGCCTGTAGTGCTGCATGGGTTTGTTGTGACCAAAGTGCAGGACCCGGCACTTAGCCACATTGAACCTCATCCCATTGGCCTCTGCCCATCGACCCATCCTGTCCAGGTCCCTCTGCAGCGCCTCCCTACCCTCCGGCAGATCAACCCTTCCCCTCAACTTGGTGTTGTCTGCAAACTTACTGACAGTGCATTCAATTCCCTCATCCAAATCATCAGTGAAGTTATGAAAGAGGATGGGCCACAACACCAACCCCTGGCGAACACCACTGGTGACTGGTTGCCAGCTGGATTTCACTCCATTCACCACCACTCTCTGGGCCTGGCCATCCAATCAGTTTTTAACTCAGCAAAGAGTGTACGTGTCCAGTGATGTGTATTCTCTTCCAATTGTGACTTTATTGAGATATCAAAGACACATAGTATGCAAAGATTTAAAAATCAGGTACATGAAGCTATATCCATCATATAAAACAAATGGGAAATAACCTCTTAGATAATACTGAGTATCATGGATACAACATGAATAGGTAAAACAAATCTACTGGCTTCTTTATCCTTACACAATTGTCTCAATTGTTGAAAAAACAGAAGTCCGACTTTGTGAAATACTTTTAATTGTTGCTCCTAAGCCTATACTAGTTCAATGTCTGCCTAACACTGAGCTGCCAAAGACGCACAGAAAGATTCTGGAGTAACTTGTACTACACATGAACTTAATTTAAGCTGTTTATTCTCCACTGCTTAATACACAAGTTAGGGAGCAAGACCTTATCACCTCTCCTGAAGTTAAGACATTATACCATAATCATTAAAATCATTAAAAATACAAATGGCCATTTTCCCCTTTTCTCATTTGAAATCTTATTATATTTTTCACACAACTCTTATAGTATTTTAGTCAATACATTTAATAAAACGAGTATGTGACAAGCTTTTTTTTTAAATAAACAAACAAACAAGATTAGTCATTTATGCATTTTCTTGCTGCATTTTAAAACATACCCTTCTTTTTTGCATCCTCAGAAGTCTATATTTTATTAATTTACAAAAGAAATATGGAAAGAAGATGCAGATAATCAGGTTAGGACATAAGAAGAAGAAAGAAGACTAAAGAACAAATAATCTATTTGCACATCAGTTTTGTCTTTTGAGCATATCTTTATGCCAGGGAATTTCAGCATATTGCACTTTTTATTGTTTCTGCTCATTGGCTTAGGAAGTCACTATTTTCCCCACTTTTATGAGTGGATATACAGAAATCTGTAAACATAAGTAATTATCTCAATTTTGTTGGAAATACTGTTGCAATCTAAAAGACCTTTGAGATCTTAGCATTACATGGCACAGTGCAGCCATGCACCCATATTTCTTAAGTGGTAAACCAGTATCCTAACCCGGGGACTCTGACGCTTTATTCCATAAAATGGCAACCAGGTAAGTAAAACAGCTCAGAAGTCTCTTTCCAGCCAGAAACTAAGACACAACTCATGATAATGCCATTAAACCCTTTTTCCTTAAAACAGCAGCTCTGTCCATACTGCTCATTGGGAACAACCTTGGCTCCTTGCTAACCCTTTAATTGTGCTTTAGCATTGTTTGTGAGAATTTTAGATGCTGTGGGTCAAAACTTTGCTGAGGTGCATGCTAACAGTTAAACAATGATTGTGGGACACTATTTGGGTCAATGAATGTCCTGGCTATATTTACTACACTAATGTAGATGTTAGCCAATTACACCAGTTACAAACCTTCTAAGAGATTTGCGGAAAGACATCAGATTGGGAACTTCCCCATGTAGGGGTAGGCATATCTGCTTTGGTCTCTGTGTAGTACCACACCCAGACTGTTTTATTTTAAACTGCACAATGGCTATCATGTCTGTGTGTGCAGTAAACGTGAATAGCAAACTGCCTTTTCTCCTCTCCCTCCTGCCTCTCAGCACACGTACACGTACTCTAAGTCAGTCCTCAGGAAAAACAAAACAATTCTGTGAAACAAGCCAATTCAAAATAATACAATGAATCCACCGAAATAGCCTGTAAGAATGACGAGGAGGAAATGATTTCATTTTTTGCTTTATCCAGGGGGTGCTCTTGCATAACCTGTTCACCATGCACAACAGCTAAGTTCCAGTCACATGCAAGGCATATTTGAAAACGGTGATGAGAACACAATTTAAGTTAAATGATGTGAAAAACAAAACAAACCAAAATGAAACAAAACACTATTTTTTCCAGGAATCAACAAGAAGTTTTCTCTCCCTCTTCTGAAATGTTTTAATGTTTAAGTTAAAATGCACATAGGATAGTAATTCATGAATGACTGCAAGCCTGAAGCTGAAGCATCGTGTGAAGCCTGGATACGAACCTTTTTTTTTTTTTCTAGTGAGTTAGATCCTATGAACTCTTGCTTGAACTTTCAGAATATTGCCTATTTGTTCAGATTGCATTTGATGTAAATATTACATAAATTTACCAGGCTGGCCAGCTGGATCCAGAACCTTTACAAAAAAAGTAGATTTATTAGGTGTGATTATATATATATTTTTTCAGATGCCTCTATTGTGCTGCAGAGAATGCAGTACCCGTTCAGTACCCTTATTGGGAAATGAGGATTATCAGCTTTGCTGAGAATGTGGTTTCTATGATTTTGAAACAGCAACAAAAACATGAATGCAAAGACACAACCTTGTAGAAACTTCTGAAAACATGTATTTTAAACAAGTTACTTCAGCTCTCACAGGTCTGCTTGAACACTGTTATGATGTCCCCTGTGCTCTGTGCCCCAGCTGGCAGGCGGCAGCACGCTCTCCCAGCTGGCTTGTCAGGAGGTACAGTGCAGCAGGCTGACACAGAGCTCTCAGCACTGCTGTGCTGGAGCAGTCTCTGCCACCCTTATGTCCAGACACTAAACCACATTTTCTTTCCCAACCTCCCTAATTCTTCCAATATCTTGCAGAACTGTCAGGTCAGTAAGTCCTGAAGGGCATAGGTCTTTCCTCTGTGAGTTTGGGAGTAAAAGAATAAAAGAGGAGGTACTAAAGTCACACAACATCAATGAATCACTTCCTTAAGTGATCTCTTGTCAGTCCTGGGAGAGTTTTAGGAAAGCAAATGGCCTTTAACCATTTTTGAAAACTACACCTTTTTATAAGTCTGGATCGTAAAACATTGGCTAACTTTTTCACTCAGTCTAATAAAATCAAGTTTATTCTTTTATACTCTACAATGTCTTGCAGTCCTCAATGGATTTTTTTCTTTAATTACTTAAAAAACATGATAGGGAAATATGTGTATATATGTATATATATATATATACATATATATATATATACACACATATACATAAATATATTTGGAAGTTCCTCCATTGATTTCTGAGATGATAAACTGTTTGTAATATATTTATAAATACACTCATTAAAGCAAAGATTACTCCTGACAGGATCCAAATTTGAGCACAGTATCCAGCTATCTCTCAGAATATCATAATGATTCCCTTTGGGGGCAATATTCTGACACATTATCATAAATTCAAAGGAATACATAAAAAGCAAAACTCAAGCCATGTCGCTTGTGTTTCCACTGCTTGTCTGTGTTCACTGTAACCCAGCAGGTGAATTAAACATCTTAAAGAATCAGTATGAACTGTTGTCCAAGGTGAAACCGAACAGTTCCTTTTAGGGGTTCTGAAAAAGCTCAGTACATTTATATAGAATAATTAACTTCCTTTTTCCTGAACTTTGCTTTTGCTTGTCAGGACTGGAAGATGAACTGATAAAATGATAACCTAAAAGATAACCTACTTTCTGTACTGTTAGCATGAACGAAAGAAGAAAAGAAAAGGAAAATCTGAAAAATGACATTCCTATGTGATTTCCAGGTTCATGTTTCTGGTTGAGGTTGGCCAACAGTCTAATGTATTTCATTAATGTAATAGATGGGTGAAAGCCAAAATGAGCTAGGTAGTTTTAGATAAACACTGATACAAAATGACTGTTCAGGAGACTCTCAAAATCCATTGTTGGTGATCCTGGCATAAAAATTCATCTTAATGCTAGATTCTTTAACATTTATTAATTGGTAATGTTTTCAAATAAAATTAGGTTTTGATTTGGTGTGGCATGGCATTGGTACATGACATATGAGAAGCCACGTTTCCATCTTCCATCATATTTAAAAGGAACAATGTGATTCTCATCTGTGTCTGCAAATGCCAATGTTTTTAATGTAGTCAGGATCAAAAGGTTAAAATTACCATGTTCCTGTGTTGTTGATTAAAAAAAAAACTTTAAAACTTACAATCCTCACAGAATACTGATGAATGCACATTTCTGCAACGCTTTTTTGTAAATATTACTGATGGGCAAAATATTTTGCAACAATTTCTCTGAAATTTATGTTTAGTTCAACAGTATTCTTGCCACTCTCACTTCTTCTTTGACTGTTTTATAGCTAACTTTTTGTATAATGTTGACTACCCATGCAATCCCTGAAAGGAAGAAAGTGGTAGGTTCTTTAAGTAAAATATGCAATCAGATTTGTATACCATCAGCAGAATAAGAATTATTATCTGAAGACAGTTGAGAAGGATTTTGAATAAATCTAAGAAATGTATTCAACTAAACCCAAAAACACAACCACACAACAACAACAAAATAATTAAAGTAACAAAGTAAATAGAAGTCAAAATTGCTATGCCATAAATTATAGCAAGTTAATGACAAAGGAGAATTCTCATGTCTCTCCTCACCAATCACATTAATTGCTTTTATATTCATTTTATGAAAAATGCCACAGAAAACATATGACTAATAGAAAAGTAATTTTGTTTGGATTTAGGGGAGAGATGGGAGTAAGCTACGTTTCTTTTTTAGTGTTAGCTATTTTAGTAAAATAGATTTTGCCTTAGAAACTGACTTTCTAATGTAGGTCATGAAATGTAGTTAGTCTGCGTTGGAAGTTTTCTTGCAGAATTTATCCTTGTTTTCCTTTTGTGCACATTTTGAACTTCTAACTATTAAACAGATTAATTTATGACTTAAGATTGCATACGGAACGGTAACTTTACCTAACAGATTAATGCTTTTGCATTAAGTTTGGCTATCTTAAACAGATTTCATTATCTCCTCGTTGTCCATGAGGTATTTTTATAACAAACGCAATCTGAGAGGAATTGTGTCTAAGCAAACAGACTCTCCTGCGAGAGCACATAGCAAGTGTAGCTTACTTTGACTACAATTAATTGACGTTCATTATTTTTGCAGTGGTTTCTTTATTGTTAGTTTTTTGGGAAACATTTATCAGCAATATTTTCTCTATTTCCCTTGGAATAAGAATCCATCTAGGAGCAAGTCCTCCCGTGGTCTTTCTAAAAGTTTTGGGTCAATTTAAAAGTGAAAAATATCAAAGAATTATCTCCAAATCAGGGCTGAAATAAAAAGCAGTGCTAGGCTCCTACCCTATTCTTTCCTTTCGTTTCATTTTGTTTTTCTTTGAGCTATACTGTGAACTATAACGCTTTCATAAAGATACTGTAGTCTCACAAGATGCAATAACTACCTTGTTATGAATAAGATTTTAACAGGTTTGGAGTTGAGTTTGGGAAAGTATTAAACTATTTTTGTTATAAGAGAATTCAAAAATTCATGGTTTTATTATCAATTCACCAAATGCCCTGCAAACTGGACCTGCCTGCCTAGTTTTGGGCTGAAGGGGTCCAGTGTTTCCTCTGACTTTGTCAAGGCACAGCCCATTTCACAACAGAAACATGGGAAGAAGTTTCAGCCTTGGCACAGGTTTGCTGCCTTCCATAACACATTGTCACCATGGTGTTAGGGAGTCTCTTGCATTCACATTCAATCAGCCTTGCCTGTATTTTAGCACAATTTTTGTCTAATTTTGCCCTTTGGATATAAGTGTTTTAAACCAACCTTCACTGGCACCAATTTCTCTTCACAGGAGGAACTTCAACATATAGCGTTGATCCTCTGAATTATAAATTTATTAGCTACTCAAAATAGAGAATATGACTAACTCCTTTGGATTTTGAATTCCACTGAAAGCATCTGGTACATTGGTCAGATTGGGGTCATTAAGATTTTGCACAGAAACATAAGAGTAACTGCCTGGAAAATGTCTCAGAACAGTGGAGACCAGTGCCTTCAGGGCTTGTTTTGAGGGGATCTGAGAGAGAAGCAAACAAGACAGAGATTAGAATGGCTATAGCTAGGAAATGATATAAAGTCTTCCTACTTGATAAGAATTTCCCACCATAAACAGAATGCCATTCATGTAGTCTGTTATTCCTCTCAGAAGTGACAAAAAAAATCAGCAAAAGAGAAACACAACAATGGGCCAACAATGCATAACATTTCTCCTGCTTGTCTTTATGTTATGTAGAAACTGAAATGGGGTGACAGCTAGATGTTAACTCCATGTAGGACTTTGCATCTCTTTCTGGTAGGAGAAATTGAAACGCTACAAAACAGTCACAGAATCACAGAATCACAGAATCACAGAATCACAGAATTACAGAATCACAGAATCACAGGATCACAGAATCACAGAATCATCTAGGTTGGAAGAGACCTCCAAGATCATCTAGTCCAACCTCTGTCCTAACACTAACAAGACCTCCACTAAACCATATCACTAAGGGCTACATCTAAACATCTTTTAAAGACCTCCAGGGATGGCGACTCAACCACTTCCCTGGGCAGCCCATTCCAATGCCTAACAACCCTTTCAGTAAAGAAGTTCTTCCTAACAGCCAACCTAAACCTCCCCTGGTGCAACTTTAGGCCATTCCCCCTCGTCCTGTCACCAGGCACGTGGGAGAATAGACCAACCCCCACCTCTCTACAGCCTCCTTTAAGGTACCTATAGAGAGCAATGAGGTCTCCCCTGAGCCTCCTCTTCTCCAGGCTAAACAACCCCATTTCCCTCAGCCGCTCCTCGTAAGACTTGTTCTCGAGACCCCTCACCAGCTTTGTCGCCCTTCTCTGGACTCTCTCAAGCACCTCCATGTCCTTCTTGTAGCGAGGGGCCCAAAACTGAACACAGTACTCGAGGTGCGGCCTCACCAGAGCCGAGTACAGGGGGACAATCACCTCCCTAGACCTGCTGGCCACACTGCTTCTTATACAGGCCAGGATGCTGTCGGCCTTCTTGGCCACCTGAGCACACTGCTGGCTCATATTCAGCTGCCTATCAACCAGTATTGCCAGGTCCTTCTTGGCCAGGCAGCTTTCCAACCACTCATCTCCCAGCCTGTAGCGCTGCTTGGGGTGGTTACGCCCCAGATGCAGGACCCGGCACTTGGCCTTGATGAACTTCATACAGTTGACCTCAGCCCATCAGTCAGCTGTGCAAAAGATTTGAGGGATGCTTCTGCCTTTGCGTAGGAGTTGATTCTAAGTGTCTGAACTCCCTCCAACCAGATGATCACTTCTCTGAAGATTTCTTGCTGTCCTGATGCTGTCTTATCCTGTGGACTTTGGAAGGCACTAGGCATTGTGGATTAGTAAGGATGATATAACATTGAGTTTCAGAATGGATCTGGAAAGCACATGCATGGCAAAGTGTGGCAAAGCATACGTTCTTGCAAAATATAAGAATATAAGAATATACTGGACCACACAGAAAAAGTGCTTCTCAGTATGTGTAGACTTGAAACTGAAATGAGTGGGAAGCCTGTCTGAGTGAAGCAACTTACCCTAATCAAACTACTTGCTGGCTCTCAGGACAACAGTCCATAAAGTATTCCAAACATCCACTGAGGCAACAGGAAGTTCTGGTTCAAGGCAGTCACTCTGGAAACAAAGATGTGTGCAAAATCCTTTTACTGTATTCCTAAAATATTAGTGAATGTCTGTGTGATACACTGCACAGTTTTAAAGAGCTGCTTACCAACAACTACAAGGTAAAATACCTATATTGATTACAACTTGGCAGGAAATGCTGTTGTTACTGTTGCCATAGTTCCCTTCCCACTATGTAGCATCATGCTATTTACACTCTTAAATACATTTATCCAAGAGAATTTTTATTATGAGAATAAGACAAAGGTTGTTGTATTAAAATAGTCCAGGGTAATTACTTACATTCTCTACATCACTAGCATTAGTGTTTCCATTGACAGTCTGGTAAAAGCCTGCAAAAAATAATGAAAGCTTCTCTTAAAAGAAACAAATGATCTGATATTCATTTTATTTATTTATTTATTTTATTTTTCCTCCATCTGTTTCAGGTGCATCAGCAGCCTTTACAGTTACATTCCCTCTTTTATAATTATTTTATTTTAAAAATTATTTTTTTTTCCAGTTTTTAGGCATCATTATTACTAGGTTATCTAAATCATTCTTATCTCTTTACAAATGTACAGAGTACTTTGTAAAAGTTAGTGTGTTTACTAAATATCTTAGTAAATTCCTGAGCCTAGTCTGAAGGCATGAAGAAAAAAGAAAATGACAGAAGGGAACCCTGAAACACATAAGAGAATAAAACACATTTCAGTCTGTACAGCTGTGAAAAGATCAGTAGCTATAATAATACTTGAAAATGAGGAATTCAAGAACTGTTTAATAGGGTTTGCACTACCTGCTTGTTCATCTGTCTTAGATCCAAGTGACTTGTTTCACGCAGAAAATTTCTGGAAAAAAAGTCTGAAAAAGTTACAGACTGATGGTCAGACTGGTTGGAACTGGGAAAAGGTTATTTATCCAGCTCTTCATCTGCAGAAGATCTGTGTTGTAACAGTCTATAATACAGTTTAAGTTTAAAGATACCTCATTTAGACATCATTTTTAAGAAAAAAATTCTCAAAAACAAAGATAATGTCATTCTTATAGGAGACAAAAAGTCCCAGTATTCAACTACAGGGAGCTAACAACTGTAGCCAGGGTCACAGCATTTTCAGCTAAACTTACTGTTTCGCTAGAGTAAAATTTGAATAGATGATACATACCTGTTGCACAAAAAGGTTTTCATAGGATGGTTTAAGATATTATAGTTCCTCTAAGCCTTTCTAACCTAGGGGTGGGAGAAAACCAGAATGAAAACTTCCCACGTGTTAACTAAGGATCACAAATTCTGTCTGGGAAAAAAAAAAAAAAATAAAATAAAATAAAAAAATTTGAAGGATTTAATTTTTTTCTGGAACTGAAATTTCAGAAACAATCATGAAAAAGAACTCGGCCCAACCAGCCTCTTCAACTAACTTTTTAATGTTTGGATTATGTATCAACTAGACATATGAAAACAAGACCAGAACATTACACTGCAGTGTTCACTGACCACATGGCCAAAAGATGAAGTCTAGTCAAAGATCTGGAAGGTCAAACAGCAACTCTGTGGCCTAGCTTATGGCCTTGATTTCCCTTCTCACTAAACTATATTTCTTCCCACAGTTCTGGCAGAGATCTAAGGAAAGACAAGGTGGAAGAATGAGGCATCTGTGTTTGCCAAACGGAAAATACATTACCATGGAGATACTATGTTTGAATGTCAATACTGGCCAAAAGAACAAAGGGAAAGCCAACTCCGACCTGATGAAAACTGCTGAATAATGTTTGGAAGGCAGAATCTGCGTGTGTTAATGCTTACCTTTTCAACTCCAATCTTCTTCAGTAGACTCCAATGTAATTAAATCAGAAGATTCATATCACAATAAAACCCATGAGCTGATGAATTTGCAAAGACTGTAAGTAGCTACATTTTTTTTTAAATTATTATTATTATTTTTTTTTTTCTGTCCAGTGGCAGTAGGAGGTTGACATTGTCCAGCCAGGGGCCAGACCTCCAGAACTCTCAGTCCTGAATTAGAGCTGAAACTGGGAGCAACTGGGATGCTGCCAAGGAAAAGTTGGCAGCATCACTCTTGAAAGGAAGGTGATGAAATTAAAGTAGTGTGATATGAATTGCACTTTCCTGCTTAAAGTTCATTAGCTCTAAGAAAATAGTTTAATTTGGGGTCAAATGTCCTTCATGAGATGACATATATAAAATTATCTTGGAGAATAAACAAGGGGAACTGGAGGTGTGTGTGCAGTTGCAGGGCTATGATCTCATCACAATTACTGAGACATGATGGGACAGCTCTCATGACTGGAATGTGGCCATGGACATCTTTGTGTTTTTTAGGATGGACAGGCCAGGAAGGTGAGGTGGTGGAGTTGCTCTTCGTAAGAGTGAGCAACTGGAATCTGTGCAGCTCTGCCTAGGGAGTGACAAAGTGCAAGTGGAGAGCCTATGAGTGAGGATTAAAGGGCAGGCCGACAGGGGTAGTGGGTGTTTACTACAGGCCACTGGATCAGGAAGAGGAAGTGGATGAGGCCTTCTACAGGCAGCTGCAAGTTGCCTCAGGTTCACAGGCCCTGGTTCTGTTGGGGGACTTTAACCACCTCAGTATTTGCTGGGAAGACAACACAATTCAGAACAAACAGTCCAGGAGGTTACTGCAGAACGTGCTGGATAACTTCTTGACACAGGTGGTAGATGAGCCAACAAAGAGAGGGGTGCTGCTGGACCTGGTACAAACGAACAGAGATTGCCTAGTTGGTAATGTGAAGGCTGAGGGCAGTCTCGACAGCAGTGATCATGAGATGTTGGAGTTCAAGATCCCCAAGGAGGAAGCAGGGCAAAAAGTAGGACTGCAAGCCTGGATTTCATGAGAGCTAACTTTGACCTCCTCAGGGACCTAATTGGAGGAATCCCCTGGTCCAGGGCCCTAGAAAGAAAGGGGGTACAGGAGACTTGGCTAATATTCAAGTACCACTTCCTTCAAGCTCAGGATCAGTGCATCCCTACGAGAAAGAAGTTGAGCAAGGGAGGCAGGAGACCTGTGTGGATGGGCAAGGAGCTCTTGGGAAAACTTAAACAAAAGAAGAAAGCATCCATGATGTGGAAGAAGGGACAGACTGCTTGTGTGGAATATAGGAACATTGTCAGAGAGTGCAGGGATGCAGTGAGGAAGGCCAAGGCCTAGTTAGAATTAAATTTAGCAATAGATATCAAGGATAACAAGAAGGGCTTCTTCAAATACATCAGCAGCAAAAGGAAGACTAAGGCAAATGTGGGTGTGCTGCTAACTGAGGTGGGTGCCTCGGTGGTGGTGGATACAGAGAAAGCAGAGTTACAGAATGCCTTCTCTGCTTCAGTCTTCACTGCTAAGGCTGGTCCCCATGCACTACCGAGCCCAGAAACAAGAATAAATAAATAAATAAATAAATAAACCTGGAGAGAGGCAGACTTTCCCCTGGTTAAAGAGGATTGGGTTAGGGGTTGTTTAGGCAAGATGGACATCCACAATGGGATGCAGCAGAAGGTGCTGAGGGAACTGGCAGGCGTTATTGCTAAGCCACTCTCTGTCATCTTTGAAAGGTCTTGGAGAATAGAAGAGGTACCTGAGGACTGGAAGAAAGCCAACATTACTCCAGTCTTCAAGAACGGTAAGAAGGAAAACCCAAGAAACTACAGGCCAGTCAGTCTCACCTTCACCCCTGGAAAGGTGATGGAGCAGCTCAACCTTGAGGCCATCCCTAAGCATGTGGAGGAAAAGAAAGTGATTGGGAACAGTCAACATGGATTCATCAAGGGGAGGTCATGTTTAACCAACCTAATAGCCTCCTACAATGGGATGACTAGCTGGATGGATGAGAGAAGAGCAGTGGATGTTGTCTACCTTGACTTCAGCAAGGCTTTCAACATTGTCTCCCATAATACCTCCAGAGCAAGCTCTGGAAGTGTGGGATCCATGAGTGGACAGTGGGGTTGATCAAGGACTGGCTGGATGGCAGAGCTCAGAGGGTTGTGCTCAACAGTGCTGTCTAGTTGGAGGCCTGTGGCTAGTTGTGTCCCCCAGGGGTCAGTACTGGGTCCAGTGTTGTTCAGCTTATTCATCAATGACCTGGATGAAGGGAGAGAGCGTATACCTCAGCAAGCTTGTGAACGATACAAAGCTTGGTCCAGTTGCTGACACACCAGATGCCTGTATGACCATTCTGAGGGATCTGGACAGGCTGGAGAGTTGGGCAGAGAGCTACATCACGAGGTTCAACAAGTGCAGGGTCCTACACCTGGGAAGGAACAAACCCAAACACCAGTACAAGCCGGGGGTTGTCCTGCTGGAGTGCAGCTCTGCAGGGAGGGACTGGGAGTCCTGGTGGACAACAAGTTAACCATGAACCAGTAGTGTGCCCTCATGGCCAAGAAGGCCAATGGGATCCTAGCCTGCATCAGGAGGAGTGTGGACAGCAGCTCAAGAGAGGTTATCCCCCCCCTCCACTTAGGTAGAAGCCACACCTCAGGTGAGGCTGCACCTGGAATATTACGTGCAATTCTGCACTCCCCAGTACAAAAGGGATGTAGAACTTCTCGAGAGCATCTAGCGTAGAGTCACAAAGATGATTAAGGGATTGGATCATCTGTTCTTTGAGGAAAGACTAAGAAAACTGGGCCTGTTTAGCCTAGAGAAGAGGAGACTGAGAGGGGATCTTATAAATATCTGAGGGGACCTCTATAAATACCTGAGGGGACAATGTAAAGAGGATTGTGCCAAACTCTTCTCAGTGGTGGCCAGTCATAGGACAAACGGTAATGGGTATAAATTGAATGACAGGAGGTTTCATCACCATATGAGTAAGAAGTTCTTTACGGTTCAGGTGACAGGGCACTGGAACAGGCTGCCCAGAGAGGTTGTGGAGTCTCCTTCTTTGGAGCTATTCAAAACCCGCCTGGATGCGATCCTGTGTAACATGCTCTAGGTGACCCTGGTTGAGCAGGGGGGTTGGACTAGATGATCTCTGGAGGTCTCTTCCAACCTCAACCATTCTGTGATTCTGTGATTTCACAACGATGGTAAGAAGAAAAGAAGCAATCATATTCTGGATCTATTCATCCGTGATTTCCCCCTTCCATGATTTCCTCCTTCCATATGCTTTCCCCCTCTCCTTAGCCCTGGTGAGGACACACCTGGAGTATTATTTCCACTTCTGGGTTCCCCAGTACATGGAGCTACTGGAGTGAGTCCAGAGGAGGACTACGAAGGTGTTGAGAGGATTGGCACACCTGTCGTATGAGGACAGGCTGAGAGAACTGAGCCTGTTTAGCCTGGAAAAGAGAAGACTGAGGGGAGACTTCATCAATGTGTATAAATATCTCAGGGGAGGGTGTCAAGAGGATGGATCCGGTCTCTTTTCATTTGTGCCCAGTGACAGGACGAGAGGCAATGGGCAAAAACTGAAGCACAGGAGGTTCCATCTGAATATGAGAGGGCAATTCTTTACTATGAGGGTGACAGAACACTGGAACAGGCTGACCAGAGAGGCTGTCTCCAGAGTCTCCTTCTCTGGAGATATTCAAAACCTGCTTGAATGCCATCCTGTGCAATGTGCTCTAAGTGATCCTGCTTGGCAGGGGGTTGGATCAGATGATCTTCAGAGGTCCCTTCCAACCTCAGCCATTCTGTGATTGTGTGATTCTGTGACTGGAAATGATAATGGAGAGCAAAGAGGAGAGGTGGCTAATAAGATAAATAAAACAATCAAATTATACAAGGATCTAATATTTTCTACAGGCTATTTGCAGTAATGACAAAATGTACTATTGGAAATTGAAATGTGTCTAGGAATTAATGAAGACCAAAAGCAAAGAGAACTACTCATCTACAAAAAGGGAATGAGAGAAGACCCAGGAAACTACAGACCTATCAGTATAACCTCAGTCCCTGGAAAAGTTATAGAAAATATTATCTTGAGTCTTACTGAAAATCAGATAAAGAACAAAGCTATTATCAGGCATAGTCTATATGGGTTCACCAAGTGAAAGTCGTGTCTTAGTAATTTATCTGCTTCTATAAGGTTTCACGTTTGGTGGATGAAGGGAAGGCAGTGGATGTAATCATTCTGGATTTTAGTAAGGCCTTTGATACTGTCCCTCATGGCATCCTTCTGGATAAATGGACCAACTGTGAAATAAACAGGTTCATGCTACATTGGGTGATGACCTTACTCAATGGTAGAGCTCAAAGTGTCATAGTGAATGGGGCTACACCTGACTGGTGGCCAGTCACTCTAGCTGTGTTCCCCAGGGATAAAATCTAGGGCCAGTCCTGTTCAACATTTTTATTAATGATCTGGAGCAGGAATTAAATGCATCATCAGAAAGTTTTTTGGTGGTACTAAACTGGGAGTTGCTGTTGACTTGCTGGAATGATGAGAGGCCTTGCAGAGGGATCTAGATTGGAGGTTTGGGCAGTCATCAACAGCATGAAGTTCAACAAAGGAAAATGCTAGGTGCTAAATCTGGTACAGAGCAATGCCAGACACAGGTACAGTCTGGGAGACAATTGGCTAGGGAGCAGCTCAACAGAAAGGGATCTGGGGGTGCTGGTCAACAGCATTCTCATCGCAAGACAGCATTGCGACCTGGCAGCCAAGAAGGCAAACTGTATTTGGGGATTCATTAAACACAGCATAGTCATCTGGTCAAACAAAGTGATTCTCTCAATTATGTTTAGTGCTGGTACAGCCTCACCTTGAATATTGTGTGCAGTTCTGGACTCCACAATACAGAAAGAATGTTAAGGTCCTTGAAAGTGTCCAGAGGAGGGCAACAACATTCATAACAATGCTGGAAGGCATGTCCTGTGAGGAGAAGCTGAGGACAACTGGGTTGTCCAGTCTCGAGAAGAGGAGGCTCAGATATGCATTGCTCTCTATTCCTTAACTTTTGGTTAGCCCTGAACTGGTCAGGCAGTAGGACTACATGATCTTTGAAGGTCCCTTCCAAGTAGTAAGTACATCTTTATATCATTATAGTGCTTAGAAGCATTAATCAATAATTTAGGTCCAACAAATTATTCCCCATCTGTTAACAGTGATTTTGAAATTGCATATTGTATTGGGTTTACGTGGCAAGGTTTTAGTAGTGGGGGACAGCAGGGCTGGCCTCTGTAAGCAGAGCCCAGCAGCTGCCCCATGTCAGAGCAGAGCCAGCTCCAGCTGGCTCCAAAAGGGACCTGCTGCTGGCCAGAGATGAGCCAGAGAGTGAAGTTGGTTGAGCCTCAGGGAGGCCCTGCGCTGTTGCGCTACAGCAGCTGGGAGAAAGGAGTGATAACCAGCCCTGCAGCCCCCCAGGTCAGTGCAGCAGGAGGGCAGGAGGTGCTCCAGGCAGGCAGCAGCAGTTCCCCTGCGGCCTGTGGAGAGGCCCCTGGTGGAGCAGGCTGTCCCCCTGCAGCCCACGGGTCCCACACGGAGCAGATCTCCACGCTGCAGCCCGTGGAGGAGCCCCCGGTGGAGCAGGTGGATGTGGCCTGGAGGAGGCTGCGGCCCATGGAGAGCCCCCGCAGGAGCAGGCCCCGGGCCGGAGCTGCAGCCCGTGGAGAGGAGCCCACGCAGGAGCAGGGGGTCTGAGGGGAGCTGCTGCTCATGGGGGACCCGTGCTAGAGCAGTTTGCTCCTGGGGGATGGACCCCGTGGTACGGAGCCGTGTGGGAGCAGTTCTTGAAGAGCTGCTGCCTGTGGGCAGCCCCCGCAGGCTCATTTTGGGAAGGACGGCATCCCGTGGGAGGGACCCCGCGTGGAGCAGGGGGCAGAGAGTGACCGTGAAGGAGTGGAGACAAAGCGTTGGGGACTGACTGCAGCCCCCGTTCCCTGTTCTTCTGCACCACTTGGGGGGAGGAGGTGGAAAAGAGTGTATGGGGAAAGGCGTTTATGGTTTACTTTTAGTTTCTCACTGCTCTAACTTGTTAGTAATAGGTAATAAATCAGTCTCCCTATGCTGAGTCTCTTTTGTCCAGGACAATAATTGTTGAGTGATCACCCTGTCCTTATCTCAACCCTTGATCCACTTTCCCCCTTTCCATTTGAGAAGGGAGAGTGATAAAGCAGTTGTGGTGATGTTCAACTGCCCAGATGAGTAAAATCACCATGCATATGCATATGCACAGCTCTCTTGTAAAAGAAAACTTCGCGAGAACCTCTAGTACAATTCACCTTAAAAGTTAAGCAGATACTGAAGAATTAACAGGACTAAATTAGTACATTATTTTCGTGTGATGGGAAATAAAAATACCTCTGATACAAATCTTGGAGGAAAAATTCTAAAAGAAAACATAGACATTGAATGCCTAAGCTGTTCCTACTTTTTGTGAATACCTCCAATTTTACAAATGCCTCAAAAGCTAATGCCTTTCACAATCAAATACCTCTCACTTTTCTAGCACATAAAACTGTTCAGGAAAATGGAGTCACAGAAGCTTTGCTGGGGAAAACCACTGTGAGCATATGTTCACACAAAAATAGCATGTGTGAGAGAGATGGCCCCAGTGGCTTACTGTTTTTGTTTTTTAGCTTGTTTGTTTGTTTGTTTATATTTGGACATAGGCACATGTTTTAAAAGACAAAGTCATACCTCACCTATTTGGAAGTTGACTCAAGAGTAGATCTTTTCCTTCTTAACATACTGCTCTGGCCTTCAGGTGCATGACATACATCTCTCTGAATGGAGTCCTATTTGTTAAGACCCATCCCTGATCCTGTATCATCAGATCTGCTGCTATTCCAGTTTCCTCCAACACAATCAGTCACTAAATGACAAACTCAAAATAAAATGGCTCAGTGATGTCCTTTGGGGCTTGTTGCCTTTGAATTCTTTATCCAACCAAGCTCCCCTATACCTTACATTACTCCCCCCCTCTCCTCCCTCAATTTTACTTCTCACAAACATTTTATTTTTTGTCCATAATAATCATCTCAAAACAGAACCAACAGAAGATCCTAGTGATACTTAAAACATTGAACAAAATATAATTAGCATCTGTGTAAATCAACTTTGTCATAACAATCTCCCTCTCTCTTACAGGAGCAGCAGAAACCTTACCTCTCCTTGGTAGGTTCACAGCTCTTAGTTTATATTAACATAGAAAGAAAAAAAATACCTAGAAAACAAAATGATAAGGGACAGTTAAACATCTGTGATTAACATAATAAAGATTACTTCACTAGAGAGAGAGGAGTTCCAACTAGTTGCCATCTTATAAACTATATATAGTTAATAAATAAAATTCAATAACTCCTTTAAAATGAAAAAAAAAAAAAAAAGTAAAAAGAAATTGTAGGGAAATAAAAACACAGTTAAATGTTCTTATAAGAATCTCTTTCTTGGCAAACAACCCAAACTGAAGTCCCTTCCAGCAAACAATCATGCAGCAGTCAAAAAATTCATTGCCACTTACAAAAGTGCTACAGGGGAATTTCCATTCTGTGCTAGCCTGTAACAAGGCAAGATGCATTAAAGACCTAGGGGTGCCAAACTACTGCTGAGCAGTAAGTGAGGACACAGCCATGGAACAGGGATGGAGAACAGCACTCTGCTTCTTCCTGACTGAAAAAGCCTCTCTGAAGGTCCTACAAGGTAAGACCTTTTGTACCAGATTCTCAGTTGGGAGAAAATGCAGATGTTCACTTGGGAAGAAGTGGAATAAAGTGAGGGGCATTACTGAGAGTGGCATTATAAAACAATGGAAATAATGTGGAAAAAGTTCTATTAGAAAACTATTATATCACAAATGAAGTCACAGAAACCTTATCTGAAGAGACAAAGATTAAAGGGAGAAGTTAAAATGAGCATTTTACCATGTAAAGTTACAAGATAACTTCAAAGTTAAAGGAACAAGGTAAAGTACAGTAGTATAAAATGTCTTGACAAAAGATGATTTTTTAGATAATACAGGCATTCCTAATGAAAACTAGATTAAAGAAAACAAGTGAAAATTACAGAATAACTCTGGATTTTCACAATTCTTCCTCATACCCAATATAAAATATTTTGTAAATCTACCAAAACTTCTTTGTGAAAGTCGAGCCAGGAATGAAAACTGAACACCTGAAAATATTTCTATGATATTGTCTTAAAAAAAAAAAAATCAAACAAACCCCCACAACCTTCATTCTTCAGGACAAAATCAGGACAAAATGTGTGAAATAGAAAGAAAAAAGGTTGATCTGAAAATATCTAGTATTTTTCTCAGGCACAAAATCAAGGAAGAGATCATAACGGAAAAAGCTCTTTCACTGAAGATATGCCACAAAACCTTTCTATAAACAATAAATTAGAAAGTTTGGTAAATTACAGAATAACTTTGATATTAGATCAGCTAAATGAAAAGCTTGCACCAGAGTAGTTTAACTGTTTTCAAATTACAGTGTTCATCCAAACTACGTCTGTGAGGTAGTTTTTGTTCGATCCAGAAATCCTAAACATATATTTGACCGGAATAAAACAACAAGATTTAGCAGCTCTCAGATGACACTGTAATCAAGAACAGATGTTTATAGACATTCAAGCCAGAGAATATTCTTGTAAATTATCACTGGGTAAAATTCTTGAACTATTTAAGCAGTGCCCAGTATTGCTAATAGCCCATTGCAATCTCATGTGCCATTTCAGCCATATAGAGGTGTACTTAGTACTTTCATTCATGCTACTGCTATTTTTGTCTCAATGTACTGGAACCACAAGAAGTTCTTATATTATTTTTAAGCTGTTTCATGCAGGATGTGGTAAATTCAGATATACAGGAGTACAAAAGACAATATTTATTGGAGAAGAATAACAGTTCTGCTTATATTACAAATGAAGCTGAGTATCAAGCTGAGAAGTGGCACAGAGCGTGTTTACACATTTGGGAATTGCTGTGCAGCTTCTGCGATCTCCAAAAAAGCACAGCCTCAGCAGTGATCCTGTCACATCATCACATGCAAGTACAACATCACAATTATCAAACCAAGGATATTTTAGCAATAGGGCCTTGGGATTTGGGAAGTGTATGGATAAAGATGAATGTTTATAACCATATTCTAGCATAACCTGTAATTAAGGGTGATGGAGGGACCTTCCCTGACTCTGTAAACATAAAGTCTCTAATTGCATGCATGTCATCACTTTGAAAGGCCTTCAGTCAGTGGGATTTTGTGGAGATTTAATCCCCTAAACTCTTTTTACCTCAAATGTAGAAACTTGATTGCACTTCAGAAACAAAACCTTCAAAAAGATGCACTTTTTTGTGTGTGTACAGAAGATTTTAATCTTTTGACCTTTTTTTTTTTTTTTTTTTTTTATAGCTCCAGGCAGCACTAAGCATAGGCCTTTGGGATGATACAAAATTACGGGGATGAAAGGTTTCCTTCGTTTCCTGTTTTAAGATTCCCTTAAGGGAACATACATCTGACGACTGAAGAAAATAAACTAATATCAGCACCTTGACTTCTGTGCTTCACTGGAAGAGTACATGCATAGCAGCTTGATCCAACTTCAAAGATGGGTTACATGAGCCATTACTCACTGTCACGTTCCTGATGAATATGAAGAACTCCGTTGAAATCAAAGGAAGCTGCAGCTTGTGTTCTTGCAGTGAAGACAGTCTCCTCTGCTTTGCCTGCCAGATCTCTCAACTCTGCCATCCAGGTGACTGGAGGACTGATCATTTGCCTACACATGAAATGTTGTCCTGCTGCCAGTTCATTTACATGATGTAAAACTGCTTGAATTCAACAGAAAGCTGTGCAGTTTATCTGTATGCTACTACAAAGTACATCAAAATAAATCCTTCACAATGAGAACTGGAGAAAGGTGAAGAGACAGGCCATGGTTCTGCATCCTTGGAGATTTCACAGGATAAGTCCCTGGACAACCTGACCTGACTTTGCACTTAGCCCTGTGCTGAGCAGGGTGCTGCACTATGTGCCACCCAGATATCCCCCAAGCAAGATTTTCCTATGATTCTGATTTACAAAGCAGCATTTGCAAAATGAATGATGTAAATATGGTTCCTGTTGTGCAAGGGGAGAGATATATTTATTTTAATGGTGTATTCTTCACGATATGTTTGTGACCTCAGTAATGTTCTACTAGATCAGTACTAACCAAAACAGCAGTCATCAGAGTGAAGCAACATTTTGATGGCTCCAACACATCACAAAAACTGAAACAAGCCCAATTGTACAGTGAAAACTATAGCAAATTAAGTTGCCATTAAATCTCACTTCTGTACAGTTTTACAAAGCTCATTAATCCTAAAATGGTTCAGCAAAACAGCTGGTATCTGCAGCCTGCAAAGACTGAATGAACTGCTGCTGTCCAAAGGAGTTTGACATTCTTTGTGGAAAGTGAAACTTTGGAATGATATTACATTTATGAAGAGGTGAACATAGCACATTTCCCTGTAAAAGCTTAGACACATTTTGGTGTACAGTGTGAAGAAAATTTTTGTGACACGGTGTGATTTTCTCAATATGGTGCATATTTATTTATTATTTTTTTTTATACGCGCAGCAGCTATCAGCTCAGATATTTTTAACAGAAGCCAGAAGTCATAGGAAACAGACTGTGAAAGCAAATTTTTCTGAAGAGTTGAACTTTATTATTGCTAATTCCTCAAATTCTGGTAGCAATCAAAATAATCTTCACTTACAGAAAGACAGTTCTTGGCCTGCAAAGATTACAGCCTCAGATAAGCTGCACACAAAGTGCAAGAGAAACAACTAAAGACTACAGTCGTTTTCTTGCTTTTTAATGGCAAACTACTAAAATACCAAGATTCTTGATAGATAAAATGCTATCCCTTAGTGTGACCAACATTAGTAGATGGGTTATTTCATTTGCATTTATCCACAGACAAAATCAGTGTCCCCTCCTTAAAGTACAACTGAGTGGTAAAATGAACAAGGTAGGTACATATAACCCCTGGAAATGTGGGTCTGAGAACATCCTGACAAGCTCAGAGATCGGTGACCTAACTGATATTTTTAGAGTAGCCAGAAGATATCAGCCCAGCTAAGGGCAACAAAAAGACCACTGAGAATAGCCTTGGAAGGCCAAGTAAGAAATTTGAACCTTGTAAAGAGAAAAGTGAGAACCAGAAATTGGATCTGAAGATAGACCAATGTGAACACCAGCTCACATCCACAGGGAATTTAACAGCTACATTTCAGATTGAAGATGAATGAGATTGTGTGTACCAGGGAAGCTGAAGATGAGGGAACAGCAGAGATCAAATGAGTTAAAACAAAGGTCAGTCTTTGATCTGAAGTAGGATTAAAAATATGTACAAATATTCTAGAGATTTTTGTACTACCCGCAGACAGAGGAGAAATGTGTATGAATACTTAGGCTTCCATCAGTGCAGCTTGAAAGTTACCAGTGTTCATTTAAACTATTCCGTCTCTGTCTACGTATCTTCTTGATGAATTTGCTTACCTATCCTGTCCTCTGCTGTTGGAAACTCAATGTATGTGTTCTAGTGTTAATTGCTCATGTTCTTTGTTCAGCTGTGACTGCACTTTACATGGACACATTGTGCCATGTGTTTCCTGTGACAGTCACAAATCCTTGTCTTTCTCACAAGATGGTATACTAGGTCACACATCGTACAGATCCTGAAACCCTTGTGAAGTTGGAAGTGTTTTTAAAAGATGAAAAAGGGGTCAAGAAAAATATACCCAGAGAATGCACAAATCCTTTTCACTGTAGTAAATTGCTATTCTTCATTTTAAAATCTAACCCAGAAGCTTCATGTCTGAAGACAAATCCCAGTGCCTTACTGTGAAAGCAGGTATCAAATTCTAGGCGCTAAAAGAGCAATCTCTATATCACAGCAGGTAAAAGGTGTAATTATGCTTTTAAGAATCAAGGTAGCTGTGTACTTGACTGTGAGAACAAAGGCTCACATTGGCAGTATCACTCCATCATCCTTGCTGGATGCTGGCGTACTGTTAGGCTATAGCAGGTAGAAGATACAAAGATACTCTTGTGCATTTTGCCTTCTTGGCTAAGTTTTCAAGTACAGCACCTTACAGCAACACCATATAGCTGATCCTGATCCCACTTGAATAAGCCTGACATTTCCCCCAGACAGTCTGGGAATAAAGGGCAGCTTCATTTATTGTTAGGTCTCTGGTTCTAGTGTTCACCAGGACAACCTTTAAGTCTGGGCATTATAACTACACTGACACAATCATTTTGATGTTCACCTAACAGCTGCAGGTAAAACAAGGTCTATGGCCAACTTCTACCACATATGAAATTCCAGTTGCTTTCCCTAGAGTCCAAATGGTTCGGATTAAATTCAGTTTCTCACCTTGGGCAGCAGTTTTCTTTTGCAACAAACTAGATAGGTATCTAGAAGCTAGTTTCATAGCCTTATGAAACTGTTTAGGAAAATGACAGTGAGTCCCTGGATTCCTAAAATGTATATATATTATTTTTAAAAAGATTTTGGGGCAGAATGCATTCCCAGGAAATGAAAGGGTGTTCTAGTTTTTAGTGTGCCTTGTTACACAAAATTGCTTATAGTAGGTTTCTTAGTTGAAATTATATTGATGCCTCATTTTTGAGGAAGGTTTCTCAGTGTCCTATCAGTGGTACTCACAGCACATGACTAGATACCCTTCCTACTGCATTTGGTATAAAGAGCTAATAAATGGTTTTCATACAGCCACTTGGTAAAACACCACACATCTCTGTGAAAATGAATGAACTAAAGAAATTGCTCTTGTTCCTTGCCCCATTGAGAGAGGAGAGACTTATGAAAATAAGGAGAAGCAGGCGGTAGAAGGAGGAAAGGTTATTAACAACCTTTCCCTCATTAGCTCCTGTCTCCTGCATGTTGTGACACTAGCCTGTGCATGCATATCAAGTATGATAACAAAGACAGTGACTGATGTCAGGGCTGCAGCCGGGGAGCAGGGAACAGGAGCAAATAAGGTCTAAGACCCATTTCTGTGGCTGTGGCACGTTGCCTGTGGGACCCCACTGCCTGTGGCATTGTGCCAGTGCAGCTGCCTGATATCTTCCCACTGGGAACAGTATAGTGACCCTGGGTATGCCCCAGCACTACCACAGGCCGCATGTGGAAACAAGGGTCATTTCCCCACCCTAGGTCACATCAGAGTGATGTCCATCTCCATCTGAGGTTCTTGGGCTTAGCTGATAGCAGCCATGCAGAATGCAGACCTCATCTCATCAAAACGACCAGGGAAGTTCCCACCTGTTTAAATGGTAACAAGCTCCCTTTATAATATAGCTGTAATTGTACCCAGGCTTCTCTGCCATGGGGAGCAGCAGCCTGTGCATATCACCAGGCTCACCTGCAAAGCTTCTTTGTAACAGCTGATGTTACCAGATTTTTTACAAGTGTCATTCTGTAACAAAATCTCATTTTTTATCTCCAGGCACTGAACTGCTCTCAAATCTGTTTTTTACTTCTGTTGGATTTACCTTTTTCCTTTTTGTTTCACTCACTTTTGCTGGAGCAAAAGATAATATGAATCTGAAGCTTTTTAAATGGCCATGAGATACCTTTTCCATTGAATCAGATATGAACATACAGTGACAGAACTGCCTCTGGTGAAGTGAATTCTGAATGATCCGAGATGCATGTTTTAGCACAGTTTGTTTTCAGCTGACTGAAAACAGTGTCTACCTTCTCTAATGCTAAGATTTCCAGCTGTGAAGTTGACACAGAAAAAGAGCTGAGGTCTCCTTATGCTGGTTAATGCTGCTTTCAAGAGATACGTAGGTAAAGATCTTTTATGAAAGGTGCAGTATTGAAAGTGTTTGCATTGTAATTGGATTATTTGTTTGTGCAGTGCTGATAGGTCATTTGCCCTAGTAACCTAAATATGTTGAAAAATATATGGCAGAATAATTGTAGCAGAACATGATCTTCATCATGCTAAGGATCAAATATTGGCTACAGTAAAAATAAACAGGGACATCACTGAGATCAGAATTTCAGTGGAAGAAGTTTTTGTTGCATCCTATATCAGCTGTAAGTATTACTCACAATGACACAGTCACCAGGGTCTTATCTTAACTAGCCCAACTGCACTTTAACTGGACTATAGGTTGCAGCATAGTACTCCAGTGCACAGATCACACTTACACCAGAAGGCTCTACCTGAGCTGGGTAGGATAGCAGAAGCAGCCTACCCACAACAGCTCGAAACCAAATCATCGTGCTGAGAATATTATGTGCAACTAGCTTGGGCATGTCTGCATCTACTGCAGTGTGCAGGGTTGACACAAGAAAGAATCACAGAATCATCAAGGTTGGAAAAGACTTCCAAGATCATCTGGTCTGACCATCATCCTACTACCAATATTACCCACTAAACCACTTCCCTAAGCACCGCGTCCAGCCTTTCTTTAAACATCCCCAGGGACAGTTACTCCACCACCTCCATGAACAACCCGTTCCAATGCCTGACTATTCTTTCTGAGAAGAAATGTCTTCTAATTTCCAACCTAAACCTCCTCTGTTACAACTTGAAACCATTCCCTCTAGTCCTATCACTAGTTACCTGTGAGAAGAGGCCGACCCCCAGCTCCCCACACCTTCCTTTCAGGGAGTTGTAGAGAGCAATAAGGTCTCCCCTGAGCCTCCTCTTCTCCAGACTAAACAACCCCAGTTCCCCCAGCCGCTCCCCATAGGACTTGTGTTACTGGCCCTTCACCAGCTTCGTAGCCCTTCTCTGGACACGCTCCAGGGCCTTGATGTCCTTCTTGTACTGAGGGAGCATCTTCTGGGAGCTGGAGGAGTCTTACTGTGGCTGTGATTCAACCTTACAGTTTCTCCTATAGCAAAGTTATTTTGAGAAGTTTCTGTCCTCCCACTTTCTCCTTCATCCGTCTTCCTCTGTGAAAGGATGTGGACTAAATTAAGCTCTCCAAAATACATTTTCTGATTGAATCAGCTCCATGATTAGTCTTGTCACTCCAAAGAATTAAGTCAATAGCAGCATGATAGTGGGAACAAGCAATTCAGGAAAAGAAGGGCTGGGAAAGCCTTAACTAAGCTGTATGTCTGGAGGAAACGTCCATGGAGTGATCCCTCAGGTGCATGCGTTGTTCATATGGAACAGATTGAAGAACATGGGTCAGCCTCTGTCTGTGCTCATGAATAATGTCTCAAGGCAGAACATAGAAAATTTGTTCCTCTTGCTGGAAATGTGTTAGTTTTGACCTAGTTTTAAAGTGAGCAATTTGCTTGAGAATACTGTATGATTAAACTCTATTTTAAATATCTCCTTTGTTTTCTTTATCAACTATTGTCACACTGGGGAAATATGAATAAGTGATGAGGTAAGATCATTTGCAGAAAGAATTAATATGAGAAGTGGGACTGTTTGGAAGGAGATTGTATACTGCCAGATCTTAAAATATATTTAAAAGGCTATGGAAATAACACCACCTCTCCAATTAAGAGGCATTTGTTTTAATAACTTCACAATTATGCCTTAATGATTTCACTGTAAGATGGAAGAAAAGATTAGTAAATGCTTTTGTTTTAGCTTTGTGTGTCATTCCGCTCATTAGTTCAGCCTGTGTTGTTAGTTTTTCACACATCTATTCAGAGTAGGGTTCCCTTTTTTGCATGCTACAGATAGAAATGATCTTAGAAATCCTTATTAGTGTAATGTTAATCAATTAAGTTGTTAACTGAGATACTGAATAGATTTCCTGTGCAGTAACCAGTGAACAGTACCAAGGTACCAAAGAACTGCACATTATTGCCATTGCTAGCAATACAAAGAAGGTAGTTTCTTCTCCTTAACATTTGCTATCACTAAGGCAAACAGCAAACAGTCAGAATCATGTCTTTCTGCACCATTTAAAATCCTCAGAAAGAAAATAGATTCTAAAAAGTAAATCCACTGCTTTCCAAAACATAACAAGATTGGATTTAGAGAGATGAGTTGTGTTTTGAACACGCAGGATAGAATTTGTCTTGCTGGGCCATATACTCACTGCTTTCTGGTCCTCTCTTCCTCTGACAGCTCTTCTTTTACTGGTAATTCACATGCCATAATGCTTTGAGATGATGTAAAATAGTCACTGAAAAGGGGTAGATAGTACTTTTTGATATCTGTGACTCCACTAATACCAAATAGAAACTCTATGCTTTTGTTTATGTACTAATGTTTTAAGTGAAAAGAAAGACACTGATCAAAAGACATTGGCACCACTATTAATAACACATCTGAATCTGAACTCCTTCTAAAGAAATCAGTGAGAATTCTGACAAGCAGGCAGTAATTTATGGCAAAAACCTATGGTCAGGACGCTGACAGCTCTCACCAACAATCTACAGCCAGTAGCTGAGAATAAAATATTCAGTGTATTAGCCTTCTGTAACCCTAGTCCGATGTAGGGACAACGTTGGAGCATTGCTGTGACTCATGTCTTAAGTAGCGCTTATCCCTGTATAACCAATATCAGAGACTAAACTTTAATAACAGATTTCTGGGGCAGCACAAAGTACTACAAGTCTAATGTCTTCCAAGTTGGACACTTCCATTTCAGTAGTTATGTCCTGTAGCTGATATTTCAGCAGTGTTTAGGACAACCTGCCATTTTTTGACAGCGTTTTATTTTAAAACTTATAGCTTTGTTAATTTTTTGTTAAAGAAAGAGTGCATGGAATTTCCAGGTTTGCTGGGATGCAGATGCTGAATTCAGGTTAGAAATCCTTAATCTCCCTGAGATTAGGACTTGCATTCATTTATTAAATGTAATTATATGAACACAAGATGCTGGAAGGAAGAACAAAAAATAAAAGCATAACTCAGACCTTTGTCATCAGTGTAAAATGACATTTATGTTTCCATAGCAATAGAAACCAGTGAATGAGCTACTTACAGAGTATGCCAATTAACACATCCAACTCCTTGACTTGACTTTAGGTTGCTATAGCAACGGCTTTTAAACTAGTGTATCAGGTTATCAAAACTAATTACAAATGGTATCTAAGGAATTGTAGTTCTTGTGATACCATTGATGTCCTCATATTTTTTACACATTTGCTCATTGAAATCTTGTAAGTGTTGAGAAGGCAAACCTGAGAACAAGATTGTTCTCCCAATATCATGGGCATAAGTCCAGAGTAACACTTCAGGCTGCAGGAGATGTGCTCTGGAATGACTCTGGGATGAATGCAACTGGCAGGGCAGCCATGATCCTTCATGCTCAGGAGAATTGTCATCTGGAAGAACTGGTGCTATGCATCTCAATGAATTTACACAATTATGTATAAATTAGTTTATAATGGACAGGGAAACCTGAGTGATCCTATGTTCAGTTTTGATTTTTTCTCAGAATGTAGACCTTTAGGAAGTACAGCAATCTAAAGGAACAACAGTGTAAATGATCTTTTGTTAAATGAACAAAGACTTGCCATACAGCATGCATTTGACTGAAGACAAGTATTATACATAATCTGCTTTTCTGGGGGAGAGGAGGCTGAAGTATCAAATTGTTTTGCCCTTTTTTTTTTTTTTTTTTTTTTTTCCCTTTGGCACATGTGTGCTTTCCTGTTAACCACACTATTGTATAAATAAGACTATTTCATAGCAATGTCAAAGCTCCAGTAAACCCTTCTAATCTCACTGGTGCAGCAGGACTCGTGCTTTGTGTTAGGCAGCAGCCACAGCTGATGGA